>NW_006399778.1:5400440-5437221 GCF_000299155.1 Elephantulus edwardii | reverse complement strand
TGGGATAATTGGGATGGGAGTGTCAGAGACAGTGCGATTGGCACAGGACAGAGCGGAGTTTAGGGCTGTTGTACATAGGGTCGCTATGAGTTGCAGGCAACTCGACGGCACATAACAACAACAACAACAATTATTATAAAAAGCTAAGGAGTGTTTACACCCATAAAGAAGCAATCTTGGAGCATTAATGTTATGGGAAAGGAAAGAGGGGAATAAAAATTCATAAATAGATAAGCTGGGTGATGGGAAAGGCAATAGACAATAAGGAATTGTTTAGACATTGTAATTAATAATATTAATTCTAATTAATGTTATAAACAAATGCCTATGAATAGTTGAATGAAAAACAGTATTATTTGTAAGCTTTGACCCCAATGAAAAATATAAACATCAACAAATGAATGGATAGAAAAACTGTGATACATCCACACAGTGAAATATTACACAGCACTGAAAAAACAAAGAACTAGTAAAACACTGCACAACATGAATGAGTCCGGAAGACATTGATGGTATTGCTGTTATTGTGCACCATCAAGTTGGAACTGACCCATAGCCAATGCTCTAGTGGGCTTTCAGAGGCAGTTAATTCCACAGGAGGAGATTGCCCATCTTTCTTCTGGAAAGCAGCTGGTGGACTTGAATCGTGTGCCTACTGCATAGGACTACTGTTAGAAAAACAGAATGGGGATGGAGGGAGGGAGAGAAGGGAAAGAATGGATATATAATGAACACTACACTGGAATGGGAAAACAGAGGGACTATCTGAAGGGAATGGACGATTCGACATTCTGCGTTTGGCACCTGACAATCTGGACATGCATTACAAAGTGAACTGGGGGAGCAGGAGAGAGGAAAAGGGGATCAGTGAATGAATGAAAACCCATTCTTTCTGTAAACTTTCATTAAAATTACAATTAAATGGTGAAAACAAAACCAAAACACTCACTTTGTTATGGCAGCCCTAGGAAACAAACACTACCTGAAATCACGTGGTGCATCTATTTGTTCATGGCCTTTGTCTTCAACAAACGTGTGTTATGGGACTGAAGATTTTGACTAGATACCAAGCACCATCTTTAAAAAGCTAAAAACCCTTTCATTACTGTCAAGTCAGAGCTGACTCATAGCTACCCTTTCAGCAGATTTTAGAAAGTCACAAATGAGCTTGGGACAAAGACAGGCAATCGTCTCCTGGGCAATTTACAGCTTCTGAGCTACTGCGAGGTCAACTATGCATGGGTTCCAACTCGGCAGTAATGAGTGAATGTTTTGCCACACTGAGGAGAAAAAGTCAGGTTTTCTAGGGGGATTCTAAAGTGGAGATCATTTCTGGGGGTCACTGGGGTTGGAGAAGGCAGGTCAAGGTGGGCTGTTTCCTATGTGGTTGAAAATGCTCCTGGCCAATGCCAGGACCTCACCAGCCCGTCTTCTTGTTAGGTCTGGCACAGACCTCAAGGAAACACAACGTTTTTAATAAAACCTCAGAGTCAATAAAGGCAAATGAGCTCGGGTGCCTCTCCTGCTGGCCCCAGCTGTTGACTTTAGAAGTCAAGAGGTTGGGGTGTTGCCTGATTCCCGTGTAGTTTGGGGAGATATAAGCTAAAAGGACCTGGCCCATTTTACTTGAAAAAAAAACCCCAAACCAAAACAAAACAAAACTCAGTGGGCCCTGGAAAGATTCCATGACCAGCCAGAATCAAAGGTCCATTCAGAGTGACAGAACTCCTCACATTCGCTGTTAATGAAAACCAAACTTCTCAGTCCTCTCAGCCTTTCCAGGGGCTGCAGTGAAAAGGCTGGCTACCCCTTCCTTATGCAAGTGGGCCCCTCCATGTTAAAATAGTTTTATGATAATATGGGCCTCGTATTTTTCTAATTTCAGGCGTCGGTGATTTAACTAAGTTGTTTTCATGGAAAAAGAAATAGAATCTGTTTGAAGCAAAGCAAGTGGGCCTCCTTAACAGCTAGCGTCACTGGGAGTCCATGTATCCCGAAGGGCGACCTGCCTCCAGAGTGCCCCATGGGCTTAGGGAGGACAGCCTGGGGTCGCTCATTTGAGAAATTGTGGAATCAAAACACAGAATAATAGCTGACTTGTTACCCTCAGAAAATGAGAAAGAGCCCTAAAATCTTGTTCTTTCTGCTTCTGCTTTTTAAAGAAAAGGCGTTTTCTCATTTCCTTTTTCTTGATGATCAGTCTCTACAGCAAAGAAGTATCATGGGACACACACATACAGGTATGCACTGCATACGCAGTATATAAATTATGTGGTAAAAAGAAAAAATTAGAAAGGAACTAAAAATGAAATATCTGGAAGAATGTTATATTTTTCAAGTTTTCTAGATGAGCATAGTTGTTTAACAAGCAGCACCACCTCTTTTCCAAGGTCAATTTAACTCTTATATCTGGTCTCTAACACAGTAGGAAACTTTAATGGAATCTTGTCAGGATTGAGATGGGATCCTATCTTTGTCCCTCTGTTTTCTCATAGGTAAAATGAAGTTAACAAAAAGATTTATCTCAAAGGACTACATTAGAGATCGCTAAATATTTTGAATAATGCCTGGTTGTTGTTGTTGTTAGGTGCCCTCGAGTTGAGTAGGACTCATAGCAACCCTATGAACAAAAGATCAGAACCCTGTTCTATCTTGTGCCATCTTCACACTTGCTGACTCATCAAAATCCCGTTGCACCATTCACTATGTCAGTCCACCTGGTGGAGGGTCTTCCTCTCCTTTGCCAACCCTCCACCCATCCCAGTATCGTGTCCTTCTCCAAGAATAGTATCTCCTAGCAACATGTCCAAAGTACATGAGATGAAGTCTCATCATTCCTGCCTCCAAAGAGTGCTCTGGCTTCACCCTCTCCAAGATATATATGTTCATTCTCTTGGCTGTTCATGGGATGTTCAGGACTCATCTCCAACACTACAACTCAAAGGTGTCGACTCTTTTCCCGTCATCCTTATTCATTGTCCAGCTCTCAGATGCATAGAAAGTAACTGGAAAGATTATGGCCTGAATCACACACACCTTAGTCTTCAAACTGATATCACTACTCCTCAATGATTTGGAAAGGTCCCTAACTCCAGATTTTCCCAGGGCAACACGTTTCTTTATTTCCTGACTGCTGCTATCAAGGATGTTAATTGTGGCTCCAAGCAAGGTGAAGCTGTTGACAGTGTCAATATCTTCTCCATCCATCATGACCTTGCCCATTGGTCTAGTAGTGAGAATCTTTTTTTCCTCTGACATTGAGATGCAATACATACCGCAGGCTGCATTCCTTGATCTTCTGCAACAAGTACTCTAAGTCCTCCTCACTTTCAGCAAGCAAGGTTGTGTCATCTCCATAACACAGGTCATTGATGAATCTCCCTCCAATCCTGATACCACACTCTTCCTCATAGAGTCCAACTTCTTGGATAATTTGCTCAGCATACAGATCGAATAGGTACGGAAAGAGAATACAGCTCTGGCACACTTCTCAATTCCAAATTATGCAGAGCTCCCCTGCTCCACTCACACAACAGCTTCCTGGTCCAGGTATAGGTTCTGCATAAGCACAAGCAAGTGCTCTGGGATTCCCATTCTTCCCAATGGCAGCCACAACTTGTTGTAATCCACAATCAAATGCCTTTGCTTAGTCAATAAAACATAAACTATCTTCTGGTTTTCCTTACTTTCAGCCAGGATCCATCTGCCATCAGCAATGATATCTCTGGTGCCACAGTCTCTTCTAAATCCTGCTTAAACTTCTGGCAGTTCCCTATATATGTATTGTTCCAGCCATTTTTTAATGACCTTCAGCGGTATTTTGCTTGCATGTGATATCAGTGATATTGTTCATTTATTTCTACATTCAATTAGATCACCTTTCTTGGAAATGGGAACAAATTTGGATCCCTTTCAATCCGTTGGCCAGACAACTGTCCTCCAAATTACTTGGCATAGACTGGTGAGTGCATCTAAGGCTGTCTCTGTTAATAGAAACAAGTCAATTGGTATCCCATTGATTCCTATGGCCTTCTTTTTTGCCAATGCCTTCAATGCAGCTTCTAATTCTTCCTTCATTACCACTGGGCTCCTGTTCATATGGTACTTCCTGAAATTTTTCAGTGTCAATCGATTCTTCTGGTACAGTGACTCTGTGTATTCCCACCATCCTCTTTTTGAGTCATTCAGTATATTGCATCTTTCAATATTGTGACACAAGTCTTAAATTTGTTTTTCAGTTCTCTCAGCTTGAGAAATGCAGAGCGAGTTCTTCCCTTTTTATTCTCCAATTCCAGCTGTCTGGATTCCATTATAATACTTTGTTATGTCCTCCTGAGCTGCCCTTTGAAATCTTCTGTTCAGCTCTTTCACTTCAACAATTTCCTTTTGTTTTGGTTTCTTGATGCTTCCGTGCAATCTTTAGTCTCTTCTGACATCTATTTCAATTTTTTTCTTTCTCCTCTGTTTTGTAATGACCTTTTGCTTTCTTGATGGATGATATCCTTGATAAATACCTCAAGCCTATTCATAAGATGATCGTGAAATTAAGACGGAATTGATTCAGTATCTTGGTTCTTGTGAACTTATTTTCATTTCCTTTGGCCTTAGTCTGAACATGCAAATAATTAATTGATGATCTGACCCACAGTCTGCCCCTGGCCTAGTTTTGACTGCCGATATTGAGGTTCTCCAAAGATTTCTTCCAATGTAGTCAATCTGATTCCTATGCAGCCCATCCTGTGAGATTCACGTGTTAAGTCATCATTTGTGTCTTTTAAAAAAGGTATTTGTAATGAATAAATCATTATAAAAATGAAATCCAATCATTCTATTTCCAGCCTCAGTTCTATCACCAAGACCTTGTTTTCTAACTGTTGTTTCTTCTTCATTGTTTCCTACTTTTGCATTCCAGTCACAAGTGTCATTAACACATCTTGATTGCATGTTGGGTCAATTTTGCAAAATTAGGTAAACATGATCAATTTTTTCTTCTTTGGCTCTAGATGTAGGAGCGTATATATGAATAATAGTCATGTTAATGGGTCTTCCTTGTATCCATATGGATATTACCCTATAACTCACAACATTGTATTTCAGGATAGAACTTTAAATTGACTTTTTGGCTATGAATGCAACCCCATTCTTATTCTGTTTTTCATTCCATGCATAACATACCCTTTGATTATCTGAGTCAAGGTGGCCAAAGCTTGTCCATCTCATTTCACTAATACCTAGTTTGTCGATATTAATGCAATTCATTCCATTTTTAACAATTTCTGACATTCAGGCTACATACATTACATGTTCCAATTGTTTAATGATGTTTGTTACAGTTTTTCTTCATTTGAACTGATTTCTAATCTGGGCTCTACCACTACAATACTATATCTTTTTCTCTAGTGTTCATAGGGTCTTCAAAGGCCTGATATTTAGGAAGCAGATGGCCCATCCTGCTTCCTAGTCTGTCTTAACCAAGAAGCTCCACCAAAACCTGTCCACCATGGTTAATCCAAATGGCATTCAACACACCAGTGGCACAGATTTCAGTATCACACCAACCTTAAGTTATCTCAGGACAGCAAACTGACAGAAAAGTGCTATACCACTTAGAACAATGTTCTTTTCAAACACAAATAAAATAACACTAGTTTGCTTGGTGTAAACGGTTTAGGCATTTATGATTGTGTTAACGATCAAGTGTAAGCTGATTGGCTGTTTCTGATTCTGCTAACAATCAGCTGTGGGCTGGAAGCCTCTTGTTTGTAATGCCTAGTATATATAATAAATATTACCTATTATTATTATCATTTATCTAAAGTTAAATAAGGGGGCTTTGATGGCTTAGTGGTAAAGAATTACACTGCCAACAAAAAGGTATGTAATTCAAATCCACCAGCTGCTCCACGGGAGAAAGATAAGAAATCTCCACTTGTATAATTTACTGCCTCTGAAATCCATGAGAGAGTCATCTATGGGTTGGTTCCAACTTGATGGTATACAACAACAAAATAAATGAACTGGGAAGATAGAAATTCAGATAGGGATCCCTGGTGATGTAGTCTCAAGGGGTTTGCAATACTAGCCCAAAGGTGGAGACTCTGACAGAAAGATGGGCAATGTCCATCCGTGTGATTTACACTCTCCAAAAACCCACTGGAGGGTCAGCTATGAGTTGGTTTGGATTTAATGGCAATGAGTTTGAATTGTGTTTTGTTGGCTTTTTTTTTAAAGTCTAGAAGAGAGGAGTCATGATACTATAGTGTGTTATTATGTTGAGCTGCTAGCCCAAAAGTTGGCAGTTCAAGCCCACCCACCACTCTACAGGAGGCAAATAAGCAGTCTCCTCCCATGAAAATTTTCAGCCTTGGAGACTGGGTGGAAATTTGTCATATATTGGAAATGACTGAACAGTAGTGAATCTGGTTTTGGCTTTTGGTTTACCTGAAGGGGTGACGCTTCACTTAACGGAGGTAAATTGGCCTCACGACCTTGAAATCCTCTGCTTGGATATTCATCAAGATCTGAAGTTCAGTGTAGTATATACCTGATATATGTGCTTATTTTAGAAACCAGAAGACAGAATATATTAAGGAAATAAATAGAAAATAGCCATAATAATCTCATCCTTCCAAATATTTAGCTGCGGGATATTTTTAATCTCTATTTTTAAACTACATTAATACACTGTTATATTAGTGCCAATTAGTCAAGTACAATTTGTAGTGACCCTATGAAGAAACAGCTCTGAACCTTTTCCTCTCCACCATCTCTGATATACTTGACCTCATTGTTATAGTTGCTGTGTCAATCCACTTCCCTGAGGGTCTTCTTCTTTTTGGCTGACACTCACCTTTGATGTCCTTTTCCAAGAACTGATCCTTCTTAACAATATGCCCAAAGAATGTAAGACGAAGTTTAATCATCCTTACCTCGAAGGAGCATCCTGGTTGCATTTTCTCCAAGACGTTATCTGCTTGTTCTTTTGGCAGTCCACAGGATGTTAAGTACCATAGCTCAAAGCTGTCAATTCTTCTTCTGTCATCCTTACTCATTGTCTTTCATACGCATAGAAAGTAACTGAAAAGATCTCAGCTTTAATTAGGTGCAGTTTAGTTTTAAACTGACATTATTGCTCCTCAACACCTTGGAGAGGTCCTTGCCATCAGATTTTCCCAACTCAACATTTTTGATTTCTTGAGTGCAAGTACCAAGGGTGTTAATTATGGATTAAAGCAAGATGAAATAATTGACAACTCTGATCTTTTCTTCATCTGTAACAATGTTACCTATTGGCCCAATGATGATGATTTTTGTCTTTGTAATGCTGAGATTCTTCTTACGGCACATAACAACAAAAAACAACAACAATGCTGAGATTTGTACACAGATAGGGAATAGAGAGAAACTCAAGCAGGATTTAGAAGAGGCCATGACACCAGGGATATCATTGCTGATGTCAGATGGATCCTGGCTGAAAATAAGGAATACCAGAAGAATGCCTATTTGTACTTTATTGAGTTTGCAAGGACATTTGACTGTGGATCATAACAAGTTGTGGCTGACATTGAGAAGAATGGGAGTCCCAGAGCACTTGTTTGTTTCACGTGGAACCTGTACCTGGACAAGGAGGCTGTTGTGTGAATGGAGCAGAGGAACACTACATGGTTTGGAATTGGGAAGGGAGTGCATCAGGGTTGTATTCCCTCTCTATACCTACTCTGTCTGTATGCTGAGCAAACTCTCTGATAAACTGGACTCTGTGAGGAGGGGTGTAGTATCAGGATTGGAGGAAGACTCATCAATGACCTGTGTTATGGAGATGACACAACCTTGCTTGCTGAAAGTGAGGAGGACTCTTAGAGTACTTGTTGCAGAAGATCAAGGAATGCAGCCTGCGGTATGGATTGTATCTCAATGTCAGGGGGGAGAAAAGATTCTCACCACTAGACCGATGGGCAATGTCATGATGGATGGAGAAGATATTGACACTATCAGCAGCTGCACCTTGCTTGGACCCACAATTAACACCCTTGGTACCAGGAGTCAGGAAATAAGGTGACACATTGCAATGGGAAATTCGCCAGTTAAGGACCTTTCCAAATTATTGAGGAGTAGTGATGTCAGTTTGAATACTAAGGTGTGTGTGATTCAGGCCATAGTCTTTCCAGTCACTTGCTATGCATCTTAGTGCTGGACAATGAATAAGGAAAAGAATTGATGCCTTTGAGCTGTGGTGTTGGAAAAGAAAACTGAACATCTCATGGATGGCCAGGAGAACAAACAAATATGTCTTGAAGAGGTTGCAGTTGGAGTGCTCTTTGGAGGCAAGAATAAGAATAAGGCTTTACCTCACATACTTTGAGCACATTGCTAAGAGGTGCTATTCCTTGAGAAGGAAATGATGCTGGAGAGGGTAGAGGAAGACCCTCAACCAGGTGGATTGACATGGTGACTGTTACAATGGGCTCTTGTATGTCATGAAATGTGATGGCACAGGATAGACCAGGGTTCCAATCATTTGTTCATAGGTTGGCTATGAGGGCACCTAAAACAACAGCAATAACAATGCTGAGAGGTAGTCTATATTGAAGCCTTTAGTCTTTGATCTTCTGGAGCAATTGTTTCAAGTCTTCCTCACTTTCAGCAAGCAAGGTTGTGTCATTGACAACATAGGTTGTTTATGAGTCTTCATCCTATCCTGGTGCCACATTCTTCTTTACAAATCCCAGCCTCTTGAGTGATTTGTTCAGATTGAGTATGGGAAAGAATGTAGTCCTGATGCACACCTTTCTTCATTTTAAACCATGCAGTGTTCCCTTGCTCTGTTTGGACAACTTTTATTCTAGTTACAGGTTTTGCATGGGCACAATTAAGGATTTTGAGATTCTCATTCTTCTTGACGTTAGCCATAATTTGTTGTTTCCTACACTGTCAAACGTCTTTGCATTGGTAATCAACTGCTCATAGAGACCCTATGAACAACCGTTCCAAACCTTGGTAACAGTCTCTGATATACTCAAGCCCCTTGTTGCGGTCACTATGCTAATAAATCTCATAAAAGGTCTTTCTTTTTCACTACCTCTCCACTTTTCCCAGTATAATGCCTTTCCCAATGTTCTCCTGAAAGCCCGTGAGAGGAAATTTTTTTATCTTTACATCTAAGGAGCACCCTGGTTACACTTCCCCCAGGACAAATTTTTTGTTCTTTTGCCAGTCGATGGGATACTTAGTATTCTTCTCCTACACCACAATTTAAGGACATAAATTCATCTTTAATCTTCCTTATTAATTTCTCAACTTTCAGATGCATGCTGAACAATTGGAATATACTGGCATAGGCCAAGTGTACCTTAGTCTTTAAACTGACAGGCAGATCTCATTGTTATGTGCTGTTAAGTTGCTTGTGACTCACAGCAGCCCTATATACACTAACTCTGAACCTTCTATACTAATCTCATAATCTCCGACACACCTACCTCCATTACTCCTGTCACTGTATCAATCCATCTCATCCAAGGTCTTCCTCTCCTGCACATCAGCCCTCCCAAGCATGATGTTCTTCTCCAAGAACTGGTCCCTTCTGGCAACATGCCCAATGTTTGTGAGACAGAACTTCCAAATCCTTGCCTCTAGGGAGTAGCTTGCTGTTCCATGGTATGGTCAGTACTCTTGGCCACCACCACAGCTCAAATGCATCAATTCTTCTTTTATCATCTTTTGTCATTGTCCAACTCTGATGCATAGCACATAATTGTTAAAGATCATGGCTTGGAACAGGTGCACCTTAGTCTCTAGATGGACATCATTGCTCTTCAGCACTCTAGAGATGTCCCTGACAGCAGAATTCCCCACTGTAATTCATCTTTTCATTTCCTGACTGCTGGTGTTAAGTGTTGATTGTGGAGCCAAGCAAGCTGAAATTGTAAACAGTCTCAATCTCTTCTTAATCTATCATGGTGCTGCCAATCGGTCCAGTGGTGAGAATATTTGTTTTCTTGATGTTGAACTTCAATCATATTGAGGACTGCAGTCCTTGACCTTCTGTAGCAAATGCCTGGCATTAAGGAGGCAGATCCTAGGGTCCTAAAAACTGTGGAGCAAAGAGTCAAGAGAGGGCAATGGCTATTATTAAGACCTTGCCACCAATTGCTCCATAAAATGTCACAGATTCTGAGAAATTGGTAAGGCACCCTGGTGGTGCAGTGTGTTAATGGAGAAGTTTGTGGTTCCAATCTACCAGCTGCTCTGAGAAAGAATGACAGGTGGTCTCTTCCTGTGAAGATGTGTAGCCTTGGAAACTCAGTGGAGGGCCACAGTCAAAACTGACCAGATGGCAATGGATTTGGGTTGTTGTTTTTTTTCTAAGGAATTCAGAAATGGATCTTACCCAGATTTACAGTGTTTTAAAGAACACCTAGCTTCTCCTCCCACTATTTTGTTAAGGCTTCATGGTCCTTTGCCTGGACGATGGCAGTAGCTTGTGGGCAGGTTTCTGCTGTCCTCCTCACACTCCAGTTCCAGCTGAGGAGAACTCCCACCCCGCAACTGGGACCCATCTGAACACTGGGCCACTTCTCAGCTTGGCTCCCTAGTGACTGCACAGCCAAATTCCTCACCTCAGCCCTCAAGTCAACGCAGCTTTTCTCTTCATTTTATCACTGTCACCTCCTACATCATCCTCTCTCTCCAAGTCGGCCACACTGCTCCCTCCTCAGTCTCCGCTACCCCCACCTCCCTAACCCCACCCAGCCTTTACACGTGCAGCATCCTCTGCCAGAAAGGCCCTCCCACTGTTCTTGGCCTGGTGGACTCCTGCATAGCTTTCCATCTTATCTGACAGAGAAGAATGCCTCCTCTGAGCAGCCTCCCATGCTTGCCCAATCCACACTGTGTATCCCATAATTAGCACCTCTTTCCCTGTCTGTCTGCCTCCAGCTCTCCTCAAGGACATGACTGGGAGTTAGCTATGTTGTTCTTCTTGGTATCTGTCATTTGGAAGTGGGATGAGGTTCAGGTGTGCATCTGGGGAATAAATGAATGAAGCCTGGCCAATGGTCCAGCAGAGTCGGGCATGGGGTAGGGGGAAGTGTGACATGGCTCACAATGCCACCACCCCTTGGGTCACAAATGTCCAGCAGTGGCGTGGGCACAAAGACAGGCTTCCTCTAGGGCTGTTCCGTCCTTTCCATTGAGGCTGGACCTTCCTCTGGGCTGGACTCAGGGCAGCCTTTCTCCGTGGGTGAACATAAATACATAAAACGAACAGCACACTCTTCACTGCAAAACTAAAAATAGGAAGGTCGGAATCCGGCTCCCCAGACCTCTAACGGTGGGACCACACAGGTGTAGATGCGGATGTTGGGGGGTGCGGCTCCTCCCTCCCCCCCCTTGATTCGGTCCTCCTGGGGAGACAGGAGGGGGATTCTGGGTTTCCGCCAGGAACAGTTCATTCTTTCACTCTGGCTCCCCTTGTCCCCAGCCCATTTGACAGCTCATTTCATTTACGACCCCAGAATGAACCGGCCCACTGAGGTGCAGCCCTGCTCACATGGAAGGCTGGATGTTGGGGAGGGGGGGCCGAGCAGTCCCTTGGGTCATAAGATGCCACCCAGTGGGATGTTTCTGTATTCATGGAGTGAGGTGCAGTCTGGCTTTCTGGACCAGAGAGAGGTGCAGGCTGAGGAGGGAAGCGAGGCTGGGTTTGTGCCACTCTGCCTTCTTAACAGCCCCACAGTACCCTAACCCTCACGCTCACCATCTCTTGGGACCCTCACAATACTCTGCTTGGGTGCCTCTCTTTGTCTCTCACCTGCAAGACTCTGCAGCCCGTCTATCCCTCAGACTAAAAGCTTAAGCCACCCGTGACAGGTCCAGCAGTTTTAAGGCTGTTCATGAGGCCAACTGACAGCTCTCTGGGCCACAACCACTGGGGCAGAGCCCAGTGCCCAGGTGACCACCTCTACCAGCCTGTCACCAGGAGGGGTGTGAGCAGAGCTGATGTAATAGCAGACAGCAACTGAATCTGAGGGACTCCTGGATCTAGCAGCTGGACTCCTGAGTGGATTCTGACTCAAAGCCACCCTAGTGGACAGAGTAGAAGTGCCCCACAGGGTTTGCCAAGGCTTCAAATCTTTACAGAAGCAGCCTGCCACAGCCTTCTCCTGTGCCGCACCCAATGCCTTAACCTCTGTGCTACCTGCTTAAGTGCTCCTGAACTGGGGCATGACGTAGCCCCTTCACCTGGGACCGGCTGCTCCACATCCTGAGCTCAGGGAGGGCAGGGCAAGGTGGTAGAGGTAGCTCCAGATTGCAGGGGGTAGTCACTGTATTTGGGAAGTCAGTAAATCCTGTCCCCAGTAGATTTTATCACACAGCAGTCAATTCAATTCACTTCACTGTTTGTTCCCTAAAAAGGGAGTCTGTTAGGACAGGGACCGCCAAGAAAATGAACAAGTCCTTTGTCCACTCCAAGATATGTCCTGGGTCCTTTGAGGGATGACCCACCTGGGGTTGGGAAGTGCTTCTCAATATCTAGCCTGCTTCCCTCTGGCTGCAACTGAGGCAGTTCCTTCTCTCCTTTCCCAGGAGGATTGGGGGCAAAGACTCATCGTTCTCCTCCTACAACCCAGCTTTGCCCACCCATGCTGCTACCTGCATGCCACAGTGGTTACTGCAGCTCTCCTCCCAATAGCTTTCAATCACTGTGCCATCCCAAGAAACTCTGGGCTTCTCAGGGCCTCGGTTTTCCCCACTGGGAGCTGGGTGTGTGGTCTGTGCTGCTGAGGTGGCCATGGAGCCAAGTCTAGCTCACAGGGACCTTCCGCTGGATTTCCAAGGTTGTTTATCTTAACAGGAGGAGACTGCCCATCTTTCAAGGAGCCACTGTTGGGCTCGAACTGCTAGAGAAGCACTAACCTTGGGTTAGCAGCACATGCTATGGAGCAGAGGTACTAAGTGACCCAAACAAAGACATATGTTTAAGAGAAAACGCTGGCCATACACAGCCTGCTTCTGGGCGGCCTATCCCAGCTGACATCACCAAAGCCCACCCAGAGAGGGTGCAGCCATGGCTGGCACTGTGGGGCAGAGGGTGTGCAGGGAGGAAGTGGGGCCCAGGGCCCAGGTGGGGAAATGGGAACTTTCCTGTTGGGTGTTGGTTTTCAGGCCAACTAACCCAACCAAACAGGGCAGTCTTGGGTTTGGCTTTTGAAGTGGGTGGACTTTACGAGCAAGTAAGTTGTTTTTCATGAGAATTTCCCTCCACAAACCAGGAGCTGGGTGGGTGCTAGGGTCCCATGTGGGTTCCGCCTCCGGGCTGGTAGGGCTGGTAAATTGCCAAGCCGGGTTCCCACAGCATCATACTCCCCAACAGACTGTGGTCTCAGTTCAGCCACAAATAACGCCACAGGAGGTGTGGTGCCAGGTGACACTCCTCTGAAATGGCTGCTTGTGGGGAAAGGCGGCCTCTGAGGACACATCTACTGTCCCTGTGGAGTTTAGTCACAGCAGGAGCTTCTCTGGGACCAGCAGGGTCTCAGTGGCCCTTCTGTGTGCTCGGTGGTGCAGGGAAGCCAAGGGCTGGGAGTCTCCAGAGGAATTTAGTCCTGCTCCAACCTCGGGCTCTGCCTTCATTCCTCCCTAGTAATGGTGGGGCAGGTCCCCACCCCCACCCACTTTTACGCTCCATGCACACAACCCCAGAGGCCTTCAACGCATTTCAGGGTTATAGTATTATAACAAATTCAGTCGAAATTCCCTTTACAGTTAAATAATACAGAAGACAGACAAGTTTACTGTACAAGCAAGTTGTGCATTGAAAACAAACACATCAAGCAAATTATAGTGCAAAGCAATCTCCACCTCTCCCCGAGCCCACCCTCTCCCCAGCTCTGGGCTGGTTTCATGGCAGATCTGTGAGTAGCAGGCACCAACACTCCAGCATGACAGTATGTCACAAAGGATGTGTACCCAGCAGGCTTACAGTACCACTGTATCCACCCCTCTCAGTTCCCTTGTGCTTTCTCAGTGTGTTTGCTCTGTACAACTCTAAAGCAGCCTTGTCAATAAGGGCCCCTTTTTACCAGCCCCCGGCCATCGATACCCACTATGGGCTTTAAGAACGGCCTCAGCCTAGTGGCCATCGCTTTTTCACTGGGGAAGGATGGGGCAGAGAAGGGTCAGTTTCTTTCTTGCTTGTCCCCACCTGGGTTTAGACATCGGGAGGGGGCAGTAATCTGGGGTAGGGCTACAAAGTGCTGGGCACCTGAAAGTGTCTCCCATACTGGCCCAGGGTCAGCTGCAACCACAGAGACCGTAAGTGAAGGTTCAAGGACGATGAACTTGCAGCTGCTTCCTGAAAAGGGGTGGAGAGAGCCCCTGGGTGTAATGGGTGTGTGGGACACCCTGGTAATTCTTTTTAAGAGACAGAGACAGCTTTTTCCAGGGAAGGCAGGGCAGGAGAGACTGCAGCAGGAAAGGTTTGAGTGAGATCATGGAAAGGACTTCCTAACTTGGTTTCCTATAATCTGGAGTCTCTGGCTGTTGTTCTAGGTTGTGGGTGGCATGGACTGGCCAAAAACCATTATTACAGACACAAGAACCACTAAGGAACATTTTGGAGGAGAGATTTCCAACCCCACAGAGATAATTCCTGAAGGGCACACACTGCCTCTGAAGTACTTGGGTGAGCCTGTGCACCCCAACTACTGAGGCGGCCTGTGATCCCACCTGCAGGATGAAGGGCAACCCTTCACCTCTAAGAAAAGGGGGGCTGAGGCCTTCACGACTCCTCTGTCCTGCTGTCCCAAAGCCTTGGCTTACCAGCTCACCCATTCCCCCTGAGCACCCACACAGTGAGATTCTGGCACCTCCTGTTCCATCTCCGGGGTGGGGCCTCAGTGCATCTATGGAGGCTCTGAGATCCTAAATTTCATCCCTCTCAGAATACGCTGGACTCAGGCCCTGCTCACTCTTAAAGGAGACTATGGTTTGGAAAAGCAAACTTCAGCTTCTTTTTCAAACTCTCTCAAAAATTAATTGCACTCGAGTCAGAACCGACTCCCAGCTGACCCTCTGTTGAGTTTGTGAGGCTGTAAATTACACGGGAGGAGACTGTCCATCTTTCTCCTGTAGAGCCGCTGGTGGATTCGGTTCCCAGTGAGAACACTGGCTTTGGTTCAAGACTGCTTTTAGAGTACAGCTGGTTAAAGGTGGAGGTGTCAGAGGATCAGGGGGTAGAAGCTTGGGCTGTGATCTAGGGGTGGAGCACAGCTTGGCTGGACCTGGGCGGGGCAGCGATGCTGCCGTCTAACCCAGAAACCCTTCACCCAGAGCTTTCTGCTAGGCCCTATCCTGCCACACTGCTTGCTCCAGGAACAGGAATTATGAGGACAGCTGATGTGAAAGAAGTGACTGCCCTGGACTGGGAAAGTGCACTGAGGGACGGGTCTGCAGGCGCTTCCCTGGCTTTGCGGATCTGCTACCACAGGCAGATCCACTCTGTGGTTTGGGACCCACAGACAGCTGAGATGGGGGCTGCTTCTTAGCTGCTAGGAATTGTGAGGGAGGCAGGGCTGGGAAGACTGGCTTGGGTGTTCTTGTCCCAACTCTGCCAATGATTTCCTGGGTTCTCTGATTGGGTCCCAGCCCCATCTGTATGAGGAGGGGAACCCCCCGAGGGGTGAGGGACTTCCAGTTCTGATTCCATTTGTGTCAATGCAGGGACAGGATCCAAGGGGTCTTGAGGATGGTGGAGGGGGAAGGCGGCCTGTGAACAAGGAGCCCAAACTTGGGGCAAATGCTGCCTGTTCTTACAATGGAGCGGTCCACTGTCCTAGGAGAGCTGGACCCCGGGACATTCCTAGGCATGGGGGATGGCAAGGCCAGGGAGTGTGTCAGGGGGAGGATGCACTTCCCCCAGGAATGTGGGGTGAGATGACTAGGAGCTGGGCTGGGGGCAGTGTCCTGGGGGAGGTCCTGAACCCCTCTTGCACAAAGGCGTGGCGGCAGGAGACACGCTCAGTGGCACACTGGCTCTGGACACTGGGACCACAGCTGGCCTGGACCCTAAATGCCCTTCCTGCCCAGAGCTGGGCCAGTCATATGTCAGGAAGGTTCTTGGGGTTCCTGCCTCTGGTGGGAGAAGTCCGAGTTGACCAGAGCGGTCAGTAGGGCCTCCACACTGCCTCGTCCATGCGGCCTGGTGTGCTCAAGGCCGTGGGCGAGTTGCTGTGGCTGCCGTCGGCCTCCACGCCATCGCTCTGGCCGCCAAGGCTTGGGTTCATGAGGTTGCCAGTGGTGACAGAGGTGGCGCTGCTGGTGCAGGAGGCCAGCATGCGGTTGGGGGAACGGTCGCCCCCGCTGCTGCTGCTGGCCACCATGGAGAACTGGTAGGAGCCGGAGGACGCGCCATAGTAGAGGTGGTAGGGGGACGGGTTGGCCTGGAAGGGCCCACTCTGGTTCTGCGGGGCGCCGGGGTAGGGCGGCGGGAGGTAGGTGTGGTGGAAGCGGCTGGTGGCCGGCATGCCCGCCACACCCAGGCCGCTGATGTTGGTGCCTGAGGGTGAGGCGCTGTAGGGGAAGGCGGCCGACATGGCCCCTGGGTAGTGCATCCGAGGGTCTGGGAAGCGGCTCTCTGTGAGGGCAGGCAGGGCTGAGAAGGAGCGGTCAAACTGGCGGGGGTCGGAGAAGGGGTTCAGGTCCGGGGTCCCTGTGGCAGAAAAGAGGGGTCAGATGGAGCCTGAGGGCTTTGGATCGACACAGACCATTGTGGGGACTGCAGGTCCTATGACTGGTTCTCTTTCCGTCATTCCTGTGTAGGGGCCTGGGGAGCAGTGGGGCAGGAGTCCAGGGTGAGGAGGGTATCCATTAAACCCCACTCCTGGCCTGCCTGGGGAGCACATGGCTAAGGGGTGGTGGGGGACCGCAAGGGCCTGCCAAGATGAGTCCTAGACCTGGGTCTTCCTATATTTTGACCAATGGGCTGACTTGGTCAGTGGTCGGGAAGAGGGATGAACTCACAGCAGTAGCCCAAGAAGTCTCTCTGGCTTCAAACTCTGTCCTACCCACCAAAGAAAAGGGCCATCAGGGCACCCAGAGGGGGATCACCCTGAACCCCACGCCCAGCAGCACTGTTCCTGCCACGACTGAGGCACCTTCAGGCCTCCGCTCTGGCTCTGGCTGAGGTGCTATGTGACCTTGGGTGAGACTCGTCACTTGTCTTGAGCTGAGTGTGTCTCCTAGCAGCTGGCTTGGGGTGTGGACTGGAATGGGCAGTCGTCCAAAGCTCAGGATAGAGGGACATAGGGGCAGGGTCTGCGTGGCTGGGGTCTCTTGGATCACTTAGTGCTCCCCCGCCCCCATCAAGTCCCCTGGCTCTTCAGTTCTTTCACAAGATCTCAGAGGTCAGAGGTGTCCAGTTTGTGTCCCCAACAGGAACACAGAAGGGTATGGGGGGGGTAGGAGGAGGCCTAGATGGTAGTGCCTGCACCCCAAGTGAAGCTGAGTTGGGGTTCACATCTCACCTCTGAACCAAGCGGAGTATGTGATACCATCTAACAGGAAATCTATTCTCAAAGGAAACCCAAAGCGCGACCCCAGGATGTGGCCCAGGAAACAAACTCTGTGCAAGACCTGAGCTCACGTGGCCTGCAGGGCTCAGGGTTGGCCTGCCCAGACCTGGCGCAGTCCCCTCTTGCCTGTTCCTGGAGGGTGGTGGGGAAGTACCTGCCCTCAGCAAACCTCAGAGCCTCCTGTCCTTCCCTCCCAGCAGCCCCAGGAAACCCAAGCTGGCCAGGCCACTGTCCAACAGCCAATCCTAACACTGGAAGGAAATGTTTATTTTCTTCTCCAAATTGCCCCAGCTGCTGCACAGTGGCTGAATGAGTCCTTTGAGCTGTGAGAAGCCCCCATTGTGGGCAGCCGCAGCCGGGAGGCTGGGGGCTGAGGGATGGAGGGGCTAGAGCTTTCAGTGGCCCAAGCCAGAGGGTCAAAGGTATTAACAGGCATGGAGGGGAGTGAAAGTAGGATGTACTTAGGGGATCCCCAGGATGGAGCCTGGAGGGGGAGGCCTCATTCCACCAGGAGGGGGTGGCAAGTGAGAGGAACTCTCCATCAGCCTAGTCCTGCCAACACATCCGTTTCTTCCCACTTCACAGATAAGAAAACTGAGGCCCAGAGCAGCACACTGCCAGAAAGTGGTTGAGCCAGAACTCCTAGCCAGATCCACCTGGCGACAAAGTTCATGTTCTTTCTCTGGTTTGGCAGTCAAGAGTCCCTACTCTCGCTCAGAAAGTTTAGGCCTAAGGGGTGGTTGGGTGAAGTTAGTTTCCCCAAAGCCCAGTGCTGCCAGGGCTAGGGGTTGCTGCAGGACACAGCAAAGAGGGAAAGGACTGGGTCAGCCACTGCCCACTATGGCCTGATCTCCCTAGAACAGAGGCAGGGGTGTGGACAGGAGCCTCAGGACCCCTCAGACACTGCTCGAGGCCATGTCCACCCAGCTTTGGATGGGCAGAGGCAGAAAACTCTGTCCACAGGGTTGGTGGACAGGAATCACTGTTCACATCCATTCATTTAGTTCTGGGGATCCTAACAGGTCCCCAGTATCTAGAAGAGACCTGGTTCTGCCTGGCTTTCTTATTACATCTTGGAGTCAGGCGCCACCCCTGTTCTGTCCCCAAGCTCAAGAGCTGTGAGCTCCCCCATTTTACTAGCTGGAGCTCAGAGGGGGCTTATCTGGGTTCCTCCCCAGCGTGGTGCCTGTGCAGAGACAGGCCCACCTCTTGGGGACAAGGTGGGGAACCCACTTGAGGTTCCTGGATCCACTGTGCCACTCCCTTGCCTTAGCCAGCACACTGTACCAGGCACACATGGTAGAACCTCCGTTAACTGTGACCCAGCAGAGCTCTGGGCCCAGAGGAGAAGCAAGCGCAGTAGGCTGACGCCTCTCCTACCCTCTTCTCATTCCCTTCCCTATAGCCTTGGGTGAGCACTGTGGAGACTCTGCTTCTGGCGCAAGGCTGTATGATCCTAGGGGAGTCCTTAGCTCAGCCTCTATTCACTCATCTGCCAAATGGGCTCTAACATTGCCTTGGCGGACCAAGAATGAGCAGCCACAGCCTCTGCCGTCCTGCTAGATCCCTTACACCTCCACAAACCCTGACCCCACTTGCTGGCTGAGAGAGCCTGGAGGATGTAGCACCACCACCATTGGCTGAGCACCTACTATATGCCAGGCCCCTGTGCACTCTGGGAGATCTCTAGGAGGCCTGTTTCTGCCTGTGAGTCCTTCCATGCAGAGGGGACAGAGGCCTGTTCTTGGGGAGCCCTTCTCTTGCTTATCTGGGGGAGGTGTTTTCTGGTCCTGCGTAGAACCTTGCTCAGGTCATGCTGGGTGCCTTTCCAGGGCTGGACCAGAACTTTACAAAGCTCATCTGAGCACAGTCCTTCAGCTGAGTGTCACCCCGACCCTGTGCTGAGGCACCCACCACCGCCTTCCACTTTCAAATGAACAAGCTAAGGCTTAAAGAGGGAGTCATCATATCTGCTGTGGGCTCCAGGGACTCCTGATCCTGGACAAGTTGTCTCACCCATTTTAAAGAGGTCATCACAAGATTTATGTCCATTTACCCCAGGGAACAAGGAGCAACAAGAGGTCAGGGGCTAGTCTGTTCTGTTCATGCTGAGCCTGCGGGCAGGCACTATGCACAGGGTGGGTGTCACAGTGCTTGTGTCATGACTGAATGGCACCAGCAGTCCTGGCTAGGGTTTCCCATCTATGGAGAGTGTGCAGCCCCATTTGCCGCAGCCCCTGCCAGCCATACCTTGCATGGTTGTCTGGGGCTGGCTGCTGAAGTGGCCGGTGGTGCTGAGTGAGCCTCGGGGGCTGGGTGTGCTCGGAGTCACCCGCATACGCAGCCGTTCCAGGTCTCCGAAGCGGTCGGGGAACACCTTGGTCTGGTCCTCCAGCTTCTGCCGGTGCCCTGCAAGTGATGAGAGACAAGGGGGCCGATCAGCAGCCAGTTCCTCTGGTCCTCTTACTGTCTGGGTCTCAGGGCAGATGAGAGTGCCTCACTCTGCTGGGAAGTTCTTCTTTCACTCTAATCTTGGGCCTCATAGGGAGAATCCCTCGGCCATTACTGACATCTTTTCTAAATACAGAATGACTGTATCACCCACTCCCTCCCCAGGCCTGCTGTGACCACCCACCCCACTGCACCCCTCTGTTTGAGGGGAGATGAGTGCCCTCATCTTGTAGGTGAGGCTAACAGAGAGATCCAGACCACACAGAATTTGAACTAAGATTCAAGTCAGAGCATAGTGTGACCTAGGCCTCCACACACTGTTAGGAAGAAGGAGAAACTGAGGCAAATAGGCTCAGGAAAAAGGCCCAAGAAGGCAGGCAGTATGCGGAGAGAAACCAGGAGTGCTGCTACCCACCAGCTTTGAGCACCCCAGGTCATGCCGGATGGTGCCTTTGCTGGGAAGGTTGAGGCCTCTTCTCCCTGAGCCCTGCAAGCACCTCCTTGGTCTGGTCTCAGATAAGACGCTGGGAACAAGCTGGGGACCCTTGAGCGAACAGCTGGATTTCCCCTACCTCCAGCCAGAAGTTAGGGACAGGGGATCAGTGCACCTGGATTGAGGCATCACACCTGGAGAAAACTTCCCACCGCCTCTACCCTTCACCATGTCCCCCAAAGGAAGGACTCCAAGCCAGATGCCTGGAACCCAGAGGAGCTGGGGAATCCAGGTGGTCACCCCTTTGCCCCTGGACAGCCAGCCTTGGGCTAGGGGGCAGCTCCTGAGTGACACCAACCTTGTAGGACCCTCTCACCACCTACCCATCCCTCAAGTATTTATTTCATGTTTCATGGTTCACAAGCAACACATGGTTAGTTAAAAACAAATAAATATTAAATAAATTATTCAAAACAAAACAAAACAAAACAATGTAACTCATTCCTTGGAGTCTGTACTGACTCACAACTGACCCTCCAACAGGTTTTCAGAGGCTGTAAATCACACAGGAGGGGATGGACCACCTTTCTCCCACTGAGCAGTTGGTGGGTTCAAATGATGTGTTTTGGGATTGGCAGACAGAGCAACTCCTTACCTGCCAGGCCACCGGAGATCTCTAAAATTTCTTGTTGTCGTTGTTAGGTGCCGTTGAGTGAGACTCATAGCGACCCTATGAACAAAACGCTCTGAACCCTGTTCTATCCTGTGCCATCCTCACACTTCCTGATACACAAGAGTCCACTGCAGCAGTCACCATGTTAGTCTACCTAGTTGAGGGTCTTCCTCTCCTTCACCGACCCTCCATCTACCCAGAATCATGCTCTCTAAGGAATAGCCCCTCTTTGCCACATGTCCAAAGTAAGTGAGGTGAAGTCTCCTCATTCCTGCCTCCCAAGAGCATGCAGGCTGTACCTTCTCCAAGACATATCTGTTCATTCTCTTGGCCGTCCTTGGGATGTTCAGTGCTCTCCTCTGACATCACAGTGTCAATTATTTTTCTGTCATCCATATTCACTGTCTAGCTCTTGGATGCATCGCTAGTAATCAGAAAGAGCATGGCCTGAATCAGATGCACTCTGGTCCTCAAAGTGACATCCCTATTCCTCAATAATTTGGAAAGGTCTCTAACTGCAGATTTACCCAGTGCAATGTGTCTCCGTATTTCCTGACTGCTGGTACCAAGGGTGTTAATTGTGGATCCAAGCGAGATGAAGCTGTTGACAGTTTCAACCTCCTCTCCATCCATCATGACACTCTGCCCATTGGTCCAGTAATAAGAATCTTTGTTTTCCTGACACTGAGATGCAATCCATACCTAGAAGAAGGCTAATTGCCCCTGGCCTATCAGTTTGAAGATTTTTCTTTCTAAACTTTTTATAGCTTTACATGCATAAACTTTCTTGCGTCATCTCAGCTTGTGGGTCTCACTCTATCTCTTTATTTCCCTTGTCCGTAAAATGGGCAGAATAACTCAGCTCTGAGAAATAACAGTTTCTGTGAAACTTCAGAATACTTCCTGGACTTCTGGTGGCCTAGTGTTAAGAAACTACACTGCAATACCAAAAGCAAGCAGTTCCAATCCACCAGCTGCTCCTTGGGAGAAGGATGGACAATCTCCTCTGGTGCGATTTACTATCTCTGAAAATCCACTCGAGGTCAGCTCCAACTCAGTGGTACACAACAACGAGAAGGTTCATCAAGCGTGACAAGAACACTCACTGCTATGCCAGTAACTGTCCTTCTTTCTTGTCACATCTTATCGGAGATGGGAGCTCATTCAGTCACTCTCCAGGATGGACACTTAGGGTGTTTCCAAACTTCCTCTGTTAGTTCCTTAACGCATGCTCAGAACATCCCTGGTCACATTTCCTGTGTAAGGTCACACTAGCCAGGTGAACACTGGGAAAAGGCCTGCTCACGTGGAGGGCAGTGCCTTCTTGGTCCACCTTATTAACAACCGGCCACCAAGCACCATGAGAACGTTGGCCCGGCTGCCTCACCAGCTCCCAGAGGGATGAGGAATCTTACCTGAGGTCACACAGCTGTGAAGGGGGCAGCATTTCCTGGCCCTGGGTCCCACGGGAAGGAAGGGAAGGGAAGTAGGAGGAAGAAGAGAAGGTTTGCTTGGGTTCTTGTGTCTGGGTGATGCGCAGACTTTTCAAGAATGACAAAGAGGGCAGAACGAGGATGAGGTGAAAGCTAGAATGGAACTCCCCACTGTCCTTCCCTGCCTGGACAGATGATCTTGGGACAGGGTAAAGGGAATGCTGACCACTGCTGGGATAAGGAGAATCTGACAGTCTCAGAGTGGGCCTGCTTTCTGATTTTTAAAGCAGAGTGCAGAATACTTTGGTATCTGCAGACCTTTAGCTACACTTCTGCCTCAACTGAGCCCTTAGTACCATGGTGGGAGTTCTGGTATCACAGGGGTTCAACAAGTTACTGAGAATTGGGGAATCCCACTTTCTCCTCTGATGATGCCTCAGGCTGGGAGCTCATGAACGGGGGGCAGCAGGAATAGGACCACTTGGCCTTTTGTGGCTGCCTCCCAATAACCTTGAGACTCAAAGGGGAAAACATGGGCTAAGGTGAGCTCGGCTGGATTCCTACAGGGGTTGGGAAAGTATGTAGATGGGACGAGCAGGACAACGTGGAAAATATGCTTTGTAGGAAGGACAGCTGCCTTTCAGTCCAGGTGCTAAGTGCCCTGGTGGACGTGGGCATGGTGTGGCCAGAAAATCCCATTTTCAGAAGCCAGTCACAAGCCTGCTGTTGTGTGCAATTTCCTGCACTGGATAAGCTGGCAAGTAATTAAAAACCTTAACAGCACCACCAACACTACGTGGGTCGGTCAGTTTGTCATCTCTATGTGAGAGATTTTGCTTTCAGGTTGACTACAAAAACTCAGCCACTGAGGATAGATTCAGGGTCCTCGGGAGTAACTGGTCCCTAGGGAGTGTCACCAGGCTCAGCCCACAGCCTTCGTGGACCTCCAAGGAAATGCGGCTGCCCTTGCCTCTGGACACAGCAGGGAGATGTGGACAAGCTGAGGATGAATGAATTCAGAAGCATCTGGGCAGGCGGGAAGCTGAGTGGATGGACGTCGAGACTGGCCTGCAGCGGCCTGGGTATGAAGGATCTGGGGTCTTAGTCAACCACAAGCTTGAAGTAAGTGAGCCAGTGAGGCTATGGCAGAGCTGGCACGAAAGCTCCGGATACTGGTACCACTGGTGAAGAAAGCCTCCTGTGCCTGAATCACGTAGTTTTTCAAAGAGTGTTCACAGTTCCTCCTGGGGCCTGGCAGGAGGAGGGCAAAGGGTACAGGCTGCCAAGGTTCGGGAGGATCTGCCTTGCCACTAGCAGCATGGTGGCCCACTCAAGTCACACACTCGTCTCCTCACCCAAAGCTGCTGTGTCTTCTCCTGCCTCCCTATCAGGCTGTGTTGCTGGTCAAACAAGGTCTACCACATGGGCTACCTCTACCATGACGGTCACTTCTACTCATGCCTGTGCCCAGGGAGGCGCCCTGGCCACCCCTACATCAGAGAAGAGGCCTGTGAGGGCAGCATAGTGAAGTCTGCACTTGGAGTCACAGCCCCAGGGCACGGGCGTTCACTCCCTAGGCTCCACTGGCTCCATGTCCAGTGCTCCTTCTCCCAACAGGCTCTTTGTGCTCCCATTGTCCAGATGGGACAGCTGAAACTGAATGAAATCTTAACTAAGATTGACAGGCCCAGGGTATGAACTTGGTAAGAGGAGCCTGGAGCTCAAGTGTCTGCCATTATGCTATCGTGTCTTACTGGGCAGACTTCCGGGTAGAAGGGAGTTTCACAGCGTTGTAGGAATTGCTTCCTTGTTGCTGTGGGACAGAGACACTGGGGAGGGGCCGATGGGAGCCAAGGCGTCTCCACATGGCCAGGGCGCCAGCGAGTCTCGGAGCCACGGGGTTGGGCCTTCACATAGGAGCAGACCCATACTTCCTGTGCCTGAGGACAAGAAGATGGGTCTGCAGAAAAGGCCTCTTTCATTCAGTTACCCACAGTGGGAGCTGGGTGGGAAGCCATGGCCCTGGCACACTCGACCACTGATTAGTCTAGGTGTGACCCTTCTGTACTCTGTACCTCAGTTTCCCTTCTGCTCATTAAGGTTCCTCTAGCTCTGAAAGTCTCTGGTTTAAAACTGTAGGGATTGGCTGGTGGTCACACTGGGGACCCTAAAAAGGAAGAGGGCAGGATACTTATTCTGGGGTCCAGGCACAACCTTTCCATAGCTGTTCTTCCCAATTTCTCCCCAACGCATGTGCGCGCGCATCAGCTCTGGCACAAACCCAGCTAGAAGGGGTTCTACCTAGTATCTCTTCTTCAGGAAGCCCCCTTCTCCCCACCATGTCTACAGGCAGGCCTAGCTAGTGCTGTAAAAATCCAGATGGTGCCAAGCACCCTGAACTCTTTCTCCATCCCAGGGACTAAGGGTTTGCCTTAAACAACTGTGTCTCTCTGCACCCTCCCCAGGAGGGAGGTCCTTCACTGTTCCTATTTCACAGGTAAGCAAACTGAGGCGAGGAGAAGCCTATGACATTCCAGGGTCACTCAGAAGGTACCTGGCCACCTTGTTTTCCCCAGAACCCATCCCTAAAAAGGAGTTTCAAAACCAGGGGCTCCAGACCATGGTGTTTTAGAGCCTGGAGCTGTTTCCGCAAGGCCAAGAGGGTGGATCAAAGCACCAAAGGCCAATCTCAAAGCCCTGCTCCACGCACCCAGTCCCTCTGTGGGGCTTGCCTCCTTGTCTGGAAAGCAGCTACCATGCTGCCCAGCCCAAGGGCACACGTGAGAGGAGAAGAAAAGGAAGTGCTCAGAGTACCTTGGCGGGAGGATGGAGAGTTCCTGCGGAAGGCCCCACCACGGCCGTGAGCCTAGGTCCACCAACTGGACTCAGTAAAGATGGGTCCTCAACAGTGCCTAGATCAGCATCCACACCCCTTGTCTGTGACAGAGCAGACCCTATTCTGCCTCCTCCTGATCCCGGTGGCCCCAGGAAGCTGACCCCCTAATCTATGCTGAGAGATCTTGAGCATGTCATTCCCACTCTGCCCCTCTCCACCTGAGCTTCAATGGTCTCATCTGTGAATTGGGAATCACATTCTTTAACTGAGAGTAAGGACATGCTATGAGATGTAAACTGCCCAGCCAGGCTTGGTCCTCCAGGAAGGAGGGGTTCCAGAACTGCTGGGCCATCCACCCACTAGGCACTCAGTTGCTCCTGTCCACATCAGTCCCTCAGAGTGACTAGCACCACAGGTGAGATAGGATCCAAGTAGGGAAAGGAATCCTGGGGCTAGAAAGACTGGGTACCACACACAGGGTCCTTTAGTGGGAGGACAGAGGATGAGGGCTGCATTCCTAGTTGGGGAGTCCCCTCTTTCCATCCCCCAGGAGCACACCATCACTGGTGCCTAGACCAGATGAGATTCCAGCACCTGCCAGCTTCCAGGTGCTCCTGGGGAACTGAAGGGTCATCAGTACCACCCCTGCCTCTAGATTGCACCAACACAAGTCCTGGGCATCTCTGGCATGCCAGGCCCTACACCAGGTGAACCAAGTAGATTGTCTGAAAAGAGCCACAACCCACTAAGAGGCTGTTCCCGTCAGCCCCATTCCACAGATGAAACAGGAAGATGTGGTCAAGGTCACTTGGTCAATGAGTGGCAGCCAAGAGTCAAGTTTGGACTGGTCAGCTCACTTTATGGAGTTTGGCTGATAACGACCTAAGGAAGGCAAAGTGGGGCTTGGTCACCTGGCTGTGAGGCTGGCTGGCAAGCAGCCAGTCCAGCATCTTGACTTGAAATGTGTGTGTGTGTGTGTGTGTGTGTGTGACAAGAGGCAGTGTGAAGGTTGGAGCAGGATGGACAAGCAGCATCAGGCAGTGCTGCACGTTGTGCTGGGGACAATGAGCGCCCCGATTACCAGGCCCTTTGCCCATCTGAAGCCACTTGGTTGCCTCCCTTGGCTGCCTGGGCCGGTCTTGGCACAGCCACAGCCCAGACACAGCAGCTACTGTCTGCCCAGCCCTCCGGGTGGGGCGCCTAGGCCTGGGGGCCCGCTCTGCGGCCTGTCAGGAGATTTACACCCGACTTTTAACAACCGCTGTGGAATCGCAGGCGGGTGCTGGAGGAGGACTTATAAAGCAGAGCGGCCTGGGGTGGTCTGCCGTGAATCGGCCCCCTGTGAGACGATGAAAGCGTGGGTCGGTGGCTGGGCAGGGAAATGGGCTGGCGAGGGGCCAGCGGGCAGGGAGGCGGGCAGCTCCCTCCCAGGGCTGCAACTGGGGCTTCCAGCAGCCTGGGGTTGATTAGGGGAGCCAGGGAGGTCTGAGCTTAACCCCTTCCCTCCTGCTGGGCTGCCTCCCTTGGCTTCCTGAGATGCTCCTGGGGGCTCTGGGAGCTGCAAGAGGAGAAGCAGGCATGTCTGCCCAGGCACCCCCCTGCCTCCCCACACTCGAAGCTGAGGAAGAAACCACCAAAATGCCAGAACCCTCGAAGACTCAGCTGTAGGTTTAGGGCCACCTTTCTGGTTCATACTAAGTTTTCCAGGGCCCAGCAACCACACTGGCTGGTTGCTTACTTCCTGCAGGCCTCTGCTCAAATGCCACCTTTCGGGAAGGCCTTCCCAGCCCCTTCCCCATAATAGTAGCTGCCCTTTTGATGTTCTTCACAGACCTTCTTATACCTGAGAAATTACCTCATACGTTAAACTATATATAGTCACTCTGCCCTCTTAACAAGTACTTACTGAGCACCTACTAACTGCTCTTATCTGTAGCCTCTGCAACAGTGCAGAGGAGAAAATAAGCCCCCATTCTCGTGACACAAGATGTTAGGGGAGCAAACTAGTGAACCACAGAGCAGATCAGAGGATGCTGGGTGTGCAGGGCTGAATTCAAGTTAGGAAGGTTAAGACAGTGGTGGGCACAGCTTCAAACAGACGGGCCGGGAAAGACTTCACCTACAGAGTCTGTATAATCTTCTGGATGGGAGATATGTCTGGAGAAAGACTCTTCTGGGCAGAGGAAACAGCCAGTGCCCTGAGGCAGGTCTGATGACCAGAGAGGAGGCCAGGGAGCTTCAACTGAGGTGAGATGGTAAGAGAGAAGGGGAGAGGGGAAATGGGCAATAGACCAGCAGGGTCTTGTGGGCCTTGGTAAGAACAAAATGTATGTAGCACTTCTCCCATTTTTAGAGTGTGAGCCTTGAGAAAGTGGAATTTTAGGTTCACTGCTGCACCCCAGCTTCTAGATCAGTATCTGACATAAGGCTGGTGCCTAATAAAATAGCTGCTGACATTGCTCCATGCATAATTTGGGAAGAAAAGGTCCATAGCTTTCAGATTCTTAAAGGAGTTGATGAGCCAAAAATAATCCGACGGCTTAGAAGGATTAATAACCTGGTGGCGTTCTACCCTTTCAGGGGTTCCTGAGTGTCGAACCTTGATCCATGGATGCTGACTTGGGGCCCTCACACCTCTACGCCAGCATCACCAGGCACAGAGCTGTCTCTTACCCCAGTTTTGAGGCTGTCTGACAACTAGCTTTCCCCCTCAGTCCCCAGCACTGAGAACCTCATAAACCAAGGCCACAGAGGCAGGAAGCCACTAAAGCCAGCCGGCCACCTGGCTGCAGGTCGGGCACGCTCTGCAGGGCACCAGAGGGGAACGACCTGGCCACAGAAGCCACAGTCAGGCCTCAGGGATCTGTGATCCCTTCCCTGGCTCTGGGAGTAAACCTCACCCCAACTCTGCCTCCTAGAAGGCTTGGCCCTCAAAAAGCCAGGGGCAAGCCTGGAAAACACTCCCTGGTGCTCACAAGGATGGCTATATTCCACAAGGGCTTCTGGGTACTTCCTGTGGGCTGGGCAGCTATAAACTCATTGCTCTTATACAAAAATTCCCCAAAGCACATGCTAACATCCTCCCCATTTTACAGATGTGCACACTGAGACTCTTCTAGATGACTCCCATTTTCCTGAGTGCCAGGCCGCTGCCCCCACAGTTCCCCATAGCACATTCCAACCTCATGCTCCTTCGGGAGCCGATCTAAATCAATAAATGGAGACTGCATAGGACTTGGTATACAGGAAGGCACTCTGATGACTCCGTGTATTATGCATTGTGCTGAGACATTAAAGGCTTGCAGCTACCAGGTGCTCCAAGAGAGGAAGATAAGCAGTCTCCTCTTGTGAAGACTTAGAGCCCTGGAAACTGGATAAAGGGCTGCCATGAGCTGGAACCGACCTGATGCACACAGAGGCTGCTCAGAGACCAACAGCTGCTGCGCTGCCCTGTTCTGTGACAGGTGGGGAAGCAGAGGTCTGGAAGGAGGAACAGGCCTGGTCACAGACCACAGCTCAGGGTGGGGCTGGAACCCAGGATGCAGGCACACCTGGTCTCAGGACCAGAGAAGGAGTGAACAGGTCTTCAGACACTGCCGTAAGAGGTGGCAACACACAGAAGCACCTCCCCCGGAACTCCTCTGAGTTGCTCTAAAAATGAACTTCTGCAGAAGATTTCATTTGAACAAGTCAAACCACTGACCCAGTTTGTGCCAAGGCCAGAAAGTGGCACCAGCTATCTGCTTTGGGCAATGAGGCAAGTCTGGCCTCTGGCCGGCCCGGTGCCTCTCCCTTCTCTTGCTGCCTCATTGCTTGCCCTCTGGCCTTGTCCTGTGCCACCACTTCCTCTATCAGCGTACTCCAAGAAGGGACCCAGGAGAGAAAAACAGGAAGGGGATTCCTCCGTGGGTTCCCAAGGGCGGGGCTGCACCTGCCCCCTGTCCCCTAGGCAGCTCTGTACCAACACGAAGGACTCTGAGAGCTGCCAGGCACAGCCCTGCCCCGTTGACCCTCTACCAGACAACCATCACATGCCTCAAGGCACAGCAGCTCTCTGCTTTTTGATGTGGCTCCTAGGCACTCTGCCCTCACACTTGCCCCATGCTGGCTCCTGTCCATTCTGATTCTAGCTCTGGAGAGCCAGACCATCACCCCCCTCAGTGGAGACCCTATGCCTCTGTTAGCATGGCCTGGGGTCCTTGGCTGTCACACTGCTGCTGACCAAGAGAGGCCCACCAATGAGCAGCGGTGAGGGTGTGACTAAAGGGAGGAGTCAGATGCGGGAACAACAGTGGCCTGGATCCAACTAGGACCCCCCCTCAGCCGCGAGTCCAAGGGAAGAACCATAACTATGTGAATGGGCACCTTCTTTACGTCACTCACTCACTTGTTTGCGGCAGAATCAGAACTGTCTTCCAGCTGACCTCCTGTGAATTTCTGAGGCTGTAAATCGCACAGGAGGAGACTGGCCACGTCTTCCTCTCTTTTATTGGTTGCTGTGTGTCATCGACCCATAGCTGACTCTCCAGCAGGTTTTTAATCACACAGGAGGAGACTGATCGTCCCTCTCCCATGGAACAACTGGTGGATTCAAACTGTGTGCCTTAGGGATTGTGACGTAAACTACCAGAGAAATACGGCTTGGCTTTTGCGTTAGCAGCACCACTCCCTACAGACCATGCCACCAGAGCCTCCTGCTTTATACAGGGAAGTGTTTTATACAGGTTAACACATTTTCTCCTCACAACAGCACCACAAGTTACCTTGCTTGTGTAAATCCATTGTCAGACAAAAGAACTCAGGAACCAAAATTATTTTCCCAAGGTCCCACAGCCAGGCAGGTTGGTTCAGGGCCTGTTCTCCACACCCAAGCGGAACAACGGGTCATAGACGTTTCTCAGCCACTACGGACGAGAGCTTCCTAGGGTTGGCCCAGGTCTCTGGTCCAGTTTACGGACTTCAAAACTAAGGCCAGAAAAGAGGCAGGGCTTTCTCAGGTCATGAAGTCCTAGGCTAGAGCGAGGGCCCATCCAGTTTGATTCCAGCAGAGAGGCCCAGTGGGAATTGTTGTCAGACTGGGTGTTGATCAGGAGCTGATGACCACAGTTTTGATGACCATGGGCTCAGGAGAGGTGGAGGGAGTGACTCAGAGGTTAGGAGGGACGCTATTCTAGGGCCACTGGGCCCAGTGCCAAGCCTTTCCCAAGTGGCCAGACTCTAGAAAGGGCCAGGAATTGGACATCTGGGGAGCCCTCACTGACAGGGTCCTGGCACAGTCACACTCCACTCCGAGCCTCTCAGGCCCCCTCAGTGATCGTGCTCAGTGTGAGGTCCAGGGCTAGGTCTTCCACTTCCTGACCGAAGGCCCTGCCTCTGCTGTCACCAGGCTCCCAGTAGATATAATACATACAATGGAGTTTTATAAATGGCAAAGGGGACTCAATTACAAGGTCAGCGATGGACAGGACAGCTCTCAAAACAACAGACTGCGCAGGTCACAGGTGGGAAGAGTTCAGTCAAGGGGTCTAAGCCGGAGCTCAGGTGCCACCAGGCCAGAGCTGGCTGGCTGGCTCTGTATTTCATTCATTCGTTCACCACAGAAAGGTAGTCTACTCTGCAGCAGCAGCCCCCACAGATTCTTGATCAAAGGCAGCAAACTTCAGGTACTCCAGCAAGTAGACATTTAACACAAATTCCTTTTAAACGAAAACACACAGATCAGGGCTTCCACCAGTCAAAACACATACTTAATAAACGCTTTTGAGTTGGAACCTACCAGCAGCTGATCCTCTATTGAGTTTCTGGGTCTGTAAACTGCATGGGGAGGAGAGTCTTTCCTCCTCGGAGCAGTTATTGTTGATTTGAACTTCCAGAGTGCCATGGCCTTTGGATTAGCAGCGCCACAGATCTCTAAGGATTGGCCACCATAACTCTGCCCAATGTAGGTGCTCATTAAACGCCTGCTGAATCATGTATCCTTTCCTTATCTCCCTTGTGTTGGCCCTGGAGTCAGAGTGCCTGGGCTCCTCACATCTCCATTCTTCTCACTACCTACGTGACCCCAGGCAACTAGAGATCAAGATTCAAAGGAAGACTTCCCAGGACGGAGCCCATCCAGACACCTCCAGCCTCTCACTTGCTCCCTGTTCTGCCACCAGCAGGAGAAGCAGGGGTGGAGTGGAGCAATCCAACTCTATTCCTCCCTCTTATTCCCAGGCCCTGTACCCAGACCACACACACACAAGAAAGGTCTGAAACCTTTTTCATCCTTGACTGATGCAAATCTATACTCCCCTAGCTGGCTCCTAAGGGGCAGTCATGCCATCAGAGTGAGGGGTGTGGGGATTGTCAACAAGCTGGTCCTGTGATAGTCTCCATGGTTCCTACCATCATCCATCCTCCTGGCCTCCTCCCTGGACTTCGGAAGTCTGGGCCAAACACAGAGGACTGCGGCTTTGCTGTTAAGCACACTCTTTGTATGTATGTGGAGGGGGGGCATGCAGAGGACGGGACAGAACTGAGGACTGCCACTCCAGCAGGAGGCCACTCTCAGAGGGGTTCTCCAGGAACGGGGTGCCAGCTGCCAGATTCTGCTGATGTCCTTCTCCCACAGGGTCCTCCTCCCCTCCCATGGGGCTCCATGGCTCAAGCACTTACGTCTGGGTTCCCGGGGTCCATCCACAGTCACCTTGATGGCTCGGTGGTAAGTGGCCACTTGGGTGGGGTTGGTGAACACAGTAATGGTCAGGGTGAAACTCTTCCCTGCGCAGGTGGAGATAAAAGGAGGAGGTTGACACCTTTAACTAATCTTAGCATCTGATTATCCCATTGTACCCCCCACCCTTAGAAGTCCCTAACATTCAAGGAGGGGCTGGTCTCTCTCCTTAGAACCTGGACAGAAGATGGGACTCTGGGAGAAGAACAAATTGCTGGGTTTGCCAGTCAAAGGTCCCTGGATGTCTAACACCACACTGACCACCTTCCTCCGACTTCATGGCTTTCTGGCCAAGCTGGCTTTTCTCCCTACTTCTTCTTTTTTTAAATTAATTTTAATGAACGTTTACAGACTTAGGGTTTCCAATCATTCATTGTTGCACCTTTCTCCCTGTATTTCCTCCCTACTTCTGAGGCTTTCTTTATGTTAAACCTCTGCCCTTCACAATTTTGGGGTGAGAAGCCAAGAATAGGTGTACTTTTCTCCCCTCTTGAAAATTATGAATGGTCTCTGTAGAAGATTTTGAGAACACAGCTGTTGCTGTTGTTCTGTGCCATCGAGTCGAGTATGACCCAAAGTGATCCTATGAACAACAGATCTGAACGCTGTTCTATCCTGTGCCATCCGCACACTTTCTGACATGTTAGATCCACTGGGTAGTCACTGTGTCAATCCACCTGGTTGAGGGTCTTCCTCTCCTTCACCAACCGTCTGCCTTTTCAAGCATGTTGAGAACACAAAGGATTTAACAAAGAACCATTATGCAGAAGCTCACTAACCAGAGACAAACACTGGTAATATCTGGGCATTTTCTCTTCCAATCCACTTGGTATGCATGTATGTATTTTTACGTAGTTGCAATGGTACTAAGATTCTGCTTTTGTACTCTACTTTTTTTCATTTAACATCATATCACAAGTACTCCCCCATATCATTTAGAATTCTTTCTTCATAAACGTCATTTTTAATGGCTGTAAATTATTTCAACTCATGGAAGTCTCATCTTTTATTCATCCATCTCCTTACTCTTGAGCATTTACTTACTCTTGGGCATTTACATTGTTGCTAATCTCTTATTCGTTGCTAATTTCTTATTGGTGTGCGCAGCTGTGGCTGGAAAAGGAATGATTTGGGAGCTGCAGACGTTTAATTTGTAGACATAACTGTTATTTCCAGAACTCTGTTCTATTTTTAGATTTACATTTGGCTCCGAAGTCTCCATTCAAAATTCCTGAGGGGGAAAATAAAACCCCACCTAAAATCCGTTAAAAGAATAATTTCTTGCTATTTAAAATACAATGACAATGACCTACTTATGAAAATCTTTGTCTGCACCTCTGCTTACTTCTTTAGAATAGATCTTGAGTAGTGCAGGGTGATTTCTCTGCACTAGAGTTTCCACAAAGAACTACTTATGGGTACTGATCTGGAGAGAAGCTCCCAGAGCCAGCACTGAGGGCTTTGGCCACCAGAACAGGGTCCGAACACGTGGCACTTCTCTATCTGCACTGTGACTTCATCTGTCTCTTGACTTGGAAAGACTTGTAAACTCACTCTGACTTCACTTGCCTTTCATTTGATAAGATCAACACTTTTTTAGATGTCGTATTATCCATCAAAATCCAACACATATTATTCCTTCACGTCCCTGAATAATTTTTACTTGTAAAACTTCTAGATTGTGACTGTTAACACTTCTGTGCTATGTCTGTGGTGCTTCGGTTTCCCCAGTTCATTGGCTTTTACTTTTCCTTTTTCTGACACAGAACTCTCAGGCATTTTCAGTTTTCTTTCTCATCAGTTCTTGGTGCTTTCTTCTGTTGTTTTTATGTTGGGACTGGTTTCTCCACTCAGAAAGCTGGTATTGTTTTACTTGAAACAAACCAACAGTGGTTTCTTTACTTTTGACATTGAATTCTATGATTTTTCTGTAGGTTTACTGGTTATCATGGTAGAAGGAAAGGATTTTTCTTCAAAATAGAAGAGGTCCACTGGCCTACCTCTCAATTCTATACTGTAACCCAAATGATGTAGGGGGGGGCGGATTATGGGAGGACTGCTGATGTATGCAACCTCAGACCTCACCCCTTGGGTCTCTGCCTCTGACCACACCTCTCTAGATGCCACTTACAGGTAGCGGAGCTCCATGATTTCAGGGCCTTATCACCCGGGTACCTGCAGCCTGTACAAGATGGCCTCTCAAGGGAGGGGCTCTGAATATAACCCTCTGCTGTCCTCTCACCTCTTAGCAACATCCTGATTTGCAAGTGAGGAGATGACAACTCAGGGAGAAACTGTATCTTATGTCTCTCTCTGTATGTCTGGGTATTTGTTGGTTGAGTGAGCAACTGAAAATTCTAGACCCGGAAACAGGAGGCTCACAACAGAAGTAACTGAGCAGGGTTGCTGGGGTCCCACCAAGTAATGCTGATGGCTGTTGAAACAGCAGGGCAAGTTTAAATGAACAATCAGGTGTAACTGCGGCCCTTGTACTGCACTGGTACCTCTCTGGGAGAAAATTCCTGAGCTGGAGGCAGGGACAGAAATACAAAGGCTTCGCCCCTGGGGTGTGAGTCAACAGAACAACTCAACCTCTCAGTCTCTGGCCACAGGGGCACTGTCCATGCTTTCTGGGAACAGAAAGGGCCCATTATCTAGGAAAAGCAGGCAGGTGGCTCTTGGTAGCCCTCTCCTGAGATCCTCCTGGCCCACCTCCAAAGCCTTCCCTTGCTCTGAGGTCCCCAGGGTGAGCTGGCATTACCCTGCTCCCTTAATTATCACCCCAGCTTCAACCAGCAGGATGTTACTGGGGTCCCTGGATGGCAGGAGGTGATTCTGCAGACTATTCTGGCCCATGTGAAGTTTACGCAGACAGGTGACTATGATGAGGATATAAGGGGACTGTGACAAGGATGCTGGGGCCCAGCAGCAGCAGTCTTGTCCCTGTAGCTCTGGCTTCTCACCTCACCACTTTCAGGTCTCCACTGTAAAGTCCCCTTTCCGCCAGGCTCCCTGGTCACCTGATACTAAAGTAGCTGTTTTTAACTTGGCATCTGTTAGCATGCCATGGCAGCTGAGCTGGAGACTGGAAAGAAATGACATTTTTCTTGTCCTCATCAGTAATTGGTATTTAGCGTTTCTCTCCAGTATGTGACCAGCAAACCACACACAATGGTATCGTCAACAGTACCTGTGACCTTGGCAGCGGCCAAGGTCACAGACCTTTACATATCATATTACAGTTGTTGCTGTTTTCTCTAAATATCTTTTAGGTTCGCCACCACTTCAAAAGCATGTTGTCATCTGGAGAGACCCTGCTGTTCACTGCACAGACAAAGCAGCACATTCATCACCATTTTGCTTTTTAACAGTTTGCAAACTCTATTTTTTTTTTTTTGTTTCGTGTTCTCCGAGGAGATTTTTTTTAAATTTTATTTTATTAATTTAAATGAACGTTTACAGAGATTTTGGATTTCCATTCATTCATTGTTGCATTTTTCTCCCTGCCCACCCCTCCCCTCTAGTTTGCTCTTCTCTTTGAAAAGTAAAATTCCTTCAGTGGTATGCAAACTCTATTTTAATATAATAGAGTTTTGCTGTAATCTTTACTATTTCATTCTATGCATTTAAAAACATTATTCTCAGAAAGGTCCAGGGGCTTCAGATTCAGAGAGATCTGGTGCAAACAAGGTTAAGAACCCAGATCTACAGTCTTGTGGAGCCTCCTGGCTCCAACTCTCTGTTCTCCAGGCCTGTGTGAATTTCCCATAATGTTTATGACTTCAAATAACCAACCTACTTTACTTATTTTCTATCTTTACCTCCCTCTACTAGATTATAAACTTTCTCTTAGTCAGAAATTTTATCTTGTTCAAGGCTGTGTTCATGTTATTGTTGTTTGCCATCGAGTTAGAAACATTGCTGACCCTCCAGCAGGTTTTCAGAGGTAGCAAATTACATGGGAGGAGACTGCCCATCCTTCTCCCTCAGAGCAGCTGGTGGATTCAAAAGACTTGCTTTCGAGGTTGCGGCACAGCTTCTTACCACTAGGCCACCAGCGCTGCGCCCTTACTTCCTAGAATAGTACGCAGTACATAGCAGGTTCAATAAATGTTTGTTAAAAAATTAAGGGCCAAGATTACTGTTCCCATTTTATAGATGAGAAAATCAATTACTGTTCCCAATTTACAGACGAGAAAACTGAAGCGCACGGAGGAGCAGTAAGTTGACTGACTCACAAAGCATCCAAGTAGGGTGCAGGAAGAGATTCTCTGCCCATATGCACATACACACACACCCCTCCCTCACCAGGTGTGAAAACCTCACACAACCCCTTGAGGTAAAAATCACACCCTAACAGTTTCCTCCCATTTCCAAACCTGAGCACCACCCCTCCCAGGGCCCCAAAAAGAGAAGGGAGGGTATGGGGAGGAAAGAAGGGGCTGAGGCCAAAGAGTAGGAAACAGGGAGAGTTGGTGTCAGCTACAGCAGAAGGCCAAGGGTGGGGGTCACCAAGGATGGGGGGGCGTTCAGCACCCTCTGCCCTCCTTGCCCCTTCCCAGCTTTCTCTGTGCCTGAGGACAAACACATCTCTCCACCTCTCATCTTCCTGGTGTGGGATGCTGAGGAGACAAGATGGGTAACTCCCTACAGAACCCTGGGCACACTTA
>NW_006399778.1:5394036-5400333 GCF_000299155.1 Elephantulus edwardii | reverse complement strand
GTGTGTGTGTGTGTGTGTGTGTGTGTGTGTGTGCGTGTGTGTGCGCCAAGCCTGGGAACAAAACGTTCCTCAGGGTTCTTCTGAGTAGGTGCTGAATTTCCCACAGGACCCTTGGCTCTAAACGTGCAGTTATTTTTCAGTGTGACCTACTTCAGTAAATCCTACTTCTCAGCCCAAGATTCTGGTTACAAGCCCCATGGAAAATGTGTCCCTGTGGGGGACACATGTAGGAACTTTTCACATATCTCCTTCTCCAACAAGGGTCATCATAGCTCACTCGGGTTCCCTCAGCTCACCTCACACACCTCACTCCAAATCTCTCCCCACATAACACTGTTTCTTTTTGACATTTCAAGAACTAATGCTCTTTCCCTTGTCACTCAGGTCAGTGGTTCTGTGAGAGCGTCTCCTACGGGTCATTTGGAACTCTGTGGTGGTGAGTGGTCATCACAGAGCCTGGTAGGAGTGGGGTGGAGAGTGGAGGGGGCCACTAACCAGCACTACACGGGGCAGAGACTAATTCATTCTTCCTGTGGGCAAAAGACCTGTTTATCAAAACTCTCTGAGCCACGAACCCACAATCTGACTCCATTTCCCAAAAGCAAGGTCATTTTTTTCTGGTGGCTTTGTGGTAAGAAGTGGCGCTGCAAAACTAATGGCACGTGGTTCGAACCCACCAGCTGCTCTGCTGGAAAAAGATGGGCAATCTGCTCCCGTGAGATTTACTGCTTTGGAAAACCCCTGCAGGGTCAGCTATGAGTTGCCTCAGACTCAATGGCACATAATACAACAGCGGCTGAAATCTCAGTTACCGAGTACTGTATAAAATGAGGAAAACGAATCTTTTTTCTTTTAAAACTGTGCTCATCATTTTGACAAGAATTGTTCACAATTTTGAAAGTTGTATCACTGATGGCAGAGCCTCTTTCCGACAACGCCAAGTACTGTCAACCTGTTCCCTGAGTGCACTGTGGTGTTCAGGGGCTTCTCAAATGAGGGGTGAGGGAGGGTCTGTCCACCTCATGAATGCAGCTCCACCCTAACACTCACATACTCAGTTTTTATTATGCAGTTCTGTCCTTCTCTTCCTTTAGTGTTATGGAATCGGATTTTGAAATTGCACATCAGTAGGCAGGCTATGATTTCCATTAATACAAATTCCAGAGCAGGATAGTAAAAGATATTATTCTAAGAAGGGGCGCTGGGTCCAGAAGGTGAGAATTTAATCACTGCAGGAGACACTGGTAACCTGGTTTCCCATCCCTTCCTCTGGTAGTTCACACCTTCAGTCCTTTCTTCAGAGCTCTGTGGTATTACTGCATGTATGGCTCTTTCATGACAAGCTGTCTTCCTTTGTGATGACAGCACAAATCATTAAGCAGAAAGAGAACAAGTGAAATCTGCCTCGTGCCTGGCAGAATTCAGAGAGCCAGCGGAGGGCTCTGGTTCCCAAACCCAAATTCTACTCCCAAAGTGGCCCCCAATTGTCTGCGTCAATCAGAGGTTTGTTCCCTCTGGAGGGAATTTCCCAATGGGTGAAATGGGTCTAGAAGACGTGCGGCTGTGGGCCAGAGGACCCTGAACCCTCTTCTCACTGCCAGCCGCCTCCACCTCTCCCACTCAGCAACTCACACCATCTGGGTTTCTCCCCACCCCCGCCCAAACCGCACTGTAATCAGACAATCAGTGACTGTCACCACTCAAAAGGACCTCAAAGACCTCCTCCACTCCCATGCATCTGAAGTAACAAAATCTCGAACACGTATCCAGCTCTTACTATGTGCACTGATATATTTGAATCAATATCCTTCATCCTTATAAAATCTCATGAAGGGAGGGAGGTGCCCCATTTTACAGTTAAAGAAACTGACACAGGTTAAGCAATTGGCCTATATTATCCAGCATTTTACTGGCAGAGGGAGGCTCAGATCCAGGCAAGGGGGAGAGTTCTACAGGTAGACAGGTTGTGGCCGAGTTTATAACCTGGGTTTATAAGCCCCTCCAGCAGGTTTTCAGAAGCTCAATTCACACAGGAGGCGACTATCCATCTTTCAGCCACAGAGAAGCTGGTGGATTCGAACCATCTGCCTTTATATTGGGAGCAAAACAAGCACTCCGCTAGATCACCAGAATTGCTCCCTAGCCTGTTTTAAGTGCAGACAGCTAAATGCCTTTTTGGAGACTACCTCCCTCTCTGCAGGTCTTGGGGGAAGGGGCAAAGATCTGTAGGCACGAAGCCACAAAGAAATCATCTTCAGAGTTCAGAATGACCAGAAAATTGTTCTTTCTTCTTTTTCTACCTTACGGAGTGCGGAGGGGCTTTGGGAAGAAAGGACAGAGTCCTTAGGAACGTGACCTCCCAGCAGTCACACTCCCATCCCCCCACCTGGGCAGAGGACCTGGGGTGTTTCTCCAGCCACCGCCCTGCAAGCCACCAGCCCAAAGCAAAAGACAAGCCAGGGACTCTTCTCTTGGACTGGAGTTCAGGATTAAGTTGCAAATGGTTTGAGAGATTGGGAATGACAAAAGGGGCTTGGAGACTAATTAGGAGCAGCAATGAAAGCTTAATTCATAAAAGCAAACATTTTCCATCCATCAACCTGCAACCAGTTAAGGGCACCGTTTGAAAGAAATCTGTGCATAGGGAAGGGAGCCAACAGGAACAGGAAATGTTTGAAAGAATGTAAACTATTTCAGTTTCATAAAAAGTAACAAGTAAATAGTTATTACATGCAAATAATGCCCTGGTTTTAATTAATGCTGAAAAGTCAAAATATGTTTGACATTTGCATGTATACATCGGAGGAATGGTTATATGAAAAAATGGTGCCCAGATGCCCATTTCCCAATGGGGCTGGCGGCTCGGAGGGAACGAAAACCTTGAGAAGGCCTTGTTTATTGGTGATGAAAAGTACAATTTTGCTTCAGCTTCAGCTGGTGTTAAGCCGGAGCTGGGGAGTGGGCAGACCCAGCTAGCTAGCTCAAGGCTCAGGCTTGATGCTTGGGAAGGGCACTCCCGGCTTCAGCCACAGCCCAGGCAGGCTGGTCTTAAAGGGCCCGCGCAGAGCCGGGCACAGTTCTAAAAAAGTGGTCTGGTTAAACGTCTCAGCAGTCTCCCACCCTCCTTTCCTTCATAATGCTGAGGAAGATCAGACAGGCAGAGCAGCACACAAGTCTTGACTCTGAGGCAAGAGACATTAGTCACTGAACTACGCTTTCCAATATCGGGTGCTGCACTCGCTTCTAAACTATATTAGGATTCAAAGGGCTAGCGGGTTGGCTTCTGGGAGACCACAGCTGGGAAGAGGTGGCTGCTAAGTGTGTGGGAAACCAGATGAGGTGTATCTACAGAAAACAGGACCCACGTCAAGCACTGAATGTGCACGCCTGTCCAGACATCTAATAGACAACTTTGCCATTTTGTAGGTTAAAAAACCCCAAGTCAGATTTGTTAATCATTTACTTAATGCATGGAACTACATAAACATTACAAATGCACCTTCCTTGCTTTCTAGGATGAAAATTGGTGTATCAATGGGTTCCAAGTGATTTCTCCCCCACCAGTTTTTTCTTTTTCTACACTCAGCAGAGCAAGATCATACGGTCCACCTTGACTCATAAAGACCCTCAAATACGTTAAGTATCAGCTTTAACTTGCTCAATGAACTGGCAATAGAAATCGCCCTGTGGTGCTCTGGCTTCTACAGTGCCCACGGCAGCTGGGGCACTTGGGCCCCAAAGACCAAAGATTTGAGCTCAATTACTGAAAATCCTGCAAGCTTCTTTTTCTGAGCTTGTTCATCTTTTTTTTTCTCCTTTCATCTCTAGAAGTTTAATCGGAAAACATGGTGTGTGGAAGGACAAAGAAGTTAGTTTATGCTACAGAGAGTGGGTGCAAATGTGTTTCTTTTTTTTTTTTTTTTTGACAAGAGATTAACTTTCCTTACATTCTCGAAGGGTTCCGTAACACCATAAAGTGTCCCAACTACTGTTTTAGACAGAGCTGAGCCAGGAGTCCTGTTTCCGGGGATCCCTTGGGGCCACCAAGGCCTCACTTTCAATGGCCCTTCCCCATCTCTGCCCTCCTTGGCCTCCTTCGGGGTCTCTGGTCCCACTCACCTCGCCCGCTGCGCCCCACAAAGCGCAGGTCATTGAACCTGGCCACCTGGTTCTTCATGACGGCCGAGGCGTTGCGCAGTTCTGCCGAGTAGTTCTCATCATTGCCTGCCATCACTGTCACCACTGTCCCATCTGGCACATCCCCCAGCGCCACCACCTGAGGGCACAGGAAAGGGACACTGCTTAGAAAGGCTGAGACCTTCGAGGACAGGAGGGGAAGGGCTGGGATGGGCAGCTCTCCCAGGTCTCGGTGCAGTGCGGATTTCTTAAACTCCATGGGGTAAGAAGCTTAATAACAAGACTTTTCTCCAAATATCAAAACAAGAGGACAACATTGCTGCTGTCCACACCCCAAATCGTTGATCAACTAGTCAAACCATGTCCCAGGAAATCATTTTTTTCCCCAGTGACACTAAACCTAAGCCAAGCAGCCTAAACTCTTCACTGTGATGTGAGATACAGTTACCCTTTTCCTTCAGGATTGAGTAAAAAAAATGCTATCAGCAACCAGTCTTTAAGTAAAAATAATGGTCCACAACAAAAGAACTGTGCGTGCTGCACTCCATGAACACAAGAACCTTCTGGGGTATGACATTTGGCCCTGTTTATGAGTTCCATTGGAGCCTGAATCTGTTATTCAGGGAAAATGTTAAAATAAGCTGGTGCCCTGTGATTAGGCCAGAAGACACCTCCCCCCCCCCCCCATTGAGACATAAGAGCCTTGGCCTACAGGAAGATGCACCTGCTGGGAACTGTGGGTGAAGGTGGAGCGGGCCTCCTGATGCCCCCCACCCCCATCCCCATCTCCAGCGTGGAGAGACAGCTGCCTTTTGAAAAGAAATCACTCTGAAGCCGGAGTCACAGTCATTTAAACGTGGCCAACGCGTGCAGGGACTGGAGATCCAGATGGTAAAAATTTCAAGGAGAAAATGTTTGGGGTCTGATTAAAAAGGCCAGATTTCCTGTCAACATCCTGTCTTCTTTTAATTTCAAAGATTCCTTTTAAGCTCCAAGTGACAGTAAAACCTCGATCTGCCGATTAAAGTCACACGGGCTTCCCCTCCCCCTTTCCTCCTCCTCGGGAGATTTCCCCCACTGGTATTTTAAGATGTCACCCGGGAGACCTCAAAGAACCACTCATCCCTTTTTCCAATTTGGAGTCCTCTTAATGGGAGCGAAGATGGCCTCAGCTGCCAGCGGCGGCTGCATCCAGCCACCTCGGGCACTACCAGGCGGCTGCGGGCCCTTCCTGCCCTGCCCTGTCTCAGGGCAGCTGTGAGAGGTTTAGGGGAAAACCAAGGCGTTTTCGTTTCATCTCGCTGCCCCCTTAAAAAAAAAAAAAGAAAATGAAACAGTCTTCTACACCCTGGCATAGAGATAAGCAGCCAAGAAGAACTAAGGGCTCTGAAGGGGTGTGGGAGTCCCTGGGCTCGGCCTTGCATAGGGGACACTTAATATCCCGGCTCAGCCGTTTAGGTCCAAGAGCTGAGGGTTCCAGCCCTAGGCCGTCCTTGTAACATTTCAGACGCCAGGGTTGATGGGTGTGAACAGGAAGTGCTTCTGAAGCAGAGCAGGAGGACTGCTGCCGGTAGCGGAGGGTCGGCCCTATCTACCCTCTGCACCCCACTTCGAGTCTCCTCGCCCGGATCCCGGGGATCCTCTTTCCCAGTTGCCCCTAGGGCTAGGTCCCAGAGATCTGAGTCGAGGAAAGGGATGCTCATCGGCCCTTTTCTGCACCAATGTCTCTCCGTAAGGCTCCCCCAAACCCAGGTGGAAGCCAGCATGTCACCTAAAAGTCATGTATGCGGATAGCATCCAACATTGAACTCCGCAGTTGCCAGGCCTAGCGCTAAGCGAGGTCGAAGGCGCCTGGAGCCAGGAACGTGGGGCGCAGGCATGCCCTCCCGGGGTCGCGACCCTTGCAGTGGGGAAGCTGGGAGCCCAGGGCCAGTGTCCTCCCGCCCCGGGCCCCGCACTCACCTTGAATGCGACCGGCAGCGTCTTGTTGCATCGCCAGTGCGAGGGCAGCACGGAGCAGAGGAAGTTGGGGCTGTCGGTGCGCACGAGCTCGCCCGCGTGGTCCGCCAGCACATCCACCACCGAGCGCACCTCGGGCCGCGCGCGCCCTCCGGGGCCCACGGCCGCCTGCGCGCTCAGCGGGCCGCTGTTCTCGCCCAT
>NW_006399778.1:5332598-5393741 GCF_000299155.1 Elephantulus edwardii | reverse complement strand
AGGCCTCGCCGCCCCGACGGCCGCGCGGCCAGGTCCTCTACTCCGGCATCCCGGGCGCTCGATCCTGGTGCGGGTTGAGCCGCCACGGCCACCGCCGCCCGCCCCCGCTGCGCCCGCGGCCGCCCCACCCACTCCGCGGCGGCCCCACAACAAATCCTCGAGAATCGAGTGGAGGCGCCGCGGGCGCCGCGAGGGGTTAGTACCCCGGGGCCCGCGAGGCGGGGCCGCTGAGCGACGCGCGGCGCAGCCAATGGGAACCCCCGTCGCGGGCACCTTGGTGGCGTTCGCGGGGGGAGGACCGGGACCGCCAAAAGCCGCCGAGCGGGGAGGGCGGGGCCTCCGGTAGCCCCGCCCCGCAAGGACTCTGGGCCAGAGGGCCCCGCGCGGGTGCTCAGGGCCCCTGGAGAGTTCTGGAGCTCCCAGAACGATGCTCGAAATTTGCTTAAGATGTCCGGGAGCAACGAAAAGCTCCGGGGTCCCGTCTCCCCAGACGCAGGGGCCAAAGCCCCCTTTCCTCTTCCCTCCCAGCAGGCAGCGGCCGCAGTTTCCCGAGCTGCCCAAAGCCAGTGACGTCTCCACTCTCAGCTGGGGCCCACAAGAGCCCCAAGGCTGGTGACACCCAGCTGGGACCCCCCCATCCTGTAAATCATTTTGAACTGAGAGCCTCCGCTGCACAGGAGGTTCCGCGCCGTCCGGGCCGGCTGGGCACAGCGCACCAGCCCTTCCGCAGCTCCCAGCCCTGCGCGGATTTGGCGCGGCCTCCGGCCCCGGTGCCAACCCCGACAGAGGGAGGGGGTGTCCCTCACCGGCCTGCATCCGGCTGGGACGACTAACCGCGCTCCACTCTGCTCTCCCCCCAAAAAACAAGTTTCAAGATTGCGCAGGCCTCTGTCGTTCTCCGTCGTGGCGGCCTGCGCCAGCGGTGCTTTGGCAAACACGAAGGGGCCTGGAAAACGCAAGGTTTTGCCCCCAACTTTTCCCTCCGCGCATGCAACTGAGGTCCGGAGCCTGGGAGGAGGGCCCAGGTTCGTGGCGGGAAGAAAACGACAGAGACACAGGACTGGCTGACTGCAAAGTTAAGGGCCCTGATTCCAGAGAAGCGCTTTCTCCCCCCATGCGGATGGAATATGGAGACAGTAGGTTCTTGCTCACGTCTTCAGGACCCTTGGGCCCCAGCTACTCTGATAAGGCACTGCCTGCGCGTCAAGCCTTTGAACCCAATTCTCACTCCTGGCTACACAACTCAATCACTCGCAAACCGTCCTTTACTCTCCAGCGTCCTCGGCCTGGCTAGCGGGCCTAGGATGGGGCCACAAAAGTCGTGGGAACTGGAAGGATCGAACTCTGGCTTATTCCGGATTACTGGCCCAGAAGCGCTCCCTGGATACTCCGGAATGAACGTGTGCGTGATCTCTCCTCGCTTTGCAGATAGACCTTAAGTTTCGTTGCCCCGAGGCGCTTGACAGGTGCAAACAACGAAATCCAAGCCTTGTGGGCAAATAAACCCAAAGCGCCCGCCGCAGCAATCAGAGTCCACCTTGCACCTGACTCCTGTCTCCCCGCTATTTCGTCGTAGCCAAACGAAATCAAGACCTGCCTGCGCTCCAGGGCTAATGGTGCTGGCCCAAAGCGGACCACCAGAGTACCGGCAGAGCTCTCCCTTTACGCTCTCCCTTCGGCCTCTCAGATTATTGCAAAAGCGGGATGGTGGAGATTCCCTGACCGGATCATCTGGGAGCATCTGAGCCTTAGAGTTGCGAATGGCCTAGGCCGAGGCATCACGAGCAGCAGGAGCTGGCCTGGCCTCCGTGCCCCAGACTTCTGGGACATTCCCAAGGAAAGGCACACCGCGTCATGGCCAGGTAGGGGCCTGCGCCAGGTAAGATGGGCACCGCTTGCTGCCCTCGAGGGACTGTGGGGCCAGAGAACCGAGAAATTTGATTCCCAGAGTTGTTTCAGTTTGGGTCCGCCCCCTTGCCTGCCTCTCCGCCTGATTTCTTCTTCCAACCCGCCGTTGGTTTGCAGACGGGTTTCTAGAGGATGAGGCTCCCGTTGGCTGGCATGTGGCATCGGGCCTGGCGTGGCCCTCGGGAGGGCCCTCGCTGCCCGTGGGCGCTGGCGCGAGGAGGTGGGATGTTGAGATATTGGGGTCTGGGGCCCCAACCGGGGGTCGGCAGGGCGGCGGGGCAGCAGCAATCCCAGACGTCACCACTAGTTGGAACCTGCGCCTTGGACCCTTGAAGTAGCCCGGACCCTTCCAGCTCACAGATGTGCGCCAGCTGCGGCCCCGCGCGACCAGGCGTGGCGGGCTGCTTCCTAAGAGCTGTCCTTTGTGGACAAACAGTTCGACATTTCTTGCAAACCAGTATCGCTTCGTCTGGACAAACCGACGTCATTTTGTTAGAGAGAAGGCCGCCCCTCTACCTCCACAGGACGCACGTCTTCCCTTCCCATCTCCTGCAGAATGAAGGTCCCTGTTCCCTCAGACAAGCAGGGCCTTCTCCCTCTCAGCATCTCCGGTCCCTTTAAGGAGAGAGCGAGGCCAGAGTGCACGTAAAACCATAGGATCGAGGTGCCCAGTTTCCACCCGCTGCCAACCTGCTTCCTTCTCACTGGGGACTGTGGACGGACAAATCTTCCTTTGCCTTTTTGTTAGACTGATGGACAATCTCCCACTTCCTGCCTGGGACTCAGATACGCTGCCTTCTCATGGTCTTAATCGTCTGATGTCTCCTCTCCCCAACAGCTCTGTTGGACGAACAGCCTGCCTCTCTCAAACACCCCAAATTGTCCGCAGCAGGTGAGCAGGAGGGAAATCAGGACCCTCCCTTCCCCTCCCTTGGCCTAGTCTCAGGTAAAAGGGGACCCAACCTGGGCCTGGTGCCACCCTGCCTGCTGCAGTCCTTCAGACCGGGGACAAGTTAGAACACGGGAAGGGGGAGGGGCCCAGCTGACCACTCCCCTCCCGAGGTATCTGGGGTGCTTTCTACTGCATTCCTACTGACAGGTGAAGGCATCAGGTGCGTCAGGTCTGATTCCTCCACAGTCCTGGTTGGGGAAGAGTTGAGGATGATGCCTCAACATACTCAACCGTGGAGTGGACGGGTGCACTGAGGAGAACCTTATGAACTTTCATGAGTTTGGGACAGAAAACTCCCAGAGCCTCTGCTATGGAGTTAGACCACCACTTTGTCTTCCTTCCACCCCACTGGTGATCTTGAAAATATGGTGTAAAACCTTCTGTGCCTCAATTTTTTTTTTTTTCATCTGTAAAGTGGTGGTCTCTTCTTAAGAGTGTGTATAAAGTGTTTAGCACAGAACTGGCACATAGGGGGTGCTCCATCCATGCAAGCTGTCACTGTGTGACTATAAAGAAACAAAAGTCTCTCATCCTTATAGGGACCTTGGGCACGTCTCTTTTCCCACTCTGGAAGCCTCATACTTGCTGTTCATAACCTATTCTGCTTTCAGGTTGCCACAATGCAGCTCCTGGTTGGTGATGGTTCTAAGACCCCTCCCCCCCACCACTCCCTGTGGTTTGAATGGGTCCGCCAGAGAAGGAAAGAGCTTGGTGGCTTCCACTGTAGGCAGCTGCCCTGCTAACTGACTGGCTGCACCTCTCAGGTGGTTTGAATCCACCAGCTGCTCCATGGGAGAAAGATGGGCAGTTTCCTCTCGTGTAATTTACAGTCTCAGAAATCCAGTAGAGGGTCAGCTATGAGTTGGCTCTAATGCCATAGCAGTGAGTTGCTTTTGGTTTTGTATTTGGTTTCTTTTGAGCCTAGAGAGGTAGATAACATCTATTGCTTCCAGGCAAAGTCACTCACAGGAGGAGTTTCCAGCAACCATCCAAACCTCACCTTGAAAACCTACTGGGTCCACTGACAGACACTTTCCTAAATTGCCACAGGGACTCAACCACTGCTCCCCCTGTGCCCACAAGGGATTTGTGTGATCCATACGAGCCCCCAGTCCCACCTCCCTGCTCCAATTCTGTGGAGACTTCGTCGGGCTCAGTGTCCTCAACTCTAGGAGGGGTGGCAGGCCCCCTCACTGAGCCGTTTCCACTCTGTGAATGGAGGTAATTGTCATTCCTCCTTTCACAATTGAGATTAAAGACTCCCTGTGGCTTAACGGTAAGAAGCATCGCTGCAATCCCAAAAGCAGGTGGTTCGAATTTGCCTGCTGCTCTGCAGGAGAAGGACATTCAGTCTCCTTTGTGCCATTAACTGCCTCTGAAAACCCACTGGAGGGTCAGCTACACCTCAACACGGTATTCAACAACAACAACATGGGGAGGAGGGCAGGTCTTATATCTGAAACGCTATTAATGGGGGAGGGGGAATTAAGCAAAGGCTAATGGAACGAGGACTCACATGCATATATAAAAAATTCACCTCAGAATTCAAGAGAAATGGTCTTATCTCTCAGTCGAGAGATTGTCACGCAAGGTTGTGGCCTTCGGCTGCCTGGGAGCTATTAGCCCCGAGGCTGTCTTTGCTGGACCACTTCTGGGGAGCCTATGAATGTGTAGGAGGACAAGCGTGTTTTCACACAGTTACTGGGATTATTTTACTTTCAGGAAACGAAAGAGCTGAGCTCCAAGGGAAGGAAGGGGATTTGGGGAAAGCCCAGTGGTTAGGCTGCGGCTGGTGGCTGGTTGTGCGAGGTTTGTTAAGGGCCTGCGCTCTCAGCCTCGTCCCCTGGCTGTCACAATGAGGCAGTAGTAGTTTTGACTGCAGGGGTTTTATCGTATGCCAGCACTGTGCTTGCATTTTACACACATTATTCCTTTCTCACAATTGCCCTTATGAGGCACAATATACCCATTTAATGGAAAAGGAGCATTGCTTGTGATTTGGATTGGCTAACAAAGTCCAAAACAGGTTAAAAGCCAGATCTGATTTAAAACTGGGGGAGCTGGGGTACCACCAAATACCCATGCTATTCCTTTCTCCCATTGATTAAATAATGAGACGAACCTTGTACGTACACCTACACTGATACTTATGTTGTGTACCATTGAGTCAGAGGTGGCAAATTGCACAGGAGATTACCCATCTTTTCCTCGAAGGGCGGCTGGTGGATTAGAACCGCATAACTTTGAGTTTTCAAGGGAGCTCTGATGGTGCAGTGAAAAGACGCTGAGCTGCAAGCCCAAGTCCACCAGCTGTTCCAAGGGAGAGGGAGGGGCAGTCTCCTCCCATGTGACTATCTGCCTCTGAAAACCCACTGGAGGGTCAGCTAATGGGCATGACTCCACAGCACACAACAACAAGAGTGGATTTCTAGAGGCAAGTAAATTGCACGGGAGGAGATTGCCCAATTTTTTCCTCCTGCAGAGCAGCCGGTGAATTAAAACTGTGTACCTTTGGGTTGACGGCACAATTCATTACCATTGCCAGTAGAGCTCCCTGTTGTTGTTAGATGCCATCAAGTAATTTTCAATTCATAGCGTATATATGTTGCTGCGTGCCGTCGAGTTGGAAGTGACCCTCCAGCATGTTTTCAGAGGCAGTTAATCGCGTGGGACGAGATTGCCATCCTTCTCCCACGGAGCAGCTGGTGGCCTCGAACTGCATGCATTCAGGATTGCAGCACAGCTTCTTTACAGTAGGCCGTCAGAGCTCCCATAGCATGTGTATGTGTGTGTATTTCTATATATTTGTTGTTGTTAGGTGCCATTGAGTGGGCTCCTACTCGTATAGACATCAGATCAAACCTCTTCCTTGATCCAGCTCCATCCTCACAACCTGCTCCAAGCCCAAGCTCGTTGTTGCAGCCACCGAGCCAGTTCATCTTTATCTACATTCCCTCTCCCTGCCCCTTTTTCTGCTGACCCTCTGCTTTTCCAAGCAGGTCGTCCTCCTCTCGGGACAGATCCCTCCAGAAGGCAAGCCCAAATACACATACATAATCATATGCAAAATCATATGCTTAAGCACCACATACAAACCAAAAGCTAGTGTTGTGGCATCTTTTTACCCACTAGCTGCTGTGCGGAGGAAAGTGGGACAGTCTCCTTTAAGAATAAAGACTGGAAGTAGAAAAAAAAAGAATAAGAGTAAAGATTGTTGTTCAGTGGCATCGGGTGGGCCAGATCCAGAGTGATCCTATGAACAGCGGATCTGAAACGCGTCCTATCCTGTGCCATCCTGGTCTCGTCCTTGGAAACTCTTTGGAGTAGTTCTTCTTAGTCTTATAGGGTTGTTCTAAGTCAGAATCAACTCGAAGGCAATCAGTACGTTTACTGTTGTGTGTATTTGACTCAGAACTAAGTTATAGATAATCCTCCAGCGGGTTTTGGGAGCCAGTAAATATCAATCGGGAAGAGACTTCCCTTTCTTATCCAGCGTAGCAGCTCCTGCATTCAAACCGAGCGCCTTGTGGGATTACAGCGCAGCTTCGTGCCACTAGGCCACCAGAGCTCCCCCGTGACAATGAGCTTTATACAGAATTTGAATATGATGGTGGTAAAGCTTGCTTGTTTCGGATCCAAAAACCAAACCAAAACTCACTTCCACTGAGCCAGTTCCATCAGTTTCTCGAGAAATTAGTGGGTTGGAATTCCTGACCTTTGACTAGCAGCCTGACAGTTTAAGTACTACACAGCAGGGCTCCTTAAAGAGCCAGAAGCCATCAAGTCCTGTATCAGCAGCCACGGACTTGGGGATCCGTAGATCCTACTCGCGACAGGCTCGAGACAGGAAAGGGAGATCTGGCGGTGTAGGCTGAAGGGAGTTGTGCTGGGAGCCCAAAGACTGCCTCTCACTGGTGGTTCAAATCTACCAGCAGTTCTTGGCAGGAGGGGGGAAGATGAGCCATCTCTTAAGGTATGATTTACAGCCGCAGAAACACAATGGAGGGTCGGCTAGGAGTCTGTTCCTGTTGATACTCCCTAGCAATGTTTGAATTGAGGAGAAAGGGACTTGTCAAGGTCACTCAAAAGAGCGCACCGCTCTCTCTCCCACAGAACCCTATGCCAAGGCGGGGGCAGGCGGTAGCCTTCAATTAACACTGAGGTCCAGACTAGAGAGACGTGGCCCTGCTACCGAGAGAGGGAGACCCAGCGATCGAGCTCAGGACTGATCTCCGCTCTCGGGAGCCCGCAGCCAGACCCACAGGGAGGAGAACCCTCTGCGCTCTCGAGCGCCGCCTCCCGGCCAGGTGCCACCTAATGCCTGCAGCCCGTGCGGGGAAAGCCAGAAGCGGCTGACTTCCTTAGGGCCTCCAGGTCCGGATCTGAGCCATACCGTGCATTTCCACGCTGTTTCCAGGTGCTAGCCGGCTTTCCCGGGGATCTCAGAGGGGTTTACTGTGACATTTGGGTAAAGTTGGGTGCTCCGCTTCCTTATCTAGGTCCTGCACACCACCAGGGGTTGGGGAGAGGGCAGGAGGGAAGGAGAAGGAGATGGGGACTTCGAGAGTGTATGGGGGTCCCCCTCCCTGGCCTAGCACAGAAGAGAAGAATCAGACAGACTCTGGTGTCCGATACCACCACTAAATCCGATTGTACTATCCCTCGCTCGGTGGACACACCTGGGTTGGAGTTACCTACTGCTGTTAACTCATGACTCATGATGTCATCTCACATCGCGTGGTCCTGTACTAGATCATACAGAATTCTTAGTACTGTTTATTATAAACGTCAGTGGTGGAATGCTATGTGGCAAACATAACTGCAAATTGCATAAATGTATTTTTCAGATTATCTGAATACTGAGAACAAAATTGGCAAAATCTTTCTACCTTGAATGACTGTATTTTTGGTTACAACTTTATTAATAACTGGGGCAAAGCTGTTTTTCTTCAATTTTCCTTTACTACTTCGTTCTGAAAATAATTTTATTGAAGTTAGTTCACAAATACTGTTTACTACGATATTCTAGCTAGAACAGCGGAAAATTGGACAAACGTAGAGAATATAAAAACCACTATTAACAAGAAAAGCAACAGCAGCCGCTTCCCGGGTGAAGCCATTGGTTCAAAGGGTCCTCCTGTCCATGCCTAGCTGACCACTTCATTAGCTGATGTTTGGTAGTGTGGAACCACCAGAGAGGTGCAGTTTATGAGATAATAGCACCAACTCCCTACTGATTAAGCTCCCTAGAGTGCATTGTTATTTTCATTGTCATGTACCATTGTGTGAGAACAGAGCCACAGCTGACCTCTCTAAGTGGGTTTTCAGAGGCAATTAATCTCAGGTAGGAGATGGTTCATCTTCTGCAGAGGATTGGGTGTGTTTGAACCTTGTGCCTTTGAATTGCTTGTACAGCTCTTTACCACTTAGCCACCAGAGCTCCTGTGGGCTTTGCTGTTGTTTTGTGAGCAGCTTGTGGACTTAAACTGCATACTTTTGCATTAGCAGTGCAGTTCCTTACCACTGAACCACTAGAGGTCCCTAGAAGACATTGCTGTTGTTGTGTGCCATTGAGTCACTTGTGACTCGGCAACCATATATACAGCAGCTGTGAAGCCTGCCCTATCCTGAGCCAGTTTCACTGACTCTGACACACCGACCCCCCATTGCCCTAGTTATTGTATCCATCTCATCGGGGTCTTCCACTCCTGGGCTGTCCCTCCACCCTTCTGAGCATGATGTCCTTCTCCAAGGATTGGACCCTCCTGGGCACATGCCCAAAGTATGTGAGATGGCGCTTCAAAATCCTAGCCTCCAAGGAAAGACTTTCTTTCACCCTCTATAGGTCTATCACGACATGTAACCTGACTTTATGAAAAGTCTTTTTTGTTGCTATAACTATAGGGATATTCCCCCCAAAATAATACATTTCTACCAAAACACACACACATATTTTATAGACAGCCATTGTGGTGTCTTCCCTTTTGGCAGTGTTACTTGGTGTGGTCTGCTGCCTCCCTTAGTGACAACACTGTCCTTACTTCTGCTTTATGAATAATAACTGCCCTAGTTCACATTGAGAAGAATGGGAATTCCAGAACACTCAGTTATGCTTATATAAAACCTATAACTGCCTCTGAGCTGCAGCATTGGAGAAGCATCCGTATCCCATAGACTGCCAAAAGAACAAATATGTCTTAGAGAAAGTGAAGCCAGAGTGCTCCCTGGAGACAAAGATGATAAAGCTTTATCTCCCATACTTTGGGCATGATGCCAGGAGAGGCTATTCCTTGGAAAGATACCATGCTTGGAAAGGTGGAGGGTCAGCCAAAGATGAAGACCTTCAGTGAGATGGATTGGCACAGTGACTGCAACAGTGGGCTCAGGAGATTGCGAGGATGGCAGAGGGTAGAACAGGGTTCAGATCTGTTGTTCACAAGGTTGCTACAAGTTTACTGAACCCCAACTGTGTGCTGGGAGTTCTACCTCAATGAGAACAATCATGCTGCCTCTTCAGTGTAGAGATTTTAGTCTGTCCTTTCTATGAAGGAGAAACTGAGGCTCATAGAGAGGCTGTACAATAGCCAAGGCTAGACTGAAGTGAAGCCAAGTATGTCAAGTACTTTGCACAGCCATTTCCTGAATATTGACCACTATTCTTGCTATCATTATCATTGTCCTGGGGCTGTGGTTGAAGTGAAGGTGGGGAGCCTAGGAATGCAGGTGGAAGAGGGGCAGGGTTAAGATCAGCAGTAGGTTCAAGTCCCAGCGTTCCTGATGACTTCTGAGTGTGACCTTGGTCAAGTAGTCTAACCTCTCTGTTCCTCAATTCGTTTCTCTGTAAAATGAGACTAATGATGCCATAGTGTTTAAAAGCCTGAAGCATGCAGTAAGTACCAAATAAATGAAACCGGTCTAGGGCAGTGTTGGAGATGCATCTCCTGCCAGCATTTCAAAAGTTTGGGGGCCTGGGTTTCAGCATCATGCCTGCCACTAACATGTTTCTCTGGTGGCCCTCCACTCTTGGAACCTTTACCTTGTCTAAAACCAGCAGACAAGGACGCTCTGTATGACTCTCTGTATGGTAACTTGGAGCTTTCTCAGCTCCCACCTTTCTGACTCACAGATGTACCTGGGTGCCTTGAACTCTGCTCTGGTCACACCCCTCCTGGCACCCAGCCCGAGTGATCTTATGCCAGGTTTTGACAACTGAAGATGGGGTGTGATCTTGGGTCACTTAGGTTCTATTGCCCTTCTACTAAGCCCCCTCACCATTTTGCCCTGGGCCTTCGGAAATCAGAAAACCCTGTATCTGCTTATATTCTGCCCCTCACAGTCCTCAGTCAAAGGCACCCAGAGAGTAGAGGAACTTGTCCAGAATCATACAGCAGTCTACTACCAGGACCTGGCTGAGGGCCTCCTCACTCAAACTTTTCCTTGAAGGGCCCTTGAAGACCACCTTTTGCATATTCTCCAATGAAGAAATGATACGGGCTTTCTGGGTTTCACCAGACCCTTGGAATGAGCATCTCCATGCCTTAATCAGGTGACAAGGTGAGGAGCCAATCAGTAGCCAACTCTCAGAGTGAGGCTGGATTATGAAATGAGAGTCCTGAGCTCCAATAATTATTACCGACACAGCTGAGCACTTACAATGTGCCAGGCCACCCAGTATTGAAATCACTTGTCCAAGGTCATACAACAGAGAAGCCTTGGAGCTGAGATTCTAGCTTGCCCTAGAGCCCACGTTCCTGACCACCAGGCTCTGGTCTCACAGACCACAGTCAGCTGTGTGCTGTTACCATCATGGAATTGCATTAGAATCCTGGCATGAGAATCGACAGCCTCAACACACTCACCCTCAATCCAGTGGCGGAACCGAGGCCCAGGAGGAGCATCTCGGTCAAGGGTACAGTCTGGGCCAGGGACAGAGCCTGGCTTTGACCTCCCACAGGTTGCCTGTCCAGCTGCCACCACCAGGCCCGCCCAGCAGCTCCTGGGCCCAAGGGCCCCAGCAGGGATTTTCCACCTCCCCAAAAAGGTCCTAATGACTGTCAGTCCTTGTGAAGCTTTAATTAATCTCAGAGGCTGATGGCTCTGAGGAGACCGGGGGCTTTGGCCTTACGCAGATGAAGATTACAGCTCCATTTCATGTGGTGGCGGAGGAACGCCTCAGACATTCCTGTCAGCAATAAAAGCCACATGGCTTTCCAGCATCGCCCTTGGAAAAGAAAAAAAAGTAGCCCTATGCGGAAAGAAATCAACTATGCACCGTATGCATGGCATGAGATAAAACCGGGCATTACGAGGCGCAGAACAGTCAGGCTTTTATGTTGCCTTCTGCGGCCAGACCTAGTGGTCAGGATCCCAGCTGTGACCCTGGGGTAGGGAAGGGCTGGCCCTCCTCACAGTTTAAGCCACAGTGGAAGGGTCTCCACTGCTCCTCTAAATTGTGTTTGAACCCCCACAGATACCCCAGCGCATTCCACCTGCGCTCAGGAGAGCCCTGAGCTTGCTACCGCCACTGCCTTGAAATTCTTAATAGTTACAACAAAGTTACTACAGTTGCTGTTTGGACAGGACACTGAGAGCTTTATAACTGAGGGCCTGCTCGCAGGTCACCCCGTGGGACAGCTGATACCCACTCCCGGGCCCCGGTACCTGACCACAATTGGGGAGCAGCCTGTCTTGAACAGCTATTACAGACTTTGCTTACACTACCAAAAGAGCCCATCAGAGCGACTTTATGACATTGGCAGGTGGAAAAATTGAGGTGCAGAAAGATAGAGAGGCTTGCACAGATGCGAATTTGGAGCTTGAGATTAGACTATTTTATTCCCAGGCAACAGATGGAATAATTGAGGCCCAAGAGCAATGGTGTCACTCTGGAGACTGAGGTGCGTCTGACACAGGCCATGGTATTTGCAGTCAACAGGCAAACAAGGACTCGTTCCTGAGCAACAGCGGACTTAGGCCTACATCAGTGTGGTTGTTGGGGGTGTTCCAGTTTTAGAGTTGTTTGTGCCACTTGTCAGTTTATTCACTTTCTTCCCGGTGAGCACAGGGGAAACCCTCCACTCCCAGTTTGAAACACTGGGGCGACTTTCCTTAAGTCAGCCTCTATTATGTCACCCTCTGGCTTTCCTCACCCACTCCTATTGGGTGGATAAGGAGTTATACTTAATAATAATGTAGCTTCGTAAACTCAAAGGAGTCCAAAGTTCTCAATGAATTCCAGAAAGGTGGGGCTCTTTCATACCTGTAGCCGGGGCTATGCCTGAGACTCAGGAGCTCCACTGGAGCTGTTCTTTTTTGCCTCTTGCTGGTGACCTCAGACAAGTCCCTTCCCTTCTATGGGCTTCAGAATCTAAGCAGGGAGATAAATGTATTGGGCCACCTAATGCACTTGCTGCAGAAGGTCAAGGATTGCAGCCTTCAATATGGATTGAGGCTCAATGTCAAGAAGACAAAGATTTCTCACCACTGGACCAATTGGCAGCATCAGGATGAATGGTGAAGAGATTGAGATTGTTCAGAGCTTTAGTTTGCTTGGCTCCACAGTCAACACTCTTGGCATCAGCAGCCAGGAAATTAAAAGACATATTGTGATGGGAAAGTCTGTTGTTAGGGACCTCTCCAAAGTACTAAAGAGCAATGGTGTCACTCTGGAGACTGAGGTGCGTCGGACACAGGCCATGGTATTTGCAGTCACTTGCTATGAATCACAGAGCTGGACAATTATTAGGGAGGACAGAAGGAGAATTGATGCCTTTGAGCTGTGGTGTTGGAGAAGATTATTGAATATATCATGAACTGCTAAGAAAACAAACAGGTTCATCCTAGAGAGGGTTAAACCAGGATACTCCTTGGAAGCAATGATTCTGAAGCTTTGTCTGACATACTTTGGACATGTTTCAAGCTGGGACCAGTCCTTGGAGAGGGACGTCATGCTTTGGAGGGCGGAGGGACAGCGCATGAGAGGAAGACCCTCTATGAGATGGATTGAATCAGTGACTGGGATAATTGGGTAGGTGTGTCGGAGACAATGAGATTGGCACAGGACAGAGCAGAGTTTAGGGCTGTTGTACATAGATAGGGTCGCTATGAGTCACAGGCAACTCGAAGACACATAACAACAACAACAACAACAACAATGCTCAGGAGGCCTGTCCATCCTCAATGGTCTAGACTCCCCAGTCAACCTACATAGTTCTGGCTCCTGGTGACCCTCCCTGGCCTTCTGGGGCTGCAGATCTTCATGGGAAGTGATCATCTTTTTGTCTCATCTTTAGCTTGATGAATTTGATCTCTCAACCTTACAGTATGCAGTCAAACATGAAACATACTATGCTATCATATTGAAGGGCTCCTTCAACCTATAATGTTGTTGCTATATGCTGTCAAGTCAGAACCATCTCACAGCTGACCCTCCAGTGAGTTTTCAGAAGCTGTAAATCACACAGGAGGAGAGTACTTGTCCTTTTTCTCACAGAGAAACTGGTGGATTCAAACCACATGCCTTTGTGTTGGCAGTACAACTCCTTACCACTAGGCCACTGGAGCCACCTCAACCTATAATGTTGTTAAGTGCCATTGAGTTGAGTATGACTCATAGAAACCCTATGAACAACAGGTCAGAACCCTGTCCTATCCTGTACCATCTTCACAATCTCAGACATAATCAAACCATTGCTACAATCACTGTGTCAACCCATCTCATTGAGGGTCTTCCTCGCCTTCGCTGACCACCTTTCCAGACATGATGTCCCTCTCCAAGGAATAACGTCTCCTAACAACATGCCCAAAATATGTGAAGTGGCTCTTTATCATCTTTGCTTCCAAAAAGTTCATTTCCTCATCCCATAGATTGGGAAACTGAGGCCCAGGGAGGGACAGGGTCATATTCAAGGTCACTCAGCATGTTCACAGGCAGCTGCCTCTTTTCTAGGCTCCTGTCTCCTGACCTGTCTCTGTACACGCCTTTCAGAGGGGCCAATTGCCCCCAACCCAGCTCCCCCTCAACCCAGTTTGTCAGGTGCCCTTGGTGCCAGGTCTGGGAGCCACAGCTGGGGGTCCTTGGTATGTTGTGAAGACATCTCAGTCCTTTCCCCCTCATTTCCAATGAGGTTATCTCAGTGTTTTCATGATAAAGATACTTTTCCAGGGATCATAATCTGGTCACCAAGCAAGGGCTAGAGCACCAGAGGCCAGGATAAGAAAGTTTCCATGGACCCTGGGCAAATGTGTGTATGCGCGCGTGTGCATGTACACCACCCCCCTGATGGCACCCCCCCCACACACACACACCTTTGTGGACAAGCCCTCCTGGAAGCTGCAGTTGTGACAGTGCAGTCACACAGTAAGCCATGCACATATATGCACAGAAACGCTGCAAGGAGAAGCCTCTGTCCATGTCCCCCTCTCTGGACCCATTCGTCTCTGCATAAGTCTTTTGGGAATTCCAGCCAATGCCTAGATCTATTCCCCCTTGTCCTCCTCATGTAGACGCACACAGAGGCCCCCAGAGAGAGTTAACACACAGGCAGATACATAAAGGTTGTGAAGTCAGTCTTTGTGTGTACAAGTCTATACAGCCCTAAGGAGGTGACCATTAGGACAAGAGCTTTGGACTTCAATCCATTTGGGTTCCCAGAGGAGTCAAACCCTAAATCTTTGCTTTTCTCCAATTCAGAGGCATTAACTTTCTGGGTGATTTGCCTGACTGGAGTTTCTTGATCCTTCCCTAGCATCTGAGCTCAAATGGGATTTGAACTCCTGTTGCAGCTGCCCAGGGGCAGGCAGCTAGGATACTAGGGTTGCCATGAACACCCCCCTCCCCGCCCCCAAGCCAGGGCTGCAGGGCAGAGCACCGTCCTGAGACCAGCTTCAGGCTGAGCAGCCACTCTGTGCTCCATGCCCTTCACCTGTGAAATGAAGAGAATTGCTGCTGTTTAAGGGTGGTTGTGAAGAAACTCCCAGAACTCAGTGGGAGCTCAGAAACAGCTGCAGCAGCCTGACCACCCCTAGAGGGGGAACCAGCCAGAGCCCCTTCTGTTAGGACTCGAGTGACATCCCCAGGGACCTCAGCATGGGGAAGAATCTTGAAACCATGTCATATGATGAATTGGTAAAGCAACTGGGGACATTTGTCCTGAGAAGAGCAGGCCTAGGGGGGTGAGAGCTCCACTTTCAGATCTATGATGAGCTCCTGGGTGGCAGGGACCACACGGATGCTGGGGGCAGGACTGGGGCAGAGAGTGCAGGGAGAAGAAGTTAGGCTCCATGCAAGAAACAGAAGCACTGAGAGCTAGCTAGGTTATGGGGAGACACATCCCTCTGGAGGTAGAGAGTACCCTGGGATGGGATGTATTCAAGCTTCAGTCAGGATATTGTAGAGGGAGTTCAAGTATTAGATAAGGCTGGAACCTGGACCAGATACCAACACTGGCTCACAGAAAACATTTCTTTAACAAATGGGAGAGTGACGCCAGAATTCTCCTTCTGATAAACTCCAGTTTGGTTGAACCAGCGGTGAGTTCCCACCCTGCCACCTCAACCTGCTAGCTGTGTGAGGTGGGGCCTTGTTCAGCCTCAGTTTTCTCATCTGTAAAATGGAGCAAAATCTCTCATTCAATTCTCTCATATGAACTACTTTAAACACTTCAATGGCTCCCATCTTCTGCTGTTGTTGGTGACGTTTCTGTCCTTAGAAATAGGAAATGGCATTAAAAGAAAAAAAAAATAAAGCATATGGATGAGCAAGAGAATGGTTAATATAGAAGTCAGGAATATTACATGATGCCACTGTTGTAGAATGGGACTGTCCTTGGGGCTGGGGAGAGACTGAGTAAGATGGGTTCAATAATGTGTACTGCACTGAAACAGAGGAGGGAGAGAACCGTTTAAAAGAGAGATGTAACTGGGTATTTCTGTCATCACAGGAGACTAGAGCGAGGGCTGCATGGTGGAGGGGACCTGGGGGAGGGTTTGTAAAACAATGAAAGAATCTTTTCTTTTACTTTTCCATAATTTTTGGACTCATGTACTTATAACTTGTTAGTCAAATTTGTGCCTTCTAGGTTGCAACACCCCCATGATACATCTTCAAGGATATGAACATGTATGGCCAAGCACAATCAATAAGAGTGCATCTGAATTCCAAAATCAATCTCCATAATAGTCTATGTGTTTCCTACTGCCAAAGGGGCCCTTTAGAGTAGTGAGAGAAGATCTTCACCCTGAAACCCACAGCGTCCCTTTTCAGCAGGAAGTAGCTAAGAGAATACGCCATGCCCTTTTCCTTATGTCTCAGGGTGAAGTCTCTCTCAGGGAGGAGTGATAGGGAATGGCAAAGGATACACTGACAAAGAAGATTGATCAGAACTGGCTTTGACAAGCACTGTGGCATTTGGACAAGAACAAACTGGGAGGAGGGTAGAGAGAATAGTGCAACAATGAATGAGTGGAAGCCCAAAATCTCTGTAAATGTTTATGAAAATTAATAAAATATAATTATAGAGAAAAAAAATATAGAAGTCAGGGGAGTGTCATCTATCAGTAGCCATCCAGGCAGCTATCATCGGGCCACCTTCACCGGGAGGATGCAGCTAAGAAGGGGTAGAGGTGGAAGGTGAGTAACGTTGGTTGAAGACTGTGCCGTGCTGTGTGCAGCAGGCTCACCCCAGGCTTCTCAATGATAATGATGAATACAACATACACTTTAATGTGGCTCCTGGCATAAGGGCTAAGTGCTTGGCTGATAATCATAGGTCAGTAGTTCAAACCCACTGACTGCTCCGAAGGAGGAAGATGCAGCAGTCTGCTTCCATGCAGAGCTGTCTACGGCCTTCGAAATGCTGTGGGGCATTGTGCTCTGCCCTTCAGGGCCGCTCTGAGTTCTAATCAACCTGACGGCAGTAGGGGTAGACTTTACAGGTATCCTTTCCCTGAATGCTCACAGCCACTTCATGCATTCTCTCTTATTGCAGAGCAGATGCACAGCTGACTCTCCAGTAGATTTCCAGAGACTGTCATTTGCTGAGGAGGAGACTGACCATCTTTCACCTGCTGGAGGATGGTCAGGGAAGGTCTTGGAGGAGGAGGACACCTGAGCCAAGATTTGAAGGGCGAGAAGCTCCCAGGCAGAGGAAGGGAGGAGGGGGCTGGTAGCCAAGCTCAGCTTCTCCCGCTGCTTCCCCCTCCCACATGTTGCAAATGTCCACAGTCCCTAAAGCTTCTGTATACCTCTCCTTCTTTAACTTCACCCACAGCAGACAGGGTGGGCTTAAGCTGCCCGAAGGGAGAGGTTCCTGTCGCATCCCGCTTTACCCGAACTCCCTGCTCAGACCCAAGCCCTGCCACCCACTCTGGTGCTTCTTGGTGCCAACCTCACCCAGCATGTTCCTGAACCACCAGCATCCGGCAGGGTGAGGCTCCTCAGGGGTCACAGGGCTGGACACGTGGGCAGCCGGGCAGGGCCCGGGACAGGGCAGTGGCTCGGGCCAGGCGGGGGTCTGGAGAGAAGGCGCCCAGCTCTGATTGGAACAAGGTGGCAGCGTTGGAAGCCATGCGAGGCCCCATTGATCTTGCCCGGTGTTCCAGCCACTGGGCGGGGTCAGAGCCGGGCAGGCTGCCGGCTTTCCCAGGTGTGGGGACACCCTGGGGGAATGGGTTTTTCATGTGGTTGTGGGGTGGGCATGCCACCCAGCACGTGGGGGAGGCCAGAGTGTTAGGGGCACGCTGGTGGGAGTGGGGGTGGTGGGGTGTCTGGGGACTTGGAAGCCCACAGCCAGCAAATGTCAGGCTACTGGAGACAATGTCAAGGACTTGAGGCTCTGAGACATCATCATCAAAAGAACCCAAACCAACAATAACAAGAAAATCCCCAAATTGAATGCACTGTCATCAAGTTGAAGTTGATTCTGACTCCTAGGGACCTTATAAGAGAAGCATAGAATTGTCCCATGTGCTCTGGGGGCTTTGTTGTTGAATACAACTCTTAGCAACCCTATGAACAACAGATCTGAACCCTGGCCTATCCTGGGCCATCCTCATCGTCCCTACACACTTGAGCCCTTTACAGCAGTCCCGGTGCCAATCCATCTCATGGGGAGTCCTCCTCTCTTTTGCTGGCTCCAACTTCTCAAGCATGATGTCCTTTTTCAAGGATTAGCCTCTCCTAGTAACATGCGCAAAGTATGAGACATGAAGCTTCTCCATCTTTGCCTCCAAGGAGCACTCTGGCTGCACCTTTCCTAAGACATAGCTGTTTGTCCTTTTGGCAGTCTCTAGGATGTCCCTGGTGGCCTGCTGGGGAAGGAATCGCGCTGCCAAATGCAAGGCACACGTTTTAAATCCACCAGCTAGCTGCTCCACAGGGCAAAGATGGGCAATCTCCTCCTGTGCCATTTGCAGCCTCTGAGCCACTGCTGGAGAGTCAGCTAATCTGAGTTGTTGGTTTTGTTTTGTTTTTTTTTCCAGGAAGATTTTTAATTTTTTATGTTATCAGAAATTACAGCAATATGTTCATAAGTACCTAATTACTACATTCAACAAATATTACAATACAATGAATTCTAACAAGTACACTTTGAACAGGTGACTTTCACAGCATCTAAACTGCCCCAGTGTGGGCGAGGCACGGTCCTGCTCCCTCCCAGGTCTGGTCTCCTGGTCTGGTGGGGAAGCACACCCGTCATTGTCCTCGGCAAGCCGAGCCAGAGAGGGACTGTGGCTGAACTTAAGCACTGGGTTGGCTTTGGAATCCGAGTTGTTGGGTTTTTTTTTGTGTTTTTTTTTTTTAAATCTTTAGTTAAGCAGACTACCACATCTTTCTCTTTCAGAAAGGTTGGTGGGTTCAAACTGCTGTCTCAATGTTTAGTCCACTGAGATACCCGGGCTCCTCATTGTAGTGGCCATTTACTGTACACTCCTTGTTGGCCTAGGAGTTGAGCTCCCAACTCAACCCAACCAGCTGCTGCACAGGAGAAAGATGGGCAGTCTCTTCTCATTAAATTTATAGCCTCTGAAAAGGGTCAGCTTTGTGGGGCCTCTGACTCAATGACACCTAACAACTCAACAGCACTGTGTGGCAGCACAACGTTGAGCACATGTAAGGTCTAACTCATTTCATCTTCATCCTCCCTGTTGTTGTTGTTATGTGCCATCGAGCAACCCATACTGACCCTCCAGTGGGTTTTCAGAGGCTATCTGATTACAGGGGAGAAGATTGTCCTTCTTTCTCCCATACAGCAGCTAGTGGATTTGAACCAGGTGCCTTTGGGTTGATAGCACATCTCCTTACAACCAATCCACCAGAGCTTCCTATCCTTCTTCCCTAGGAGATGGATTTTATGATCAGTCTACTTACAGAGGTTAAACTGGTTAAACAACTTGTCCAAGGGAGCTCTGATAGCCTAGTGGTAAGAAGCCACATTGCAATCCCAAAGGCACATGGTTCAATTCTACCAGTTGCTCTGAGGGAGAAGGCTGGGCGGTTTCTTTCTTACTGGCTCTGAAAACCCTCTGGAGGGTTGGTTCTGACTCAGCAGCACACAACAGCAACTACAAGGTCATGCAGCTATGAAGTTTTTGTGTTAGAATATAAGACCTTTAGAATCAGGGTTTCAGAATGTGAGACTGCAGGTGGTTCGCCCTGGAGAACCTTTGGAGATTCTTGAATCTGTCCTCTTTGTGTTGAGGAACAAGTCTGGAGAGGGAGCTTCATTTGTTGACATCAGAAGGTGGTCACCGGCCAAGGGGAGTTCAAGGTCAAGACTTTCCACTCCTCCAGGTCACCTTGGAAGCTCAGTTGGCCCCTCAGTATAAGGCCTCTGACCCTCAGCCAGGACCTGAAGGAAAATCTCCTAGCTCTCACCAAATGTTTTTCCTGCTGGGCCAGGAAGTTCTTTTTAACACCTAACCTGATTCCATCATGTTGCAGAGAAACCCTCTTCCTGCTCATCTTGAGATGCTTCTGAGAAAAGCTGGGCCTTTGATGTCATGAGGGCTGCTGATTCCCTGATGAGGTGAGGGCAGACAGTGTACTCCTTCCCCCTCAGCACTAGCTTCTTCACCACCTGTCGTTGTGTGTGTCGGAAATGTCTCCACTAATGACTCAGTCCTTTGGGCCTCACAGAGCTTCCTCTTCAACTGTGAGTGTTCTTGGCTGGTGTCTGCTCAGCATCACGGGCTGGGACTGGGGAGAGGGGGAGCTGGGGGTGCTGAAGGCCAGGAGAGGGAAGGGCATCATGAGTCTTCTCCTCTGGTCAGGCTTGATGAGTGATCCTTCCTCCCCACCTCTCTGTCCTCACCTCTTTCAACTCCCCCTCCCTCCCTCCACACAGGCCTCGTCTCTGATCCACAAACACCCGACTGTACCTGCTCCACAAGGCCTTTACACTTACTGCTCTTTCTGCCTGGAAATCCCCTCAGCTCTGTCCGTGGACTCCCTGCTCACCTCATTCTGGCCCTTGCCACCTCCTCAGAGAGGCTCCTCTGACCCCTTGTGGTAGGCAGACTGTTGTTATTTGCTATGGAGTCAATCTCTGATTCATGGTGACCCCATGAGGCCGACTGGAACTGCCCTGTAGGGTTTCCTTAGCCATAATCCTTACAGAAGCAGATTGCCAAGCATGAAGCCACTAAGTGGGTTTGAACGGCCAACCTTACAGTTAGCAGCCAAGAGTTTACCCATTGTACCAGTAGGGCTTCTTGCTAGGCAGATCAAGGGACCCCAAAGGTGTCCACACTCTAGTCCCTGGAAGCTATGGTCTCATGTGACAAAGGAACTTTGCAGATGTGACTGAAATGAGGTGAGAAATTCTCCTGGCTCTGTATAACCACCAGGCGCCTTACAAATGGAAGATGGGACAGAAGAGGACAGCCAGACAGAGGAGGGAATCAGAGAGATGGTAGCAGGAGGAGGACTTGGCCCAGCATTGCTGACTTTGAAAATGGAGGAGGAGGCCAGGAGCCAAGGAAAACCAGCGGCCTCTGGAAGCTGGAAAGGGTGAGGAACTGGCATCTCCCCTGGAGTCTCCAGAAAAGTGCACGACCCTGCAACATTGTGGTCCCAGCTCCGTGAAAACTGTGCATGACTCTGACCTCCCAAATCGCAAGAGAATATATGTTTAAAGCTGCTACAACTTGTGGGCCTTCTTTATGGCAACAACAGGAAACAAAAACACCCACGTTCCTAATCCATACGTCTGTCCTACAATTCTTATTGCTTATAAGTTCTATGATCAACCTCTTTGTCACCAGAGATGGCAGGAAAGCTTGTTTGGTTTGGTGTTGTAGACTCAGTAAGAGAGCACTAGTGCCTAGTGGCAAGAAGCTGCGCTGCAATCTTGAAGGCATGCAGTTTGAATTCACCAGATTCTTCGTGGGAGAAGGACAAACAATCTCCTGTGCAATTAACTGCCTCTGAAAACCCACCAGAGGGTCAGCTATGGGTCAGTTCCAACTCAACAGTACACAACAATAATAACAATCTCAATAAGAATTGCCAAATGTAGCAAATAAAAATACAGAATGGCTGGTAAAACTAGAATTTCAGCTAGACAAGGAATAATGTGATGTTTTACTATCAAGTTGTTTCAAATATTGCAGTTATTTTTTTGCTTATCTGAAAGTCAGACAATCTAGGCCTCCTATATTTTAACTCTATCCTGTAATCCAAACAGTGCCTGGGACACCTACGTATCTATTGAATGAATAGATGAATCAAGCAAATGGACTAAATGATCAATTAACAATCCTTTTTGGTTCACATGATAAAGAATAAATAAATAATTGAAAACAAATGGTTTCATAGCTTCTTCTGTATACCAGACTCAAGAGAACAAAAACCTTCACCACTGATAGGCAACGTCATGAAAGATGGAGAAATGATTGAAATTGTCAACGATCTCTTCTTACTTGGATCAACACCCTTGGTACTAGCAGTCAAGAAATCAAAAGATATATTGCATTGAGAAAGTCTGCTGCTAAGGACTTCTCCAAAGTACTAAGGAGCAATGATGTCAGTTTAAAGACCAAGATACAGCTGATTCAGGCCATAATCTTTTCAGTCACTTGCTATGCCTATGAGAGGTGGATAAAGAATAAAGACTATGGAATGGATGCATTTGAGTTATGTTGGAGGAGAGTACTGAATGTTCTATGGACTGCAAAGAGAACTTGGAGAAAGTGCTACAAGAGTGCTCCTCAGGGGCAAGGTTGGTGAGGCTTTGTGTCTCACTCTTTATGTTGATGTTGTTAGAAGGGGCCATTACTTGGAAAAGGGCATCAAGCTTAGAAAGGCGAAGGGTCAGTGAAAGAGAGCCTTACCCAGAGAAGGATTGACACAGTGTCTGAACAATGGGCTGATGTATATCACAGATGATGGTACAAGATAGGACAACGTCTGTATTTGGGATTCATAGGGTCGCTATGAGTCACACTCGACTCAGTGGCATCTATCAACAACAACAAGGTCTCAAGTACATCAGCAATTATGAGGATGGCTCAGTATAAGACCAAGTTCAGATCTGCTGTTCATGTGGTTGCTGTGAGTTATAGTTGATGTGAAGGTACATAACAGCAATTCTAATGCTTAGTAATTATTTTTTAAAATTTTTTATTTTATACTCATTTATTTTACTTAGTGATTCTTAACCCTCTTAAGTTTCACAGTAATTCAGCGAGGCCATTAGTCCATTTTCTAGATGAGGAAATTAAAGTTTAGTGACTTAATCAAGGTCACTAACCCACTTACTAACAGAGCCAAACAATTCAAGACATGTGAAGAACTTGGCTTACAGACATTTCAGCTTTGTCTCTCGACCTGCTTCACCACTCTGTGGCCCTCCCTCTCCAATAGCCAACCAGCTTTTGTGCCTCTCTTGCTGAAACTCTGAAACTCACTGCCATTGAATTGAGGCTGACTCCTAAAGACCTTCTATCAGGTTTCCAAGGCTGTACTGCCATTTTCTCTTGGGCGGAGACATTGGTTGATTCAAATCACCAATCCTCATGTGAGTTTTGGACTTGCAGCTCCCTTCTCTGGCTGAGGCATGGCAGAGGCACTTTCCAGATTGTCCATTTGTGAAACTGTCTTTGACACTCCAGGAGGACCCCTCTCATCTCTGTTCCCATGGCTCTGTGGCTCCTCTGTAAGTGCTGTCATGTCCTTCACTCCTGAGAGTAGAGGAAGGTCACCCTCCACTCCATGGTCATAGACTTGAATTGAGCCTGGCCCTGGGAGCTTTCTAGAGGCTTCTGAGAATGAATGAGGGAGGGAGCAAGTGTATGAATGAATGAGTGAGCATCTTTCCCACCCTGGGCCTCAGTTTTAGCATCTAGAAAAGGGGAAGAACAATTTCTCATTCTCTTCTCCCCTCTGCCCATCTCTTAAAACAAAACACATTTTTTTCCCTGGTTATAAAAGTAATGCACATTCATTAAAGAAAAAAAATTGGAAAATAATAAAATTATGAAGAAAATTAAAACCACTCATAATCCTGCCACCCAGAACAATTGTTAGCTTTTTGATTTTCCGCCAGAGCCGCGAACCCATTCATTCTATGTCTGCCCTGAGAATCAGCATTTCCAACCCAGATCTGGTGAAGAAGTTATAGTTTAACAAGATCTCCAGGTGTTTCTGATTTATAGATGACATCCTCAGGTACACATCACAAATGACTGAGTATAGAACTCAGTATATCTGGGCTTGCAAAAACACATTCTCAAAAGATCAAACTGGTCCACTATGGAAGCCCTGTGTTTGCCATTCTTACTGTATATATAGGGAGTTCTGGTGGCTTAGGGGTAAGGAATCGTGCTGCCAACACAAAGATACATGGTTTGAATCCACCAGCTTCTCCACAGGAGAAATATGGGCAGTTTCCTCCCGTAAAACTTACTGCTTCTGAAAACCTGCTAGAGGGTCAGCAATGAGTTGTTTCCTACCTGACGGTGCACAAAAACTACTGTATGTATAGATTAGGTTCTTATTGCTCCTGTCTTTTATAATGTTAGGAACATACAGTATGTTGTTTTAAACCTACTCTCTTGAAATTTGCCAACACAATGTGTGCATCCCTCTGTGATGCTGTTTCCTCCAGCAGCGTGGGGTGGCTGCTACTGACGGGTCTGGTGGGGGCTGGAGTGCAGAGATGGACCACCACAGTGTTCCCTTGTGGCTGGCAGTTCAGACTGTTTCTGAGTTTCTGTTATTAGGAAGATGCTGCCCGGCTCGCTCTTGCATGGACGTTTTAGCCACATCCCCAATTCCTCCCCTAGGACCCATCCTGGGGGATGAGGCAGCTGCGTCGGGTCCAGGTCTGGTAAGCCATCCCACCACCATGTACCCACCAGCAGACTTGGCCTCTCTGAGGTGGGAGGAGCCAAGGAACATTTTCCCACTTCTTCCAAGACAATGCTATAACCAAGGTCTCCCTGGTACTGTGTATTCATGTACTGGGCCATTTGTTCCCATTATGGTCCAAGCTCACTGTTTTTATCTCATCCACTTAGTTCTGATGGAAAGAGCCACACAGGTCCTCTCTCAGAGGGTGCCATGGCCACAGGCTGTGTAGACATCATGACTGAGTTCACCAAGGACAGGCCCTGTGCTTCACAGGGTGTCCCTACTATAACCTGACAGATGGCTGCCTCCCATTTGACAGATGAGAACACTGAGGATCTGAGATGCTAAATAACTTGGCCAAAATCACAGGAAGGAAGTGTGGCATCCGGGTTCTATCTCTAGTCTGCCTGACTCCTGTGGGAGGTGACTGTTCTCCCCTCAAGGAGCTATGCGTCCCGGACCTTTTAGTTTGCAGGTACAAAGGCCCAGCCCCCTCTCTTGCTGCCTGATACTAACTGGAACTACAGTCCCAGTGGCACGAGGAAGCTAGGATAGGTCTCTGGTCCTAAAAGTTAGATGGGCAGATCTTGCCCCTACTTACCTGCTTTCATGTAGTCCCTAGGAGCTTACTAAGCCTCATTCTCTTTATCTGTAGAATGGGAGAGCAGGGATTCAGACAGCAGCCTCTGGGGTTGCAGCCTCTTCCAGCAGAGTGGTGATGCAGAACACTGAGTCAAAGGGAGAAAGGACTCTGCTGGGCAGGTGGCCGAGCCTGGGGGCTGGGGGCTGGAGCTAGACCCGTCCCACCTGGGCAGATGGGAAGATATTTTTAAACCAGTGCCACAGGAAGAAGAGGCCAGACACGAGTTCAAGGGGTTAACCTGGACCCCTGGGGATCCTCCCTATTTGCATCCTCTCTCCCCACCTTCTAGAGGGCTATGTGAACTTCACCCAGGGCTCCTGGAGCCTTCCAGCACTCCCAGTCAACTCGGACAGTGGGAGCCTCCTTGGGCTGTGAGGAAGCTGAAGCCCAGAGATGCTTGGTCTGGGCGTGGCCTCTTCACTGTTGGTCCACACTGCTCCCCTCACCCCTTTCTGGCATTGGCTACCTCTTCAGTTTCCTCATCTGTGAAATGCTATGTTCTCTCTAGACATCCTCATGGTCTCTTGTAGTTGAGAAGCCTTGTTCTTTGTTTTGTCATACCAGTTCTGGGTTATGGTGACATCTGACCCTTGGAAAGCCACAGTTCACTGGAGAGAACCAGAGAGAAGTTTACCTCTGGAAGTCCCTGGAATAAGGAGTTCCCTGGTCTGAGAGCATCAGAGAAGTGGCCCTGGTCTGTGTAGAGGCAAAGCAGCCTCCCACTGTGGCCTCCCTCAGACTACACCACCAGGGGCCCCTCAGCCTCACAGAGTTGTTCCTGGAAAGCTGGTGTCAGTGTGAGGTACATGTATGGGTAGGGTGAGAGTGAGGTGAGCTAGATCACACAAGAAAGGATCCTACAGTCAAGGAGAACCAGATGTTAGTTGCTGTGATGAAGGTCCCAGTGCACCCAGGGGTCCTACCCAGAACACTGTTGGCCAGGTGCTGGTCTAACCTGAAAGTGGGACATGTGAGGGACAGAGAGGACATGTCTGGAGAGAGGAACATGCAAGAGGGCATTGGCTCCAAATGTTCTGTGGGCCTCTGGAGAGTTGGGGCCCCAGTGAAGACTTGGGGACGGGAGCACTGTGACTTGCTGCCTTTTATTTGTGGCCTACTTAAAATAATGCTGCTAATAAATAACAGCAATTGAATCTCAACCTTTACGGCAATAAAAGTAATATGAGGGCAATGCAAATCTTGGAACACACATATACCTGAAAAATTATCAGTAGGAATTGATACTATGAGCATTTTTGAAAGAGTGAAAGCTTAACAAGCTTTCCAGGGCAGAAGACTGGGACTGGGATGGACCAAGGAGATCCATCCTTCCAGGGAAGTTACAGGTGGTATAGGAGTCCCTTGAACTTGGGATGGGGCCACCTGGGAGTTTGAGCTGCACCCCAGAAAGGTTATAAAATGATAACAAAGTAAACTTGCCTCAGCTCTTTCTAAGACAGGCACCATACAATTTTAGGGCTGTGTATGTCACCTGAGAGCTCTGGTGGCCCAGGTTACCCTACTCTCAAGAAAGATCTGTGTGTGTGTGTGTGTGTGTGTGTGTGTGTGTGTGTGTGTGTGTGTGTGTGATTTAATACAGAATGAAAACACAGGCCCCTTGTTTAAAGAACTGGATTTAAAGAGTGTTCTCCTACCTTCTGTGGTCTCTCTCTTGACTTGTCATGATATTTATTATGTTTTATTTAATGCCATGCTTCTTTACATGTGTGTGTGGGAGGTGTGATGGAGCAATGCAGACCCTCGTAGATGGCAAGCACCCACCCAAATCTGAAGGTGAGTGTCCATGCCCAGGTTCAAGGTGGCAGACGGACTGGTTGGTAAATGAATGACAGTGGACCGCTGAGGAACCATCGCTGGCAGGAAGCTGATGCAAGAAGACTGGGAGTGAATTGAGGCTGCAAGTACATGAATACTCCATTGTCTCATTGACTTCACTTACAAGTTCAAAGATAAAATTATTAAAACTTTTCAGACAGTATCTGGGGAGCATTGATCTCCTAACGTAACCCCTCAACACCAAACTCACTGCCATGGAGTTGATTGCAACCCATAGTATCTCTTCTGAGCCTGTAAATCTTTTTTTTCTTTTTTCAATGTCACATAGAAAGCAGGCTACTATACCCCTACATAAGCCCAAAGTAAGATGTCACTCCCCAAAAGTGACACAGTATCAATGGATTTCCTGAAGCCAGAAAGTCTGATGAAACTTTAAAAAAAAATGACTGAATATTTTCAATGGGTGAAAGACAAGCTTGAAGAGTTACAGGAAACTGCAAGCAAAACCCAAGATCTGAGCCTGTAAATCTAAACAGGAGGAGCTTGCCCCCCTTTGTCCATGGAGCTGCTGGTGGATTCAAAGGACCAGTGATGAACGGTCTTTGGTTAGCGCCACGTGCTGTGGACTATGCTGCCAGAGAACCTATTGTTGTTGTGGTACTATCAAGTCAGAAGAGACTCATAGCAGACCCTTCAGTGGGTTTTCAGAGGCAGTAAATTGCATGGGAGGAGACTGTTCATCTTTCTCCTGAAGAACAACTTGTGGATTTGAACTGCATGCCATTGGGTTGGCAGTGCAACTCTTTACTACTAAGCTCTTATTTAACCCTCAAAACCTCACTTCTGATGAGTTGGAACCTACTCACAGCTAACCCTCCAGTGGGTTTCCGAGGCTGTAAATCACATAGGAAGAGATTGCTCACCTCTTGAGGAGTTGCTGAGATTGTTAATTTGAACCACCAGGGAGGTTGGCCTTCGTGTTAACAGCTCACAAACCTCCCACAGACTGTGCCACCAGAGCTCCCTGTTAAACCTCCAGTGGTGTTCAGTTTCTGCCTGCCTTCTGCACTCTGAGCCCGGGGCCATGGGTGATTGCTGAGGCCACCCATAGGTGAAGCTGGCCTTGCTGGAGGAAGGCTGGAGGGAGGGTGTTCTGGCTAGCAGTGATGTCTCTAAAGTGCCAGCATCCTCTAGGGGTACAAACAGTTCATGTGTCTTGCTGCTAACCAAAAGGTGGGACATCCAAATCTTCCTGTGCAGTTTAGGAGAAATGCCTTGAAATCTACTAGCAGAAAATCAGCTGTCGCTTACACTGTGGACATTGAAATTAATGGGATAGAACAAATTGTGTCTCGATGGTTGAACAAAAAGCTGCTTTGTTTTTTAAACTTTTGTTCACCTCTCTCTCTCTCTCTCTCTCTCTCTCCATGGAATCATCTTCTGTTCTCTGACATATGAGTTGCCCTGAGTTGGAACTGACTTTAGAGCAACTGGCGTATAAAATGCCTAGTGCCTAGCCCAGCACCCGACCCATAGCCAAAGCTTAGAGGTGATCCAGGCCTGATGTCTGTCCTTAGTGCACTTGAGCACACAAAGGGGGGTAGGGGCATCCTGAATGAGTGGCCCTCATCCACAGGGGGAGTCTGAGAGGGGAACTCCAGGGAACTTCAGGATGCCCAGAGCAATAGGCCTCAGGCATGGGTCAAGCAGAGCCTGCTGTGGGTGGGAGGAGCTCATGGAGACTAGGGCGGGGAGGGCACCCAAGGAAAGAGGTCTAGAGTCCCCAACAAGGAGTCGTGAAAGGATACGTGGACTCTTGCTGGGGGGGTGGGGGGGAAGATGCCCTTCCTTGTGTCTGCCATACTTGATCCTTGGCTGGAATTCTGGCCCGACCCTCTGAGGTGTTCTCAGAACTCAGTGCTTGCCACACACTATCCCACCCTCCCTGGCCCTCAGTTTCCCTAATTGTGCACTGGTGAAAGGAAGAATAAGAGGGTCACCATACATCTTGAACCTTCCACACGGGCCATGTCCTGCATTCTACGAACTTCCCTTGCTAAGTTTCAGGGGATTACTGACCCATTTTTCAGATGAGGAAACCGAGGTCCAGTGAAGGCAATGTTTTCTCAGATACAGCAAGGAAGTGCTGGAGTGAATTCTCGGCATCCTCCCATCACTTGAGCCCTGTGGCCTTTCTGGAAGGGGCTGGAGGAAATGTCAGCTATGCTTAAGGAAGCGCCACCAGCTCTTACCAGGAAGGGTCTGGTGCAAACTGGGTGACGCTCCTCGATAAGGAACAACTTCCATTCACTCACAATGCTGCACTATCGTGAGGTACACAGATCTCATGCCAGCGGCCTGGGTTTGAACCCCTGCTGAGGGACCATGGGCAGATGGATTAACTTTTCTAAGTCTTAGTTTTCACCTCTATCAAAAGGGCTTAATAATAGTGTCTACTTTATCAGGTCATTGTGAGGACCAAGTACATAAAGTGCCTAGTATCAGCTGTGTGTTTGCTGCTCATATTATCACAGTAAATTGGTTGGGGGGGGCGGACTGTATAACAATGAAAGAACTTTTTTTCTAAAGAAAAAATGAACTGGGGGAGGGGGGCAGGGAGGAAAATGTGTAACAATGAATGAATGGAAGTCAAGTTCTTTATAAACTTTCAATAAAATATCAATTAAAATAAAAATAAAGAGTTGAGCAGACATGTGTTTTCTAGACAGTGAATTACACGTTTATTAACTTAGAGTTTGTGTTTTCCCTTCTTGCAGATGTTAGCAGGTGCAGTACAAAAGGCTCTATTAGTGACCCCACATACGGCAGAACCGTACCCTGCCTGATGTGCCATCCTCAGCCTTTGCTCTGCTTAAACCCACCATGGCAGTCATGGCCTCGATCCAGCTCATTGGGGTCTTTGTTGACCTTCAACCTGTCTCTAGGGAGCTCTGTTGTCTAGTGGCAAGAAGCTGGACTGCAATCCCAAAGACACATAGCTGTTTTGTGGGAGAAGGATGGGCAATCTCGTCCCGCAAAATTAACCACCTCTGAAAACCCCCCGGGAAGGTCAGCTATGGGTTGGTTCCAACGCATCAGCACACAAAACCAAATACATTTCCCTAGTATGGTATCCTTTTCTAAGGACTGTCCTCTCCTGCTAACATGTCCCAAGTATGAAAGACAATGTTTCATCATTCTCGCTTCTAGTTGTTGTTAGATGCCGTCGAGTCAAGTACGACTCATAGCGACGCTTGTGAAGAGCAGATCTGAACCTTGTCCTGACCTGTGCCATCCTCAACGTCTCTGACACACTTGAGCCCGTTGCTTCAGTCACTGTGTTAACCATCTCATTGAGGATCTTCCTCCCTTTCCCTGACCCTCCACCTTTCCAAACATAAGATCCAGAAAATTTTCCTTTTAAGATCCAGGTTCAATTTCTAGGTGTTTGAAAAGACAACTCTGTCAACACCTGTTCTCCCCACAGTGTCTGTAGCCCCTGGTGGATTTAGCTGCTCTGCTTAGGATAGACTTTCCCCAAATGACTTCTATACCTCCACAGCCCTTTCAAGACACTCAGGTCCCTTAAGCATGCCCAAGACTCTGGGAAGTTCTACAGTAAAGGAAAAAAAAGTTCTGCTGTAGATTTAATAGAGCCATTCCCTAACTTGCTTGAGCCCAGAGCTCCTCTGTGGCAGCATCTGCTGAATGCTGGTTACCTGCCACTCTCACTTCCTGGTTTCTAGGAAGCAGTGTGTGTGTGTAGGGGTGCAAGCTGTGAGTAACACCTAGCAGTAATCCAGTGATGGAGGTTCCGCCACAGGAATTGGCTGCCTCAGTGCGTGCTGGCCGATCCCCTCGTTCTCACAGAAGCCCCGGGAAGTCTGGGGCATCAACATCCCCATTTTACAGATGAGGAAATCAAGGCTCACTGACATTAAGTGGCCACACAGTCAGTAAATAGTAGATCTGGGCCACAAAGCCACAGCTTTAAATTTTAAACCCCACATTCCTACTTCACTTTCTTCTGCACATGGGTAGGAAAAATAAAAATAGATCTCATTTTGCAAAGATCAATCATCATCCCTAGTGATTTGCTTTTAAAAAATCTGAAGACCTCCCCTCAGTTGTAGCAATTGAGTGCTTGAAAAATGTCAGTCCGTCAGTAGCTTTCTCCTGATTACAAAGGTAACACATGCTTATTGTGTGTGAAACTTGCCAAATATTTTGCTTTGGAAACTTAGAAACTCTATAAACCCACCCTAAAAGATAAGCTTGTTAACAATTGGACACATACTTTTTCAGAACTGCATGGTCCAACATGACAGCTACGGAAATAAAAACACTATTGAAATAAAGAGAAATTAATATGTGATTCAAAGGAAAATTCAGGTCCTCGGTTTTACTAGTCACATGTCAAGTACTGTGTTTCCTCGTGGCTGTTGGCTACTGTACTGAATGGTGCAGGGAGAGAACATTCCGTCACTGTAGATTGTTCTGCCCTTACCAAACTCTCACCGGCGTATGAGTGCGAGGGTTATTAATACGCTTGATGGGGCTCCGGGATACATGACACGTCCCTGGATAGCGTTGGGCAGAGGAAAGAGACAGTGTGGAGACAAAAACAGGACACAGAGGGAAAACAGACAAGAAGGAAACACATCGAATGACCGGTTTTCTCTGACTGTCGCAAGTCTCAAAAAACCTCACTGCCCTCAAGTCAGAAGCGAGGCATAGCTGCTGGTCCTGCAGTAGGTTTCAGAAGCTGTAATATCTTCTAATTCTGAAATCTTCAAGGATGAGCTCACTCAGAAGCAAAATAAACCCTGACTGCCAGCTGATGCGGAGTGGGACTCACTGCAATCCCGTGTTTAACAGCACAGACCTTTGCCCTGCCCACTGCTCAGCTAGGCTGACTTCTCAAAGGAGAGCTCCAGGTCTTCCTTCGGAGGCACCTCTGGATGAGCACAAACTTCTGTCTTTTCAATTAGCAACATTCTGTTAGTCATTTTCACTGGCCCAGAGAATGCCATGTTCTCACCCAATCCTTCATTTATTTATTTTTTTAAAATTGTGGGCCATTAAGGATTATGATTTTAAATTGTGCATTTGTGAAGAATGGACTTCTAAGTAAGTCAAAGGAATGAAGCCCAGAGAGGGAAAAGGCAGGTAGAGCTCATTTTCAAGGTGAGGGCCCTCCAGTCTGGGGCTGGTTCATGGGTGCACAATCTGTGCAATCTCTTAGGCCCCCAACCCACGCTGGTGCAACGCCTTGTGGCTGCTGTGTTGAAACTCCTGCTGAATTCTGAAGTGGGGCCCCCACACTTTGGTGATGCACTTTGCCCTGCTCCTTATGGAGCTGAGTTCGGTCCCTGGGATTCTGATGGGCCACCCCTAATACTCACCCCATGTCCCCATCAGACCACAGATGTGGCCGTCCGTGGAGCACTCAACTTGCATGAGAACAAGCACACCTCTGCTCTCAGATGTGTTTCTAGAGCGAGATAAAAATAGGGTGGCGAGGGAGGGGCCCTGTGGTCTCGGCTCGCACACATGTACATGCACTCAAGGAGCACGTCTACACTGCCCTATTTTGGAGAGCTTCCCCAGTGCACCAGGGGAAACTTTGCTCACATCACGCATGGCCAGCTTGATCTGGTCTGGACTCCCTGCCTTGAAGTCCACTGTCAACCCCATGGTTCTGGCTCCAGCTCACCTTCCTCTTAGGCTTTTCTGCATAGATCATCACCTCACTGCTCACTGAGTCACCTCTGACTCATGATGACCCCAAGTGTGTCAGGGTAGAACTGTGCCCTTCAGAAATTTCAATGGCTGTTTTTGGTTTCTTTTTAAAAGTAGATCACCAGTTTTAATTCCAAGTCTCCTCTTCGTGAACATGAACCACCACCCTTCTGGTTAGCAGCCAAATACATTAGTCATTTATACTCCAGGGATTCACAGGACCTGCAAGTCCACTCTGTTCTGTGAAACCCTCTTTCCACGGGTCTTCTTCCCATGCTGTTCACTCTGGACTACCAGAGTGCCTACCGTAGCAAGAGTTGTCTATTCTAGATGCATGTCAGGCTCCATGTTCTCCAGGAAGGCTTCTGGGAAGATTTGAGAAGGGCCTGATGCTGGCCTGGAAGAACAGAGGAGGATGCAAACAACATTGCCTGGAATAGCTGTGGAGTTGGTGAATATGAACTGAGCCTTAAGGAAGAGACTTCTGCCAGATGGAAGGCAGGCTTCTGGTGGACTGGTTGTGATGTCAACCCCGGGCATGGAATCTGCACATGGCCATTTAGTAATGTTGTTGTGTACCTACCAGGTTGGAACAGACCCCTAGCTGACCCTCCAGTGGGTTTTCTGAGGCAGTTAATCACATGGAGGGAGATTGCTCATCTTTCTCTAGTGGAGCAGCTAATGGATTTGAAATGCGTGCCTTTGGGATGCCAGCTCAACTCCTTAGGCCACCAGAGGTCCCTGTGTATTGGTTACATGATCTTAGGCAAATCATTTTCATTTTCTGAGCCTTGATTTCTCCATCTGTGAAATGGGGATAATAGTAACAGTAACAATCACTCTGTGAATTATTTCTCTGATGGCTTAGTGGTAAGGAGTGGTGCTGCCAACCCAAAAGACAAGCAGTTCAAACCCATCAGCGGCTCTGCCAGAGAAAGGTGGACTATCTCCTCCCGTGCGATTTACAGTCTCTGAGAGCCTAGCAAGACGGCTGTAAGTCTGTTCTGACTCGACGGCACATAACAAACAATAACTATAGATTACTGTAGAGATTAACCAAAAAGATGCTTTTGCAAAGGAACCTGTACAGTGCCTGGCACACCTAAGCCATCAACAAGTTCGGGGTCCTTCCTTGCTTCTCCTTTCCTTTTAAGTTTGAGTTTTAGCATCGCTGCCACAAGCAGGGGCCCACCGAGTGTACACAGAATATATTGTCCTGTCCTCAGGGGCAGCCTGGGCAGATCACGTGCCTTTCTGGGCCTGTTTCTGCATTTTATTTTTTCACCTCTACTGTGAGGGTAGTGATGCCATGGGCACAGAGCTGTGCAGAGGGTTTAGTGAGCTAATTGATGGTATAGCAAAAGCTTTTATAGAAGTCAGGGATGCAGAGACTAAAGACAGGAAGGGACATAAACCAGGGTGGGGTCAGAGTGTAAGGAGGGGTTGGGGGCTCTGGAGCTTAACACACCCTGGCTAAGAGGCTTAGGTAAGGCCTGCTGTCCCCTGGGCCTCAGTTTCCCTGTCTGTAAACTGAAAGCTACAGGAAGGCCTACCTCACAGAGGTATTTTCCTGAGACAACCCCTCTCCACACATCACTAGAAACGGCATCTCCAGGAGGATGCTCTGTGCCTATTATTTGTCAATCAATCCCTGGAGCCTGGAACAGTCCCGAGCGTTCAGTAGGGCCCGAATAATGCCCACTGAACGAATCAGCAGCACGAACTCACCCCACTTCATACATTCTCCGCTCAGCTGGAGTCCTGGGCACCGAGAATAGGAGAATCCAGGGAAACCAGGCCTATCTCCTCAGGGGAACTGTCATCAGGTTGGGACAGGCCAGGAACATTTTCTGAGTACCCGCTATGTGCATGGCTTGGCCTAGTTAGGGGCATATACTTTCCCTACAGCTCAACGAGGCTGGCCAAGGGCAGAGGGGAAGGTTGCAAGAGGAAAGGAAGGCTTTGGGCACAGAGGAAGCTGTGGGTGTGGCAATTTGGGAAAAAGATCAGAGAGGAGGGGCCTCCTGGGGATGGACTGAGCAGGGACAGGTGGACCCCAACCAGAGCCTGGCTGCCAGCAGCCACTACCCACTCTTGGGAGCCGGATGCTGCCCTTCTCTCTTTCTTTCTTTCTTTGAAAAAGTAAAGAAAATAATGTTCAAAGAACAAAAAAGGAATACTTAAAAAAAATAGCTTTTCATTTAGAAATGTATTTGGATGGATTGGCATAGTGACTGCGAGGCTGGCACTTGAGTGTGGTGGAGGGAGATTGGGAGGATGGCACAGGATAGAGCCAGGTTTCCACCTGCTGTTTGGAGGGTCACTATGACCTGTAATCAGTTTGCTGGACACCTAACAGCACAACAGTAACAACAATCTAAAAGTGATTTAAGCTTGGCTTGTAAATCACCAAAAGCATTGAAAAGGTTCCCTATCTTGATAAGATTAGTCACTGTTGACATTTCAGTGTGTTTCCTTTCAGTCTTTTTTCATTGTTGCCATCTTGCTCTCGGAGAGGGATTTTCTGTCTTTATAAATTTTCCCCCATCTATCGTCAACATTTATAAAGAATTTCTACATAGCCACAGCACTGCTGAATTGTGGCTTATTATTCACCTTAAGGAACTGTTTACCTACAGGGGATGAACAATTGTCCTGTGTCATTGAGCGCCCAAGCTAGAATCGAATTCTCCTATTGTTTCCTAGAGGCAGGCTGGCCTCTTGGGCCTGCTCCCTCCTTGGTGAGTGGACAGAACTTGGGACACTCACTGATGGATGACTAGGAGGCAGACCGTGGTATGAGAGACTGTGGGGTGTTGCCTGCAGCCATGAGGGGTGTCTGGTTTGATTACAGGAGCATCAATGGCCTCACGAGGGTTGATGTCACCCAGTGTGGTAACTCAGGGTGTCACCTCCTGCCCATGGGACTTCTTCCCATTCCAGACCCTCCAGAATCCTTACTGCTGCTTTTTGTAGTCTCTCTCCCCTCCTTGTCATCAAGTTAGAGCCAACTCAGAGCTGACCCTCCAGTGCGTTTTCAGAGGCTGTAAATCACCTGGGAGGAGATTGTCCATCTTTCTCCCTTGGAGTCCCTGGTGGACCCGAACTTCCAGAGAGGCTCTGCGACTCTCTGAGGATGACAGCATCACATTAGAAAGTTCAAAAAGTAAGCCAGCGTTTCAGCTGGTGGGTGTATTAATACACACATGCTTAAGGAAAATGTTCCTGTTGTTTAAATACAGGGATGTTTTTGTGAACAATGATCGGTTTCTGTGGAAACACGATTTTATAGACAGTCATTTAAGTGTGACTTCCCTGTGCTCATGTGACCCAATGTTGTCAGCCCCCCCCAGGGTCCCAGTGATGCCTCTGAGGGACATGGCCTTCGCTCCTCTTTCATTTTCCCTCTCCTCCTCTTTTGAACCCTCCATGTTTTCCTTTCCCTTAATCCCTTCTGCTTCTCCAAACCCAGTTACTTTTCCTTTCCCAACAAAGATGAGTGGAGCAGGTGGACTCACTCACGCCGAGAGACCCAGAGCCAGTGACTGCAGGGTTGACTTTGGCTCAGGGTGTCCCCCAGGGTCAGATGTAGCTGTGCTGCATCAGTCTTCATGGGCTGATTTGGGTTTTTTTTGGAAGCAGATTGCCAGACCTTTCTTCCAAGGCACTTCTGGGGGAAGCAGCTGAAGTGTAAAGTCATTTGTACCACCCAGGGACGCTTATGGGGACCTAGAAAGGCCCTGCATTTTTAAGAATCCACAACACTTCATTTGTCCCCAAGGACTGCATGACAAAGGTGGAATTCTTCATCATGTCACAAAAGAAAGGATTTTCTGGAGGCGGGGGCAGAGAGGGAGACTGACTTTTTAGTCATCCCTGCAAATCATAAGTAACAGGCATATCTACCCTTTCCGCCCACACGTAAGTCTGAACCTTTTGCCAAAAAACACTTTTTCCCAGACGTGAAAGAAAACCCCAAAGAGGAACCTAAACCTTTACGCTGCCTGCACAGACTAGATGCAAACGACTGTTCAAAGAAAAAACCAGACGGCGACAAGGAAATGAGCGGAGAGGCTGGGAACCTCTCGGGCGCATCATCAGCTCGTTCACTCGCTGCCGCTGCCGTTCATTCATTCATGAATTCTTCCTTTCTCCCATCTGTTTAGTAAAAGGTTCTGTGCATCCCCATCTGGAGGTACTGAGGAGATAGCTTCTTTCTGCCAGAGTCAGTGGGGTCACTGGAAGGTGGGGGACATTAGAGAGGAATAATTCCCAGCATTTAGCAAAGGCTCAACTCTTTGCCGGACCCCGCATTATGCACAGAATACACCATAAAACCAAACGCACCGCTGTGGAGTTGATGCTGACTCAAGGCCTCTCTCCCTCGGGTTTCCAAGGCTGTAAATCTTTTATGAGGGAAGGCTGTGCATCTAGATCTCAAGGTGTGCCTGTTGGATTAGAACCACAGACCTTTCAGTCAGTCAGTAGCCCAACCTACAAAGCACTAAGACGCTGGGGCTCCTAAGTGCATGATATTCAGTATCATTAAATCCACCCAACAAGCCTTAACAGGGGCACTGTTTACATAACCCACTGTCACTGGGCCAATTCTGACCTCTGGTGACACCATGTGTCACTGACTGTTAAGTGTTCAATAAAGGTTTCTTTGGCTGTTATCTTTTAAAAAGGCAGATCACCAAGCCTTTCTTGCACCTTTGTGGGGACTTGAACAACCAATCCTTAGGTTAGTAGACAAGGGTGACAGGATCTTGTGTTTTTTATATGTTCTCTCCATTTTACAGATGGGAAAACCAAGGCTGCCAATCAGGGCCTGGCTGCAGCCCGGACCCTCAATTGCACACCATGCCACCTTCTCACAATATAACTTTTCTCTTCCACACTCAGTCTCCCTCCAGTACACACACGCTGGCACTAAGACAGCCCAAGTGTCAGTGCTGCGGAGTGAGCAGGGTGAACAGACAAGGGGAGAGGCCACCCCCTGACCCGTGATTGAATGGACATGCGGCCGAGGAGTCTAGCAGATTGGGGAGACCGGGTGCAAGCTGAGGGCTCACTATGTGCCAAGTCTTGTGAGCAGGACTTGAGGGGCAGGGTTACATTTACTCTTTGCAACCACTTTTTGAGGTCAAGGTTACTTGATCCGTGTTACAGAGGTGGAAACTGAGACCCAGACAGGTTAACTTAGTTACACAACCACTAACCAGCTTAAACCCCGGGTGCCTGGCTCCTCAGCCCAAAATAAGGTGGTGCCGGTGCCTGAGAATTGAAACCATGGCCCATATCTTGTAAATAAGAAGCCCCTGGGAGTTAAGTAGGTAAGCATTGAGTGCTAACCAATAGTTAGCCCTCTGAACTCTCCAGCCATTCTGCAGGAAACAGATGCGGGCTCCTCCCACTGTGCCATCACATTGGAACCAACTCAGAGTCGGCCACCCAGCGGGGTCTCTGAGGTGTAAATGGGACCAGAACAGACGGCCATCTTTCTCCTGTGGAACCTCTGGAGGATTCGAAATGCCAGAGAGGCATTTGTGTTAGCAGCACAATGACCTACAGACGACAAGGCCAGAGCTCCCTTGGAGGCCTGCGAAACCCCATGAAGCTGCTGGGAGCCGGAGTCTGCTCAGCAGCATGGGTTGTATCTGTAAATTGAGTCCTTGGGTGGTACAAATAGCTAAATGTCTGACTATTAAAAGATTGACACTGTCCACCCAGAGTCATCTAGGGGAAAGGCCTGATGATCTGTTTCTGAAAAATAAGCCCTTGGAGTTGCTGTGAAGCACAGGTCTGTCCCGTAACTCTGTGGGTAGCAATGCATTGGAGTGGATGTTTGGATATAGGATTTTCTTTGTTACACTATCAGGCCCAACTGAGTAGAAAACCCACTCATTGCCGTTGAGCCGACACATAGCTGAACCTGCAGTAGGATTTTGGGAGCTGTAAATCACTCAGGAGGGGACGGCCCATCTATTTTTTTCCCCTATGGAGCTGCTGATAGATTCAAACTGCTGGAAAGGCAGCTCCTTTGAGCGAGCAGCCCAGTCTCTACCCGCTAGGCCACCAGAGAGTCCTCCCTGGAGTTAGAAAGCCGAATGGGCAGACACAGGGGAAGAAGACAGATGCTGTGTGAAGATGAACTACAGAGCAAGGACGGAATCGAAGCGGCCACGACTCTGCTCTGGACTTTCAGCCTCAGGAACCGTGAGAAAAGCAGTTTCTGTTCTGTAATGCTTACCCAGTTGTGGTATTTCTGTTACGGCAGCGCTAGGAAACGGAGATAACCTTTCCCACAAGTTCTCGCTCCTGGCCGGACCTCAGTTTCCCCGTCTATGAAGCGAGGAGGGGGCTCGCTCTCTGCTTTCCTCCGGCTTGATCATTCTCTGGAGCTGGCTCGCTGTTCCTCATTCTGGTTACTCCTCATGCTCTGATACTTGTGGATGGAAGGTCAAGATCAGCTCTCAGGGACCCGACAGGACAGAGGAGGACAGACCCAGGACTAGGCTGTCATCATGGAAACCGGCTACCATATTGCTGATGGGCTCGAACCACAAGCCTTGTGCTTAACATCTGAACACTTCACCACTGTGCCAACAGGCCTCCTGCACCAGCGTGGCACTAAGGCTGGGGTGACCTGCAGACTGTGGGAGGGGAACAGGCCTCGATGGGGCCGTGAGTGATGGCTGGAAGTCTCACTGCAAAGGGAATGCTTAGCTCCGGCTCTACATCGGGCACGCCCTGGGTGGTGGATCTGAGGAAGGCCTGCTGAAGAGAGGCCTCTGAGCCAGGGTTTCCACTGCTCCACTGAGCTCTGGCCTGGCCTTGGGCGTCCTCAAGCATGAACAGGTCTGCTCTGGATGGACTGGAAGCCAAGGCTCCCTCCACACCTTTCAGAGCTTTCTGGATTTTTTCAGGCCCTGCTGCTCGGGAGCATCTCTTCCTCCTGCTCCCTTCTGTTCCGCACCCCCTCACCCCAAGGCCCCCGCCTTGCCAGGTGACCAAGCAAACCTCAGCTTTGATGCGGCCACCTCAAGGCTGAGGCGTCAATGGGCCCTCTATGTGGCCTGTGGGGCTGCTGGGGGCCGCTGGGCAGTACTGGGCGAGGCTTGGACACACAGTCCCGCTGTGTGGGGCCGATGCAGGCCCACCCAAACCCTGGAGGTGGGGGGCTCCCAGGAATGCCCCTGCAGCCTGGGACAGGCAGGGTGGTCTGGTTGACGGAGTATGCAGGTGGCCTTGGAGTTGTTGGTAAGGGCCCGCCAGACGTGGCATCAGGAAGTACTGTAGTGGGCCCCGGATGACTGGTGGTCAGTCTGCCCATCTCCCAGGGTGCATGGGGGTAAGGAGGCCACCATGGACACAGCCACCCACTCAGGGACCAACTGTCCTAGTTTGCCTGGGACTGAGGGATTTCCGGGGAGTCGGGACTTTCAGATGTCATTGGGAGTCCCCCACTTTTGACCCTCAACCAGAACTTAAGAAAGCATATTGGTCTCCTGCTCACTACTGATCATTCTGGTCTGGGCTGCTTCCTTCCTGGTCTGGTGACCTTGGAGTTAGACTTTTGTGGCTGGACCCACTCAGGGCCATTTTGTCCACCCCTAGCCTCCACCCTGGCGGTGAAGCGCATTACATATTGGGCTGCTAACTCAAAGGTCATTCGGTTCTACTCCACTAGCTGCTCCATGGAAGAAATAATAGGCAGTTTCCTGTAAAGATCAGCGGTCCCAGAGACCAGATAGAGGGTAACAATGAGTTTGGGTTGACTCGATGGCTGTGGATTTGGTCTTGGTTTGTGCTCCCCCCAACCCCAGGCTGCCTTGTCCCTGATCGCTCGCTTTTCATTTATCCCAGATGGCTTCGGAGGATGAGTCACCAGCCAACTGCCCGACCACTGCTCAGAGAAGCTTGGCCAGACCTACGTGCCCTAGCACAGGCTGGCCCACTTTCCAGCACTTTCCACCTTGCAGCTCGTCCTCCAGTCATCCCCAGCACTCCCAGGATCTGCTCGTTCTTTCCTGCCTCTGGACCTCTGCACAGACCATTCCCTCTGCCCAAGACACAGTTCCCTTCTTTGCCACGTCTTTACCTTGAAAACCCAGGGATATTGTCCTTTCTCCTCGCAGCCTAGGTCAGTGTTCCTCTTTAAGCTGTCCAGGCCCCTTCACTGGTCCCTTATCAGAGCACTCAGCACACCCCAAATGCCATTTTCTGTATAGCTCCTCTGATTTCCTCCTGACTGAGGGCACCTAACAGGCAGAGACCCAGTCACTCTCGTGTCCCTAGCTCCCAGCAGCAGGCCAGGTGGCTCTGGGTAGTAAAAAGAAGTGTTTGTTGAGCACTTGCTGTGTGCCAGACACCTTCCAGATTCTTTGCATAAATCAGCTCAATGTCTTCTCTCAATGACCCTCCAAACCCAAACCCAAACCCAACCTTCTGTCTTGTTTCTGAGACTGGAAATCCAGACAGGAGGAAGACTGCCCATCTTTCTCCCACGGAGCAGATGGTTGGTGGATTCAAACCACTGATGGCTTATTGGTGTGACATGTAACCAACTATGTCACCAGGTTTCCCTTCAAGGATTCTCTTGGGGGAGTAACCATCATCCCCATTTTATAGGTGAGGAAATGGAAGCACAGGGTGAAGTCACACCTCCCCCCCCCCCCCCGTTACTCAGCTGGTAAATGCCAGCATCAGGATTTGAACTGGAGAAGCTGACTCCAGAGCCTGGCTTGAATCTTGACTCTCCTCCTTGAAAATCTTTTCTTCCCTAAGATCCCCTCAAATCCCGCACGTGGTAATTTAGATCCCTTTCCCTCCCAGCTCTTCCCCTAGTGAGGTACCCCCCATTCAGTGTGCCTTAAAGAATATACTTGCATCCAGGGTGTGAGTCAGAGCTGATGCTCCGGGGCTAGGAGGGCGAGAGACCTCTTTGGTAGATTCAGAATAAAGGTGCTGACCCTCCACAGAGCCGTTGATACCCTCAACATCCTCAAGCTACTGCCTGAATTTATCAAGTGGGGGAACTAAGGCCCAGAGAGAGGAAGGGACTTGCATATTGGCACATTCCACACGTGTCCCAGTCCTGCCTGAGGCCCTGCATAGTGGGAACCGTTAATGCTTCCAGCTCTTAGCCGAGTGGCCTGAGTCTACCCAGGGGTGCCACAGAGAAAAGGAAAATTAACACAAACCCCCACACTTGACTGGCGTCAAGTTGGAACTGACTCATAGCGGACCCTCCAGTGGGTTTTTGGTGGCTGTAAATGACGTGGGAGGAGATGGCTCATCCTTCTCCCATAGAGACAGACCCTGGTGGACTTGAACCGCTGGAGGGACTCCACCTTTGGGTTGGCAGCTCTGCTTCCTACGGGCTGTGCCAGCGGAGCTCTTGAAAGACAGTGTGCTGAAGCTGCCAACCTAGGCAGAAGGCCTGGGATCTAGTGGTCTTTAAACCCCACAGAGTGCGTTGGCACTCCAACACACAGGGCTGTCTGGAGCTGGATCGACTTGATGGCAGCTGCTATTGCTTCTGCTGATGAGAGTCGTGGGGACAGCAGTTGGCGAGGCCTGGAGAATCATCAGGTACCCATACCAGCTGGCCCCTTTGCCCCTTAACACCTCCATCTCAATGCTGCAGCTCTCCCACTAGTGTGCCAGCCCTTTCCTTGCCTCTTACACCTTGTCCTGCAGGGTGGGAAGCAAATGCTTCTCTACTCTTCCCAACCCTCTTTCCTTGCTGGGTAATTGAACCGTGGAGAGTTCTAGTCTCTTGGTCCAAAACGAACAGCTTCATCGCTCTTAAGTCAGAGGCATCAGGTTGTGAGAGCACTTGTTTGGCCATATGGGCAAGAGGTCAGACTCTTCAGGCACTGAGGACTCTCCCCTCCACCCAAAGACAAGGAAGCACAGCTAAGATGCTTCATCCTCAGGCCATTTTTACTAATGACAACAAAAGAGAAGTCACCTCTCTTGGGCCTGTGGAGAAAACTGAGGTAGCAAAAGCTCCATCACAAAACCGATGATTGCCCCACCACCACCTGGGTTGAGGCAGAAGAGACAAAGAAGATTGCACAGAAGCTTGGGCGATTTGGAAGAGCCTTGATCCCACCCTGTCCCTGCCTTATATATACTACGAGAAAATGCCAGTCCAGAGAGGTTAAGTGCCTCAGAAGGAATCCTACAGCATATGACTACTGACAGAGCCAGACAGAAGCATATTTGTTCAGCCCCACTTCAAGGGAGTCCAGTTCCACAGGCTGAGGTGGGCTCACGAATATAGGAGTTTGAAAGCTTTCAAGGGGACAAGGGGGCTGCTGTCTCATGACCCACTGCTTACCACACAGCAGTGTCCACATGTCCAGCCAAGCAACCAGGAGAAGGCAGGGAGGAAGAAGAGAAAGACCCTAATTGGGGCCCTTTCAGTAACAATTTACAGACTTTAGAACAACCTGGAAGATCCTGAGAACAATTTTGAGTGCCTGTGAACTTGAATGAGGGGAAAGAAAGGACATCTTTCTCTCCTTTGCCAACCCCTCAGCAAAATTCAACAGTTTCTACAAATTTAGTCTTGATTGAAAAATTACAGACCTTTTCATTCTCATTACAGTTGTCATAGCTTATTTTGAAATATTGCTTGTGCCCATCACTGTCCGTCATCACAGCGACTCTTATCCCCAACCCAGAGGCTTAGAGATTCAGCGTGCAAAGGAGAACACAGGTTCTTAGCTCACGAAGTTGCTGTTTTATAGTTTAGTAACTCTATCTCTAGCCCACCAGGGCTCCAAGTGAGAAAGACCTGGAAACCTGTTCCCCTAAAGTTTGCAGCCCAGGAAAATCCTACCAGGCAATTCAGTTCTGTCAAGCAGGTTTGCTGTGAGTTGGAACCAACTTACGGACATACAACAATAAGAATAGCAGCAACAGCAATTACTGCATTCCCATAGATTTGCTTCCTTTATCATCTTTTGCACATTATTTTCACTTTTAAAAACTGTGATTCTGGAAAGGAACACAGAGACTTCGGAGCTTCAGGAGGGGTCCATGGCACAGAGGGCACGGGCCTCTGAAGACAGAAGTTGGGAGACAGAGGCCTGAGGTGAGCTGTAAGCGGAACCTCGGGGAGAATGGGGCAGGAGAGAATGGGCTACCAGAGTGGGCAGGACTTCTCTGTGGAGTTGCAAAGAACATTCTAACACCAGATCCCAAACTCCGAGGCTTCCCCCTTGTCCCTAGTCTGCAAGGTTTTCTGTGAGCCCCTGTCTGTCCAGGGTTTACCCTGATCTGCCCAGGCCCCAGTCTCTGGACGCACACTGGCCCCAAAGCCAGCATTGCCCCACTCCCTCGCCCGCACGTTGCTCCAGTCCCACAGTCCCAAGGGCCCCACCTAGGTGGGTGGCACTCTGCCTGTCTCCCCGGCTTCCTTTGTCTTAAACTTACATTTCTCCAGCTTTCTTATGGAGGGAGAAATACAGATTACAAAGACCCAGCAAATGGTTTTTATAAACTCTTATTTTCTTGCCACAGAACTGCCTTTAATTAGCTCTGAGGACTACAAAGGGAACAGCGTTATAATAGCAGCAGCTTGAAGGGAGCAGCCTCAGCTCTCAGCTCCCGGTCCTGGATGGCAGCTTGTCACCAGCCACAGCCAGGTTTGGTAGGAGTGCCCACCTCAGGGGACAACAGCCCCCTTCCCTTCCACGCTGCCGGCACAGCCTCCTTCAGCCTCGCTCCATAAACCAGGACCAGACTCCACTCTCAGACAAGCCCTTGACAAATTTCTTGGACAGCCAGCACCCAAATATACCTGTCCAGAGGTACCTGCCCAAGGACTAGCTTCGGACCACTGTTAGTCTGCAGCTACCAGCCGTCCTGGACAGTCAGAGCGACTTCTGCCCCTCAGCTGACCACCTCAGCTGGACAAAGGCAGACCTAGTCCCCAAACCCTTGCGTTCTAGCCCTCAGTCAGGGCCTTTAATTTGGAGCAAAAGTGGTCATCCATTGACCATCCAGAGGCACATACCCACATACACAGCCTTGAGCAATCAGAACGACCCAGCCCAAAGGAGCCTTTGCTGGGGGCACAGAGAGGTTGAGTAACTTGCTCAAAGTCACTCAGCAAAACTGTTACTCAAATTCAAGAGCTCTTGATAGCCCCAGTCTCAAGTGCCTCAGACCCCTCTAGGCTCCTGCTGGGCGGTGGGGGGTGAGATGGCAGCAGGGAACTTCTCAGGCCAGAGCACATCAGCCCCAGGGCCAGAGAAAGAGCGAGCAGGAAGCCTCTCTTTGAGCTCCAGCTTCAATTAGAAGCACAAGTAAGCAACACAGCCCAGTCCCTAGGGCCCTTTCAGGCCATCATTGAGGCACAGCTACCCAGAAGCATTATCTTTTCCCTTGTGAGCAAAGCCCCCCAGCCTCTCAAAGCTCATTTGTCCCACAGACCAGTTTCAGTGAGACTAGAGTTAGGCATTCCCAGTCTCAGCCTGGCGCCTCTCTCTGTTTCCTTTACCCCAGGGACAGCACGGGAGATCTCGGATCCCAAGGCGCAGCCCTCCTGCCACGGCTGTCCCCAGAAGCCCGTCGGCCTCTGGAAAAACCAAGTGTCACCCCAAACCCATATCTGCAGGAGACCAGGTGAAGCAACCAAGTTCTCCACTCGCCCAGGGCTGTGAGCTCTTGGAGCCTCACTAATGAGGCAAGAAGCCACAGGTCACAGAGACACCCCATGTCCTCTCCACCCCAAGACCCTCTTAGATCCGTCCTTTGAGGTCTTGAGGTCTTGTGGTATCCATTGCCCTCGCCGCTAATGCTCCCGACCAGCCGAGGATAAAAGTCCCACAAAGAGGTTCCACCCCAGGAGACCACGGAGGCCACCAACCTCTCTCTCCACCTCAGGCTTTCAGAGGCTGACAGATTTAGGTAGATGGGCTGTGAACTTGAAAACCAGGGTGGCTGGTGGAGTGCCTTGGTCCATGGCCTGGCCACAGCCCCCCAGCCAAAAGGGCCAACCCAGGGCCTCGGGCAACATTACTCACCACGGATGAAGGTCGGCGAGTAGGTCGGGAAGGAATCGAAGATGCTGTTGGATGCCATGCCCCACTCTGAGGAAGGCGAGAATTCAGCCCTTCAGGGGGTTGGGATGGACGGGGTTGGCTGTTGTTTTATTTTTTCCTAGCTACTTTTGAAAATAAAAGGGATGGGGGAGGTTATTGCTTTGGGGGTTTTTTGGTTGTTGTTGGGATTATTTTCTTTGGGGGGGTCTTTTCCCTTTTACCCCTCCCTATTGCTATGAAAAAGAAAAAGGAAAGAACGCAAGAATGTGTGTGTGTGTGAGAGAGAGAGAGAGAGAGAGAGAGAGAGAGAGAGAGAGAGAGAGAAAATTCCCCAAGGAAAGTAAGTTTCTGTTTGTACCCAAGAATTTGGATTCCTGGTCCCACAGGAATGTCTACCCACAAATTCTCAACAGAAGCGTATGCAGAGTGTATCATTAGATGGCGGGCAGGGGCCCTCGGCAGTCAGGGTGGAAATCTCGCAGGGACAGGCGGAGAAAAGCTGGACTGCCCAGGGCCAAGGGAATGAATGAATGAGGCTTACCCTCGACAGAGCCCAGGCTCCAGTGGGTGCGAGGGAGGCCAGGGGGTGGGGAGGACAGGGAGCCAACCAGCTCCCGCGTAGCGCCCTGGAGGCAGCCGAGGGCTTGGCCTTGTGGTTCTGTGGTCGAGGGACCAGGCCTGCACAGTGTCAACCCAACCTCAGCTCACAGGATGCAAGAAGCCAGCTCGCGGCCTTGGCCTATTGGCTGGGCCATGATCACCTGGGCCGTGATGTCACACAGCCTCTTAGAAGATCTTGTGGCTTGCTTCTTTCTGTCTTTGGAGGGTGGGGGAGAAATCTAAAAAAGAAAGAGAGTGAGAAAGAGAAAAAAAAATAAAAAAAAAGCAATGGTTTTTATTTGTGGGACTGGCCTCAACACGCGGCCTGCAAAGCAGAACTGAAAGCAGTTGGCGTGGGGGCGGTCTGAGTGGTGGTTGGATCCAGTGTGGGAGACTCCTTGTTAATGAAGGCCAGCACTGGCCTGGGTGGCTGGCCACCCCGCCGGCCCCTCACCGAATGCTCTAAGCTGAGACCCACTAAGGGACAGAGGACCCTTCTCGTGACCCTGTCGCCCCTGGGCTGTAGCTGACACCCTGCCATTGTCCACGGCTACTGCTGCTGGGGGGATGTGCCCACATGTGTGGCTGGGTGGCACTTCAGGGGGTTTTATGGGAGCTGGGATTAAGTACAAATGGGAAACACATGGGGGCATCACCAGTGCTCACACCCACCATGGGCTGCCCACCAACAAAGGCCTTGTTTGTGGAAACTGCTGGCACTGTCACGCCACAGGACTGTCTGCAGAGCATGGTTTGAGGTCAGGGCTTACCATTCAAGAAAGACCTTTTGGTTAATTTCACCCACCTGCATAGCCCTTTGAGGTTCTCTTAAAAAAAAACCAACACAAAAAACAAACAAACAAACAAAAAACCCAAAACAAAGCAAAAGAAAACCCAAACCAGTTACTATGAAGTTGATTCCAAGTCATGGTGAGTCAATGGACGTCAGAGTGGAACTGTGTTCCATTGGAGTTTCAATGACTGGGATTGTTCAGAAATAGCTTGCCAGGCCTTTCTTCTGAGGCACTTCTGGTTCAATTTGAACTACCAAGCTCTGAGGTAGTAACCAAGTATTTAACTGTGCTATCCAGGAATTCCCCCAAGGTTCTCTTCTCCAGCCACACATGCCTTCTTTCCCTAGGCCCTTTGCTTATGCTATTCTCTGTCTCACACTTGGCCAGCCCTTTGTAAATCCCTCTTAAAAATGCTTCATGTCTTGGGATTCAAGGCACCAACCCCGTCCCGCTGCCATCCAGTTCATTCCAACTCATGTCAATCTTGGAGGACATGAACTTCTCGGAGGACTAGAACTTCTCCATAGAGGGTCCTGATGTTGTTAATCTTTAGAGAAGCAATGGCTTCATCTTTCTATTGCTTGTGGGACTGAAAGGCCAGCCTTTTGGCTAGTGGCAAAATGACTTACCTTCTTTTTAAGGCTCAGAGGAACTCTGAAAGAGAAAAGACCTAGAGAACAATGTAATCCTGCGTATTTATGTTCCCAGAAGTTAGGTCAGTGGTCAGCGGGGTGAGGTGCAGGGAGAGTGGTGGTTTTCACCATTTTTGATGCTAAGCCTAGTCCCCCCATTTCACTGATGAGACCACTGAGGTCCAGGGTGTTGAAAGTGGCTTGTCTAAGGCCACATTATATCCAGAAATGGGTAGAATGCTTGGGGCGATGGCCAGAGCCTTGAATGCTTAATGATCTCTATTGGCCAATATAGAGCAGGAAAACCCTATAGGACAAGGAGGCACTTGTTTAAGGTCACACAGTGACTTGTTTTTGCACTGTCACTTCTGAGCAAGGTGTCTTCAAAACCATAACCATCTATGTCCCTCCTGGAACTTCATGATGGTTCAGTCTTTGTTCCTGAATAGTGAGTTTAGTGGGCTGGGGGGTGGGGGGAGAAGGAAGGTGTGCACTCTAATTTGATCTGAGAGGAAATAGGTTTGTCGGGAGGTGGAATCTAGTCTCAGCTCTGCCACAGCTTGGAGGAACCTTGAGGGAAGGCACTTCCTTCTCTGGCCCTCAGTTTCTTTCTCTGTAAAGTGGAGATAACACCTCCTTTAGGAGGATGGATACCAATGAGAGCATGGTAAACTTGGTTTCCTTGGCTGAGTCTTGATGATGCAATTTAGACTCTGTTATGAGTAAGCTCTCATGAGAACCCATCACAGACAACAGGGAAGATAGATTTGCCCCTTGTAAATGTAAGAGTTGGCCCATGAGGTGGAGTGAAGGGGTCAGTGGTCACAGGTGGTGCCTTGGGTCTCTGGCTAAATTTGGAGTGTTTTGGAATCTCCCAGATTGTGAAATAGATTGGAGAAGGGGATAAGTGGAGAGATGGCCTTCATATAGAGTGGATACTGAGGCCCTCCAATAGGGCAGAGGTTTTTCTGAGTTCCCCAGTGAGTCAGTGGCACACGGGCTCCTATTCCCAGGCCAGGAGTTGTTTCTGCTCTGCCAACATCACCTCCAGCTCCTAGCACCAACCCTACAAGGGCTCATGGGGTATTTCACACTTAGAGAAGTCCCCTCCAGCCTCATTGGGTCACTCTCTTTCTTAGGGAATTGGGCTGGGAGTCTCAGTTATCCAGTGCTGCTGTGACAGAAATACCATATGTCGAGTGGCTCTCATAAATAGAAATTTACTCGCTCACCATTCAAAAAAACCCTTCAATACTGCAAAGTAAGAACTGACTCCTAGTTGATTGTCTAGTGGGCTTTTGGAGGCTGTAAATCACAAGAAAGGAGACTGTCCATTTTCTTCCTTTGAAGTGGTTGGTGGATTTGAGGTACCAGAGAGGTGACTCTCAAGTTAAGACTCAAATCCCTATGGAGGCTGAAAGTAAAAATTAGGGTACTGGCTGTAGAGAAAAGCCTTTTCTTCCTATAGACTCTGAATTGTTGTTGTTGTGTACCATAGAGTCAGAACCGACCCGTAGCTGATCCTCTGGTCAATTTTCATTGGCAGTTAATCACATAGAAAGAGATTGCCCATCTTTCTCCAGTGGTGACCTTGAACTGCATGTCTTTGGATTTACAGCGCAGCTTCTTGCCATGAGGCCACCAGAGCCGGGAAGGTTTTATTTCTCTCAAGATTTGTAAACACAGCATTCTTTGGAAATGCCATGTACCTTGGAATCAACTGTTCCTTGAGTCTAGGAGGTTCTTAGTGCAGGGACCCTGGGTGTAAAGGATATACCTGTTCAGCTCTCACTTCTGTTTCCTTAGTAGTTGTCAAGTTTCTTCTTTGCTTGCTTTTCTCTCCTTTTATCTCTTGTAAGATAAGGGTAGTGCAAGCCTTATCCCAGAGAGACTCTCCTTACGTTTTATCAATGCTTTGACCCAACTAAGAGTGTTGCAACCCACTTTCACACCCTTGCAACTAATTGGCTGATTAGATTACATCATGGAAGGGATGATGACCTTGCCACACAACTGCCAAATTATTTTACTGAGTAACTACCAACCACTGAGAATTGTGGCTCAGCTAAGCTGACACACCTTTTGGGAGGCTACAGTCCAGTCCATGTCATTCCTTTCTTTGGCTTCCTAAAATTCTTGTCCTTGTTTCATGCAAGACACTTTCACCCCATCAAACCATCCTCAAAGTCTTAAATAAACTCAAAGTCAAGATTTCATACAGAGGAAAATTCCTCTTCATCTGTGACCTTATGAAATATAGAATATAAGTTATCTGCTTTCAAAGTAAAGTGGTGGACTAGGCATAAGGTAGACATTTTAATCTCAAATGGGAGAAATTGGAGGCAAAGAAGGAATCATAGGCACGAAAAAGTCCAAAACTTAGCAGAACAATTTACATGCGGTCTCAAGGTCTGGACATAATCCTCTGTTCTCTGAGGCTATCCAGGCTGTGATCCTGCCCTCCAGACCCTGGGTGTTGGCCATGCTCTCTGAATTAAGGTGAACATTTCTTGTCCCTGGGCTTCAACTTCTGTTTCCAGACCCACTAGTGTGAGAAATCTCTCCTCTTAGCTTTGGACAACTCTTATCTAGTCCAACTGGATGAAGACTTGACTCCCTCAGCCCTATTGGGTCCTGCTTTTCTGCATACCAGGCACAGCAGCCCCAGCCCCTCAGCACACTGATAGGTGACTCCATCCCTCTAGTACCTTTGAATGACAGCCCCACACACCAGACATGAATTTGTAAATATCTGATTCTTTGAAACCTAGGAGACTATAAACCCACCATTTTCAACCGTTTGAGACTCATGGCCTTACTCTTAGAGATTGACATCCTTGTTTCCCATACTTCTTGTCTCCTCAGCTTCAGCTTCCTAGTCCCTTGCCTCTCAACCTCTTGAACTTCTTCAGATTGTCCAGCCTCCTCCCTGATTGGGTAATTGTTATAAAAGTCTTTATCTACACTGAGAGTGCCTAGGGGCATCTCACTATGCCAATAAATGTGGACATGAGGGGCACTCAGATATTTTACTCTGTAGGCTGGCAAGCCTAGCTCTGTTGACAAATGCCCTGAGGCACACCACTCCACCAGGAACCAACCCTCCTGCCTAAAGGTACTCATCACTCTCTTCTCATCTGAGCTCCTGTGCTTTCTGCTGCTGTCTCTGATTCTGCCACCACAATTTCTTTGCCATTGCTTCTATGACCCCTCAGGCAATACAAATATCTTCACTTTCTTTTGGGACATTACTAGAATTGTATAATGTACGTAATTCCAACAACAATCTTTTTAAGCCAACCTTTTAATATAATTGTTTTTAGCTACCATCAAGGTGACTCTCACTCATTGCAATCCTATTGTCAACAGATTTTAACCTTGCCTTATCCTGTGCCATCTTCATGATCTCTATCCTGCTCAAGCTCATTGTAGTCACTGTGCCAATCCATCTTACAGAGGGTTTTCCTTTCTTTCTCTGCCCCTTTTCCTACCTAAGGATGATGTTTCTCTCGAAAGAACTAGTTCTCCCTGAAAATATGCCCAAAGAGAGTGAGATGAAGTCTCATCACCCTTGCCTCTAATCAGCACTCTGGTTGCACTTAGTTCAAGACAGAGTTGTAAGTTCTTTGGCAGTTCATGGAATATCCAGTATTTTCACCAACACTACAATTCAAAGGCCTTGATATTCTTCTTCTACCCTTATAAACACCTTATAAACTTTTCTAGCCTCTATCCATTATCTAATTCTCAAACTATCCCCATATTGTAGATTAGAATAGTACCCAACTCCTGGAAACATATTTGGTCTTGGATATATAGATATATATATATATATCTTGGATATATATAATATACATATACATATATGTGTATATATATTATCACAGAAATATCACTAGTTGATGGCTTTCACACAAAGGTGTATTTTATCACTGTTTGTTGTTGTTGTTGTTACCCTATGAACAACAAACCTGAACCCTTTTCTATTCTGCACCATCCTCATTTCTAACACACTTGAGTTCATTGCCACATTCACTCTTTTGTTGAGAGGTTTTATTTTCCCTGACCTTCCACCTTTCCTAGTATGATGTCCCTTTCCAAGGAATTCACCCTTCTAGCAATATATATGTTCAAAGTATATGAGATGAAGTTTTGCTATCTTTGCCTCTAAGGGGCACTCTGACTGCACATTGTCTACGACATATTTGTTTATTCTTTTGGCAGTCCGTGGAATATTCAGTGCCATTCTCCAATGTCAAAAGTCAAAGGTATCAGTTTTTCTTTTGTCATCCTTGTTCATTGTCTAGCTCTCAGCAGCGTAACAAGTGATTGAAAAGACCATGACCTGAATTTGGCACATCTTAGTCTTCAAGTTGACATCATTGCTCCTCTGTGCTTCAAGAAGTCTTTAACAGCATATTTTCCTGATGCAATATGTCTTTTTATTTCCGTTGTTTGTGGATCCAAGTAAGATGAAGTCATTGATAATTTCAATCTTTTCTCCATCTATTATGATGACATTCCCTATTGGTTCAGTGGTGAGAATCTTTCTCAATTTGGGAGGATAGAAGTCTAAGTTCAGGGCATCAGTTGTAGGGGAAGATCTCTGTTTCCTTACAATATTTGTGGACCAGCATTCCTTGTAGATACCATATGCTGTGGAATCAATCTTCATCTGGGTCTAGTAGGATATCAGCAAGGGACCCTTGGTCCAAAGGACATGCTCTGCTCCTACCTCTTCTTTTTTGATGACAGTTCATCCGACCTTCTCTGATTGCTTCTCCTTTTATCTCTTGTAAGATAATAGATATGGGCCCACAAGTCATACCCAAGGAAACTCACCTTAGGTCATATCAAATGGTGACCCAAATACATATAATTGTGACTTCTTACTACTGATTGTCTGATCACATTGGATGACAACATCATTACACAACTGTCATATTACATCATTACAAACCTGTCAAATTATACTAGTACTTAACCGTTCTACTGAGAACCATGACACAACCAAGTCCATATATTTTGGAAGGATGCTTGGGAATGACAGGGAGCCCAAGAAGGAGTTTTTGGCTCAGAGGTGCATCCATGCAACAGGTGGTCCAATTCACTCCTGTGCAATGTGTCGGAGGTTACTGAGCACCAGATATGGTTCTTGCCCTTAAAGAATTTACAATCACATAAATCCATGCTAGAATGTGAATGTACTCTCAAAAGACTACTGGGAGAAACAAACAAGCATAACAACAACAACAACAACAACAACAACAACAACAAAACAAACAAAAAAAGAAAAAAAAAAGAAAACTGGAACCAGCCATACCTGAAGCTTGACTTTCATTTTCATGGGTTATAAGGTCATGGGCAAGAGGCTTTGGTTATCTGAGCCTCAATTTCTTCACTTGTAAAACAGAGCCAATTGCAATTATTCTAAATTGAAATTATTCTAAATTGCAATTATTCTAAAATAATAAGGAGGATTAAATGAGAACATAATTGTGAGCATGCTTGAAACATTATAGATGTTCAATTCCTTACTCTCTCTTCTTTTTAGCTTGTGGCCATGGATTCTCTTGACATGCACTGAGTAATCAGGTTTCCTCTGATTTCTGCTGGGAGGAAAATCAAATAGCACAAGAAGCAACTAGGTTAATGAAAAAATATTGTTAAAGGGAAGAATCAGGAACAACCCCCCCCCATAGTACTTTAACTCCTTAAATCCTTTCTCTTCACATTAAACTTACATTAACTGCCTTTTTATTCTTCTGTCTTCACTTACTCCTAAGGCATTGCACTGCCCAGCTTTGGTTTCTTCACAGAGAATATGAGTGCAACGATGCTTATGAAGCAATCGTGTGCATGCAGCAGCTTCAGGATTTTACTATGCCCCTCAATCCTGTATAATGTCCCACCCACATCTAATTGATTTTTTTAGCAGTTTGTCTTTTCTGAGTCTCTTCTAAGTATCCAACTCAGTTTTCATAAAAACAAGAACTCCTGTTTTGCATCAGATTGTCAATAACAGCACTACTGGGCATCAGGGTCTAATTAGGAAAACAGAAAAACAGAGAAGTCAACTCATGGAGCTGGTCATACAGGTGATTGGAAGATGGTGAGTGGCCCCATGAACAGCCACAGCAGGAAGTCTCACCATCTTTTGGACAGGTTGTTGTTGTTTTTGTTGACTGACTTCAAGTCAAGCACCACTCATAGCGACCCTATGGGGAAAAAGCCCTGCAGCCTTTCTATAACTAGCTACATTTATCAAAGTTCATTGAGTTTCCAGAGGCATGTTGTTTAGGAAGTGGAAGTGGAGTTAGCTGATCCAGGGACTTGAACTCACCCAGGAGAAACAGAAGCAGGCTAGCATTTGCTCAAGATAAAGAGTGAAGAAGAGTTCAGATTCTGACTTTTTCACCAGCAGATCGCCATGCTGAGCTCATGGAAGGCTCTGGAACAACCTCTGAAATCTCTGCAGGCTGATCAAGGGACTTCACTTTCAGGTGCTAGCATAGAGACACCAAGAGGCCCCTAAACCTCAAGCGAGATTTGTTCCTGTTCCACTGTCAGCCACACTCAGGAGGGAAGAAGGGGCCTGCGAAGGCAGGCATCCCCCAGACACCCCAATATCCAGATATCATCTTCTACCTCCTCCCCAGACCTAGCCAAGGGGCCATTATTTGAGGACACATATGACACACGTGCTCAACACATACAGAGAGCCCACCACTCTAATTAGCATTACCCCTTGTTTCCAGGTCACCTGTTCTTTAGATGAAGGGAGCAAAGACTGAGGCCCAGACCACCTCTGTCTGCTTTCTGTCTGCATTCTGGGCCCCTTATTCCCTTCTCACCTGTAGCTCTTTCCTGTTGCTGCTTCTGGGGACCACTTCAGAACAAAGCCTCTCTCCTCTCCAGTCTTCCTGCCTCAGCCCCCTTCTCCAGGACCCTGTTTTGCCTGGGGACATTGCTCCCTTCTCAAGTGACTTGCCTTGCACCAGAGGCTTTGCTGCATTGAAGGCAATCTTAAAAACTATCTTTACCCTCAGTATCTGCATCACTCAGCTCCATTAACTGCACATTTTGTTTAGATGTATCCACCCCCCAGGCCAACTGTTAACGAGGCCAGAGTTGAACTGGGCAGAGGGGCAGTATTGTCCGTGAGGGGGCCTGGCTGATGGAGCTGGAAGGAGCACAGTGCTGCCCCTACCTAACTTACTCCAAGAACAATCATGGACCACTCTCGGCTGGCCAGCATTTATTCAGTGTTTAAAATAATTCTCAAAGCTGCTCCCCTCTCTCCCACCCCACAACTGCTGCCTACACACAAAGTATGTGAGTTTTTAAAGCAAACCAGCCAAGTTAGAGACAGTTCTTCCCATTTCCAGCCAAGGAAACAGAGGCTCCGTTGGAAAGTGATTCACAGACGTTCACACAGTAAGAGAAATTCAATCACAAGCCTTCTGCCTCCATGTCCCATTGAGCTTTCAAGACTGCCCTGCTTCCCTTTCTCTTCCTGAATTCTCTTCCAGGGAGGTACTAGGACCTTGGAATTGGGCCAGCAGCTCAAATGCCAGCTTTGGAACTTGCAGTTTGTATGATGTTGGCTGGGACCATCAGAACATCCTTAGCCTTCTGTGTTAGATGTGTGTGAAAGCGAAGGACAGTCTTAGAGGAGCATTCGGCCAGTGTGAATACTTGTTCTATGCCATTTTTTTTCTGCTCAGAGCTTGAGAGCCATGTGGACTAGAGAACTGGGAGGAAGAGGGCCAGGCAGCAGTAGGTGGCAGAAGGGAGCATAAGACTGACTCACAGCTCTGCCAAGGTCCTTGGTACTCCCAGAAGATTCTGGCATGCTCCTTGTCCCAAGATCCACCAAGGCCCACCATTGGTGGTGGATGAGATGAGGAAGACTCTACTATGGGAAACCTTGAGCTTCCAGCTTCTGGAAACAGGACCCACCCCAGTGGGGACCACCTGACAACACACTCTAAACATGGGAAACGGAGTTCCACCATTCTTGACTCTAAGGGGCCGTCTTTACACTTACTCCAAGACAGACTTGTTTTCCTTTGGGGACTCCGTGGGATATTCAGTACTTTTCTCCAACACTATAGTCGAAAGGCATAGATTCTTCTGTCATTGTTGTTCATTGTCCAACTTTCAGATGCACACAAAATAATTGAAAATACCATGGCTTAGGTCAGGCACATCTCCAAGTAACAAAGGAACACTGTTAGATACAGTACAGTGAAACTTAGATTGAATGCTTTGCCCCAATCCACCTCAGAATATTTGGCAGCAGGGTTGAAACCTAAGCACTCTATCTGACCTTTATTTTGTTCTACTCTCAGTCTGTGAGTGGCTCAAATAGTTTAAGCACTTGACTGATAAGTGAAAGCTCTGAGGTTTGAATCCATTCAAAGGTGTCTTGGCAGAGAGTTCTGGTTATCTGTTTTCACAAGGCCACAGCACGGACACCTTCTGGAGTCCAGTTCTTAGTTCAACTCAGACACACATGGGGTCACCTTGAGTTAAAATTGACTGGATGACAACTGTTTTAGTCCTATTGTATAGACGAGGAGACAGAGGCTAGGAGAAGCTGATGAATTTGCTAGTTAACAGATGGCGAGGTCCAAATTCTGTCTGGCCCAGGGCCTTCTTAGTGGTGCACTCACCCAGGATCTGGGGACTTCCAGGGCGGGTTCCCAGGAATCTCAGGTCATGCTTCCAATGAATGGTGTGTAGAGGCATGGAGAGAGGTTGTTATTGTCACGTACTGTCAAGTTGGAATCTACCCACCGCTGACCCTCTGGCAGGTTTTCAGAGGCAGGAAATCACACAGGAGGAGATTGCACATCTTTCTCCCACAGAGCAGCTGGTAGATTTGAATCATATGCCTTCAGGATGGCAGTGCAGCTTCTTACCACTAAGCTACCAGAGCTCCCTGTGGAGAAGGGAGGGAACTGTTACTCTCCTCCATTTTATTGAGGAGGAAATTGAGGCTCAGAGAGGAGAAGAGACTTGCCTGAGGTCACACGGTTAGGAAGTAGTGCGGTAGGGCTTTGTACCTCATCTGGAATTCCCAAAGCTTTGGTTGAAAGCTGTCATTTTGACTCCTGTTCCTCACCCCATCGCCAGTCTCCGATGTTCTCTTCTTTGCCTGGCCGTGAGGAAGCTGGGCTAAAAGCAGCCGGGATCAGCCTACATTTGAAAGAAAGATAGTAAAAGAGGTTTGGCCTTCATTTTTCTCCTCTCAATCTTCTGCTTTCCCTCACTCTCTCACTCGTAATGACCCCATTTGCAGGGGTGTGCCGACCAGCAAATTTGCTGACCCAGGCAGAAGGAAAGGGGGGGTGTCATTATGTGGTTGGGAAATGGTGGGGCATTTCGTATGCCACCAATCTAGCATCCTAGGAATTCCAGCAACCCTCAAGGAAATGAGAGAATTAGCTACCATCTAAGGCTGCGGCTTCCCCGTTCTCTGTGGGTGTGCATTTTCCTGACTTTAAATTGGGGCGTGTGGCATGTCTGCACATAGGAGACAGCATCAGAAGAGGAGGGGCTGCCTGTGTAGGGGAGACTCCTGACCAGTGAGGTGACAGGCTGAGGTAGACATCTGGGGGACCTAGGCTCAGAGGAACAGAAGCCTGCCTCAGGCAACACAGCTAAAACCAAGATCTACAGGGTCTAACTCCAGGTCTGGTGCTCCTTCTGTGGTGTTAAGCTTTTAGGGGTGACTTTGGGTGAAACCAGATGAGTTTTAGTTAGTTGTGTTTTTTTTTTTTAAACTCTCAGGGTCAAGTTTCCCCACGGGGGAAAGGAAGAGAAGAGACCATTATCTTATTTGGATTTTCCGAGAGCAGATCCTGACTGTGAGGAATGAGGTGTAGGCAGTTAATTTTGCGGGTAATCCTGGGAAGCTGGAGTTGAGGGGGCAAGCAGGCAGTGAGGAGTGATGTAGGAGCAAGTGTATGTGACCCATCTGGGGCCAGGAGTGATCAGCTTATCATCTACGTACTGGGAGCTCAACCCCACTGGGACCCCGAGGGACTTTGTGGAGTACACTTATCTGCTCCTCAAATCCCAAGAACAGGGGAGATGAGGAGTGCATCCATCAACTGCTACCTCTCACTGGTTGAGGGTTATTCTAAGAATGACAAGTCTCTGGAAAAGAGCTGGAAAAAGTTCTTTCAAGGCCCGAGAACATCCTGAAACCCGCTGGTCCTTAAAGGAAATAACCTATTCAGGCCATATAACTTTAAAGTTATCCCAAAGCTCTGATAGGTAAGGATTCACCACTTCACATGCATCTTCATCAGTATCTGCATTCAGCTCTTCTATGCTGCAGTATCACCAGGGAAAGGCTATGTTGGCACAAGGTCAGGTGCCATTGAATTGATTTACAACTTATGTGACAAAGTTGAACTGCTCCATAGGGTCTTGTATGCTGTAATCTTCAAGGAAGCACATCAACAGGTCCTTCTGCCTAGGAAATATGAAGTGGACTTGAACCATCAATCAGCTGGCTAGCAGCAAAGCTTTTTAAAAAGTCTTATTATTGGCACAACATTGTTATTAGAAAATGAGTTGAGCTGGCTTGTACTAACAGTGACAGTTGAGTCAGCTTGTACTAATAGTGACCCTGTGAACAAGAAATCAGAACCTTGCCTTCTCCTGCACGATCAGCACAATCTCCACCTTACTAAAGTCCATTGTTGCAGTCACTGTGTCAGTTGATCTTGTTGAGCATTTTTCATTTCTTTCACTGACTGTCCCAGCACGATGCATTTTACCAAGGACTGGTGGGTACAGATAATTTCCCCACCACTCGTCACAAGTCCTGAGGGTCCTCCTCCACCTGTGCTTCAAGCATGCTGCTGGTGTTTCTCAGCTAGTGTCCCTTGGAGTCCCTAGAAGACAGTGTTTCAGAATAATCCTGAGAAAAGAGGAGCCAAAGATAGGGAGGGCTAAGTGCAGAAAGGAAGGAGGACTCTAACTTCTTCGTGACCTGGACTAGAGGTGTCTGATTTGTCTTTTTACTTTATATTTATGGGTTTTGGGTTGTTGGTTGTGTTTTGTTTTTTTTAATTGAAGGGTGGGCAATCTGCTCCTATGCAATTAACAGCCTCTGAGGGTCAGTATGGGTTGGTTCAGACTTGACAGTACACAACAACGACATAATGTGTTCTTCGTCTAACCTGGAGCTCTGGTGGTCTAGTAGGTTAAGGAGTGGTACTGCCAACCCAAAGGCAAGTGGTTTAACCCACCAGCTGCTCCTCAAGAGAAGTCTCCTCCTAGGAATTTATAATCTCCAAAAACCCTCTGGAGGGTCAGCTATGAGTAAATTCTGACCATTGTTATGGCACATAACAACTACAAAAACCTCTTCTAATTCCACTTAAACACTTTCAGTGACTTGAATTTATGCCATTTTTCTAAATCACCTGCTTATCACGTTCGTTTTTATTCTGCACTTTCAGATACTACTCCTTGACTTTGTACCATGGAAAAGGATTTCTCTCTCTCTCTCTGAGAACAGCTCCTTCCTCACCATTCACTTTTCCATCTCTTTTTTCCCCCAGGATCATTTTAAGTTTAGCAAGGCTTACTTTTAGTGTCTATTTTTTAATGGCTGAGTAAATGCTTCTCACAGCTGAGCCATATAGTATATATTATGATTACTTTTCTTGTACAGCTTTTTATTTTCTGTAAGGTTGTAATTAATTTCATTTTATTAATTAGTTTCGTTTTCTGTGCAATTAACATTAATTAATATTCATTAATACTAATTCTCAAACTCTACTCAGGTTGCCCTGCCTTTCTGTTTTCCTTTTCTTTAGTGATACTGTGTTGATTTTCTTCTTTTTGTCTATTGCCTTTATGCATGATGATGTCTTTTGCCTAATAGCACATCTCGTGGTCAGTTTTACTGGGTATAAAATTCAGAGTTGCAATCATTTTCCCTTAGATGTTAGGTATTTCACTATTGTCTTCTTGGATGTTTTTGCTGTTGTTATTGTTCTTTGTTTGTTCTGCTGTTTGTAGCTATAAAGATATTTAATTCTTAATCTTTTAAATAGCCTGAAATTTTCTCTCTGAAAGTTTTGAAGATATTTCTTTAACTCTAGTATCCTGAAATGTCACAATGATATATATGTCTTCATGACAGCATATTTATAACCATTTATCAGAGAGATAATTAGTCCTTTAGTATTTACTTTAACGTTATGTATTATGGGCACTTTTAATGAGTTAGCTCTTTTCTCACTTTCTCTCTTTTCTTTATATTATTCTCTGACTCTATTGGGACTTAAAAAATTTTGAAGAGTTCTAAAACTCATATCCTTTATTATTTTTTATTTTAAATTTACATTCTGGGCAATATCAGGAGCATTTTTGATGGCCCTATTGAACTTTACATTTCTGTTAAAGCAATCTTAAACACTTTTTTTGGTTTTCCCCCTCAAATAATTCTATTTCATTTGTGTGTTATTATTACAATGACTCAATGTCTTCTCTTATATCTCTGAGGATATAAATCATAGGATTTTAAAGAAAATGTCATCTCCCTGTATAATTGGCTTTTTTCCAGTTCTTCTCTCCCCACTCCCACCCCATTTTAGCTTGATGTGTCTTTCATGGTAGAAGCTTTCCTGATATGGCTAGAAGTCCTTTGTTGTCTGCCCCACTGGAGCACTGAAACTCCTACTGAAGGCTTGTGTAATTGTGTGGACTAGGCAGACTCTGGACTTCATCGAGATTGCCTGGCTGGGTCATTTCCTTGACCAGTCTCTTTAGATCTTTCTTCCTCGTCTGTTCACATTCCCTAGGGCAGACTCTTCTAATCAACCCAGAAGGTATGACTAACTGGCTGCCAGTGTTCTGGGGTAAGAGGGCTGTAAACATATGCACATAATGTTCTCTTGAGCCTTCATTTTCAGCACAGTAGCCACTGCCTTTTATGTGGCTGGTTCCTTCCTGTCCAAAGACCCTCAAGTTTTTCTTCCTCCAGAAAATAAACATCAAATATTCTGCTGCGGTGAGAGGAGAAGACTTGGGAACTCTGTTTCCTGAACAGACTTTCAAATAGTCCTCCTGTTCTCAGCTACTTTTTCACCTCCATTTCCAGATATATCTCTGGTGTTGCCAGTTCCTGATCTTTGGTGGTTTTGCAGTGCAAGCTGAATTGCTTCCTGGCTTTTCTTACATCTGCGTGGGGATTTAGTTCTTCCAGGTCTACTGAGTCAGTAGCTTCTCATGCTGATGATTTCCAGCTTTCTACCCTTAGTTGCTGTTATCTTTTCTCCTCTCTACTCTTCGACCTTGAAAGTTTGTATCTAAGTACCGACTAACCAGGGAAAACAACCAATTAGCAGAACAACTAATCAACCACTATGACCACCACCACCACCACCAAAAATACCACTTTATAGGTAATAAATGTGGGCATTAAATCAGTCCTTTTCTGTTTTAGATATTAATATTGTAGAAAAGACTTTGTTTGAACTAAAGACTGTAGGTATATCTTATTTGCATTTTAGAAAACTCAACTTTTTTAAAAATTTTATTAAATTTTATTAGTTTTAATGAACATTTACAGTGATTTTGGGTTTTCATTCCTTCATTGCTGCACCATTCTCTCTACCCTCCTCCCCA
>NW_006399778.1:5311688-5329455 GCF_000299155.1 Elephantulus edwardii | reverse complement strand
TATGAACAGGCACTTCACCGAAGACGACATTCAGATGGCTAACAAGCACATGAAGAACTGCTCAAAATCCCTAGCCCTAAGAGAGATGCAAATTAAAACAACTATGAGATATCATCTCACCCCAGTCAAAATAGCAAAATTTAATAGAAAACTCAACTTTAAAAATGTGTTAATTCTTTCCCAGATTAATTTATAAATTGTATCAGTAATGAAAATAAAAATCCCAACAGAATTTGAATAGAAGATAACAAACTTTTTTCTTTTTTTAAATTAATTTTAACGAACATTTACATAGATTTTGGATTTCCATTCAAAGGTAACAAACTTTTAAAAAATCATATAGAAGAACAAACAGCCAAGAAAAGTCAAGACAATTCTCTAAAAGAAGAGCAAATGGGAGAAGTCACGCTATCACATACCAGTAATGCCAGAGGGATATTGGCTTAAGATTAGACAACTAGGCAAGTGAAATAATGAAGAACCCAGACACGGATTCTCCTGTATGTGCTGCATCAGATATCCCCGCAGAAAACAGATGACACCCTCTGTCTCATTTTCTTAAGGTTGCTTTAACAACAACTACAAACCCCCACAGACTGGGTAACTTTTAAGAACAGGAATTTATTGTCTCACAGTTATGTTGGCTAGAAGTCCAAATCAATGTGGTGATGGGGCTAAGCCCTTTCTCAGTTGCCTTTTCCAACTTCTGGTAGCCCCAGGCATTTCTCAGTGTTCCTTGGCTTGGAGCTACATCATCACATGACTGTCCTTCCTCTGGCTCTCTCTGTTTCTGTTCTCTTTAATAAGGACAACGTTCAGATGGGGCTAAGGCTCACCCTATGCCAGTATGACCTCATGCTGTCTTTACTGATAACATCTTCAAAAGTCTTATTTCTGAACATAGTCACATGGTACAGGAGTTAGGACTTCAACACATATTTTGAGGGGACACAATTCAAGCTGTAGTACCCTCAAAGGATTAATTGAAGAGAGTTTAATGAAAGAGTCCTTTATGGAGGTGTGGGTAGGGCTAAGAAGATCAATAAAGAATGCTGATGTGCTTAGAGATGAGGAGCAACAGGAAGCCATTACCACCAGCCTGAAGGGGCAAGGAAAAGAGGTTACAGGAACCCAATAACTCTAGGAGAACACATGCCTAAAGGAAGGAATGTAAACATTGTCTAAACTGTTTATGATTGGACACATATTTCAATCTTCTCCTCTTATCTTCCTTTCAACATCTCCCACTAACGGAGCTCAACTAGAAGCCAAAGGGTAGGGAGACCAGGCAATGAGTGCCATAGATGTCAACCTCCAGATGAACAGAGTAGGATGGAGAAAGATAAAGACCAGACAGAAAGGAGTGAATAGAGAACAAGAACAACCCTCATAGGGACATAGCCAACAACCTACTGAATACCTCCACTCAACTGTCCCACAGAAAATATAAGTGCTACTGAACCAAGAAGATGTCACCAGATTCCCTCTGTCTTCTGTAAATTACACTGCCACTGTCCCATCACCAAGCTACATCCTAGATTACTCTCTGCTCCTAACTTACTACTGACTTTTCCCTCAAATAACCTCCTCCTATTTCTTATTGAGAGATAGGAGCACATCATGTTCCATCTATCAATTATAGTGGGCTACAGCAGGTATGAGGATTTAGTGAATAGAACTTTTTGAGTTCTAGGGTATCCATGTATATACAGGTTTCTTATTATTAAGTAAAGAAGGGCAAGGTGATCCACCCAGTTCTACTGGTGACTTACTTTTTACGGCCTCAACTGCTCCTAAGGTAAATCAGTCTCCTCTAAACAAAGCCCTCTTCCAGATCTACCTATTTTTCATGAAGGCTTTCTCCAGAGCCCACCTCCTTGAGCAGAGCAAGGAGTAGCTTTTCCCAACCACTCACTCCAGATCTGCTAGACTGTAGTGTATTGAATGATGGCTCCCAAAATTATATGTTTACATGCTAATTCCCAGAAGCTGTGACTATTGCCTTACGCAATGGAAGAGTGACTATCACCTTCATATGGTAACAGATGTGATTAAGTAAGGATTTGAAGGTGAGCAAATTAGGATTAGCCTAAAACATAGCTACAAATGTCCTGAAAAGCAAAAAGCAAAGGAAAATAACACACAGAGAACAAAAGAAAGTTATGTGATTACAGACACAGAAATTGGAGTGGTGCAGCCACAAGCTGAAGAGTACTGGCTTCTAGAATCTGCTAGATTCTGGAAGAGTCAAGGAACAAATTGTCTCCCTAGAGTCTCGAGGGAGTCTGGTCCTGTTGCCACCATGATTTCAGACCTCTGAAAGAATCAAGTTTCTTTTGTCTTAAACCATTTAGCTCATGATCCCACTTGTTGGTTGAAATCTAAAGACTGGCTATTTGGTTTCTTTGTCAAAGGGACTTAGTATGTTCCATTTTGTCAAACAGATCCCATCATGTTGTGAGGTGAGAACAAGCTGATGTTTCCAGAATAACAAGCACAGAGTTTGACACACTATGTTGTTATGTTCCATCAAGTCCCCAGTGACTCATAGATACCCTATGTACAGTCGCTCTGAAACCTGCCCTGTCTTGAGCCAGTTTCACTGATTTTGACACACTCATTGCTATTGCCCCAGTTACTGTATCATTCCATCTCATCTGAAGTCTTCCTCTCCTATGCTGACCCTCTAGCCTTCCGAGCATGATGTCTTTCTCCAAGGACTGATCCTGCCTGGTCATGTGCCCAAAATATGTGAGATGCAGCTTCAAAATTCTAGCCTCCAAGGAGAAACTTCTCCAAGATAGACCTATGTTTTCGTGGTGGTCCATGATATGTCCAAGACTCTTCTCCAGCACCTCAACTCAAAGGCATCAATTCTTCTTTTGTAATTCTTCGTCATTGTCCAGCTCTCTGATGCATAGTAAGTAATTGTGAAGACCATGGCCTGGATCAGGTGCACCTTAGTCTCAAGACTTAGTATTCTGGAGAGAACCCTGACAACAGATTTCTGCACTGCAATTCATCTTTTGATTTCCTGACTGCTGGTGCCGAGAGTGTTGATTATGGAGCCGAGCAATTGTCAACAACCTCAATCTCTCCTCCATCTTTCATGAGCTGCCAATTGGTCCAGTGGTGAGAATCTTTGTCTTCCTGATGTTGAGCTTCAATCAATATTGAAGACTACAGTCCTTGACCTTCTGCAGCAAGTGCTTCAGATCCTCCTCAGTTTCAGCAAATAAGGTTGTGTCATCTGCACAACACAGTCTTCCTTCAATCCTGATGCCACATTCCTCCTCATAGTGCCCTGTTTCCTAAATGATATATTCTGCATATAGATTGAAAAGGTATGGAGACAGGACACATCCATTATGCATGCCTTTCCTGATTTTGAACCATGCAATGCTTCCTTACTCTGTTCTTAAGACTGTTTCCTGGTCTGAGTAGTATAGTTTTTGCATAAGCACAATCAAGTGTTCTGGGATTCACATTCTCAAGGTTAGCCACAATTTGTTGTGATCCACACAGTCAAATGCCTTTGCATAGTCAATGAAACACAGATAGATATCCCTTTGGTACTGTTTGCTTTCTGTCAGGATTCATCTGACATTGGCGATAATGTCTCTGCTGCCACGACCTCTTCTAAACCCAGTCTGTATTTCTGGTAGTTCTCTGTCAACTTATTGTTCCAAGTTGTTTGTGGATAATCTTCAGCAGGATTTTGCTTGCATGTGATGTTAGTGTTCTTGTTCAATAATTTCCACACTCTGTCAGGTCACCTTTTTTTTTTTTTGGAATGGGAATAGCTGCTCAACACATAGTTGTTGAACCAAATGGAACTAAATTCTCAAGTGTAAAAGGAATGAGTATGTCAACTAGGCAGACAGGTTCAGATTCTTTTCTGTCTCATAAGCTGTGGTATCCACAGCAAGTGATGTGACTCTTGGTGCCTCAGTTTCTGCATCTTTGAAAAGGGTGAAACAAGAACACTTATCTGATACAGGTCATGGGTGGAAAGGATCCAGGTCCTGAGAAGGGAACACTTGCCATTGGATGAGATCAGCAATAGCATCTGACATTTAGGATTTCAACTGCAGTTATGCTGCATGCTGGGTGTGAGCTCTGAGCCAGTTCCTTAAACCCTGTGAAGTTTTATTATAAATCATTGTCACAGGAAAACCTCAAGGGATTGGATTGGGATGGGAGAGACAACTGACACAGGCAGGTGGTTTCAGCAAAATCCCTGTGTCCATACGAATTAGCTGACTCAGACTCAGAAATCAGCAGTCCTGAAGATCCTTCCATCTGTCTGGACCCTCAGAACTTGATCCAGACACTGGAGTGGAAGGGGCTACTCAGACCTGAGGGGGCACTGAGGGGACGTTACACTCCCTCCCTCCCAGCCCCCACCTCACCCTCATACACAGATGCTCAATTTCCCCCTTTCGAGGAAACAGATGAAAGAACCTGAAGTTGTTTCCTGGGGGCCTCAGGGAATAAGAGGGGTTGTTCTTTTTTCTCTTCCCCTGAGGCTCTGCTGGGTGAAGGGTTCCGTGCACACTCTTTGGTTCTCACAGTCACATGCTGGCAAATGTATCATTATTTATCCCCACTGAACAGATGGGGAAATGGAGGTCCATACCAGTCAAGTCAATGACCCCAAGGACTGGCGATTTGCTCCACTGGCCTGGCCACTGTAGCCTCTCTCTATAGGTGAACATTCTGTCCAGATGCCTGGGACTAACCCATTCCTTAATCTCCTCACATCTCCTACAATGCCCATTCTGTTTATTTCCCCATCATAATTACTTAAAAGTGCCACATATTCAGTGCTGAACAATGCAAGAGATTGAGGAGAAATTTAAACTGCTGACACAGCCCTACAATACAGAGGCAATATTTTGATAAGGAGCCCTGGTGAGACAGCATGTAGTATGTGCGCTGCTAACAGAAAGGCCAGCAGTTTGAACACACCAGCCATTTCTAGGGAGAAAGATGGACAATATCATCCCACAAAGATTGATAGCCTCAGAAACCAACTTGATAAAGGCAGTATGAGGGGTTGGAGTCACATTCCGATGCACTGAGGGGTTGGAGTCACATTCCAATGCACGTCATTCTCTTGAATCAGTGTTTTCCAGAGCAGGTGTTTTGAGAAAGGAGATGTGAATATCCGGGCTCAGCAGTGACATTTAGGGAATAAAAGGAGACATTTTCATGAATTCTTCCTGTATGCATAGATACTGTTCTACAACAGGCATTCTTGCCTTGAGCATATTGCTTTAGAAGGTCTGGGATCCCTGGAAATTACATGTACATTTATTTAGTGTATAGTTTCTGGTAAGAGTGTTCACCTGAAAAAAAAAAAAAAGAGTAAACCCAGCAAAACCCAAACCTTGACTTTCTGTTGAGTCGCTTAGTGTTCATGGTGACTTTGTAGGACAGAGTAGAAGGAATTGTCCCATAGGATTCCCAGGTATGTTCAAAATCTTTAAGGAAGCAGACTGTCACATGTTTCTCCTTCAGGCGAGCTGGTAGCTTTGAACTCCTGACATTTTGCTTAGCAGCTAAGCTCTATAACTACAGAGGCACCAGGGCTCCCTCCTTTTACAAAAGAATTGAAGAAGTCTAGAATCCCCAAAAAAAGGAAGATCCCTTTGGCCTTCTATTTTTCTGGCTCTAGTCACTGCCAGCAAAGGTCACAGACTTAAGCCTTGACTACGCAAGGGGCAAGGCCACAGACCTTCTCTGCACCGACCATGAGGTATGCACGACATTCTGCCTGTGCAGGATGAATCTCTGTGTCCAGCTGTGTCTCAGAGGAAAGGTCTGGTGACCTGCTTCCCTAAAGACCACAGCAGCAAAGATCTGGTAGGGCAGCTCTACTCTGCAACATTGGTGATGTCATGAGTTCGAATCAACTTGATGGCAGTGCAATTAAGTTTTTGGGTTTTAGCTTTGCAGAACCAGGGAGGCATATCCAACCACTTCCTGTGAGATGCCTGGGACTAACTAAGAAGTGAAACAGAAGGATGGATGGAAGGATGAATTAGTTCCTTCCACTCCCCGATATCTGTGCAAGCCCTACTGTAAACACGCTCTACCTCCTGAAAGACTGGAGGCTTAAGTTCCCCCAGAAGTAGCTTGGAAGAGAGACCTGGAGACCCACTTCAGAAAAACCCACCATCAACACACTCAACAGCATCTCAGGGTCTAACTTGTTCTTTCCCTGCCCAAGGCCTCCTGTTCCTAAGTCCCAGAATCCCTGTGTTTTTTTTGTCCTGTCATTATTAGTCTCTGCTGTTGTTGTGTGTTGTCACGTTGGAATGCACTCATAGCTGACTCTCCAGAGGGTTTTCAGAGACAGTGTATCACTTGAGAAGAGATTGTCCATCCTTCTCCTGTGGAACAGCTGGTGGATTTGAACCACATGCCTTTGGGGCTGCAGCACAGCTTCTGACCACTGGGCCACCAGAGCTCCTCTCAGAAAATGATGGAAGAGGCTTCCTCAGCAGCTGGGCAGATTGCAGAGTTATCTGCCTAATCACTTGATTAGCTGGCAAAAGCTAGTAGTGGACCAAATGTAGGGGCTGTGATGGTAGAATTTCAGCAGAGGGGAGCAGAGGAAAGAAAAATCTTTCAGCATCCCGGAGTCAGTGACTTCAATAGTGTCAGGACCTGACCCTGCTGTAATTGCGAGGCCCTGTAACTCCCAGTGATGCAGTAACAACAGCACCAGTGCTTCCCTTCCAGCCCCCACTGAGTCTACAGTGACATTTCTATGGCAGAGCAGCTAGAAGACGGAGAGAAATCAAGACACTTCCCTCACCTGCTTTCTCGAGACTCTGCACATGCAGGCACATCAGATAAGCCTCTTGACTGGTGTGTGGTTGAGGTGTCAGACGAGCCAGCTGCTGTCTGCTTTCCTCAGTGGTGGTTCTCATTGCTCAGCGAGACCTCCAGGAAGCCTAAGGAGGGTGTGGGCAGAGGCCACTCAGCCATGGAGGCTGGGCTGGAGTAGACATCGGTTAGATTCCTGACCAGAACCCTAGAACCATCTCTCATTCATCAGTGGAGGCTTATATTATGCTGAACAGATTTCAGCAGAGCCTCCAGACCAAGACAGGCTAGGAGGAAAGGCTTGGAGACCTACTTCTGCCAATCAGCCAACAGAAACCTTGTGGACAACAATGGTCTGATCTGTAACCAGTCTTGGGGTGGCTCATTCTATTGTGCACCAGGTCGCCATGAGTCAGAGACTTACCAGCAGCTAACAGTAACGGACTTAGTGCATGTATCCCACGTACCTGCTATGTGCAGGCTTGAGTTCCTGGGCAGTAAATGGTTAATATGCACAGTCGTTAACTGAAAAGTTGGAGGTTCAAGTCTACCTAGAGGAATCTCAGAAGAAAGGCCTGGAGAATTCCTTCAGAAAATCAGCTGTTGAAACACTATGGAGTCACACATGGGGTACTTTCAAACACTTGGCCTCCTTATATTTTCATAACCATTTGGTAATATAAGTACGATGGCCTCACTTCTCTATGTCATAAAACTGGGCTCAGAGAGGTGTAGGGACACCCCATACTCACCGAACCAATGAATATCAGTGTTTGCATTGATCCACTCCATGCTTTGTCTTTCCAGCTGGAGCACAGAGTCATCCTCCAAACTGGGTCATGGAGAAAACAGGGTGGAGTGGTGGCCATTTCCACATTGACTTTGATTTCAACTCATTTTTCCTTCTTTATTACCACTAGTTCAAGTCTGACTCTCAAATCTGTTACTTGACCCATGCCACTCTGTTACCTCTGCTTCAGGGGCAGTCCCTGAGCCAAAGATCACCTTGTCCACCCTCCTGCCTTTAGGCAACTGGCTTTGTCAATCAGAACCCTCTAATCTTTTAAAGAATGACAGAAACCCAAGTCAGAAGGGCTCGAAGAAGAAATGTATTGATTCAGTAGCTAGGAAGTTAAAAAAAGTAGATCTAGGCTTCAGGTATGCCTGTACCTACATCCTCAAATATATCATTTTGGGATCATTTCTCTTTCTCAGTTCTGTTTTCTACTACGTTGTCTTCATTCTTGCATAGGTTGTCCTTGTGAGGTGCAAAGAAGGTGGCTGGAAATGCTACTATTATTTAGGCTTATAATGTCTGTAGTAATTGCTTCTTTAAAAAGAATAATGAAAAATAAATATTAAAAAAAATAATGGTGTAATGGCCTCTTTTTTATAAAAAAAAAAAATCTCGAAAAAGGTTCTACAGCTGACTCAGGGGACAATGCCTGAACCAATGGTAGAGACTGATGGCCATGGAATGAGGTAGCTGTCTTTTCATGATTTTACAATGACTCTTGCATCTCTGAGGTAGATTCAGGAGACTCAGAGGGGAATGGGAACCTTAAATTAGAAGAAAAGAAACTAATTTGATATCTAGATCCCAGGAATCATTTGAATGAGTTCAAGTCCTTTATATTTGCAGGGGGCAATTTGGCTGGAACTAAAACCTCCAGGGAATTGACCTATCACTCCTTAGATCCCTGGTGGGATTTTATGAGGCCTATAGCTTCTGGTCCTAATGCCCCAGTGGGCAGGGCATATCTCCAGTGATGGAGAACTTATTACCTATTAGGCAGCTGATTCCATTTTTGGTTGTTCTTCATTATGGTAGTTGGGTTAAAGTCATCCTCTGTAGCTCCACTCCAAGCTCTGCTCTATGTTTTTGCCACGGAACGACCTTCATTGTACTAGTCCTTCATCCATATCACACCATGTCACATCCAGGCCTCTAAGTCATTGTCCAGATGCCCAGTATAGGACATTGCTCAGGTTATCTCATGTTCTTTACTCCAAAGGAGGCATTGCATTGCACTTACTTTATGAAGGAAGAAATTGAGTTTCAGAAACATGAAGGTGCTATGAAAGGCCACTGGATTTTATGATTTTTGTGGTGGGTTGTGGTCCCCCCCCCCCACACTATATGTTTGGTAGGGTGGAGGGACAGCGCAGGAGGGGAAGACCCTCTATGAGGTGGATTGATTCAGTGACTGGGGTAATCAGGATGGGTGTGTCAGAGGCAATGCGATTATAGAGCAGGATTTAAGGCTGTTGTACATAGGGTAGCTATGAGTCGCAAACGACTCGATGGCACATAACAACAACAACATATTACCCAGTATTAAGCAGCTCTTCAAATGACACACTTTTCAGAACCTCTAGTCCAGTAAATCAAAACTTCTCAAGGCTCGACACCTAGGTCTGAAATGTATTATCCAGGACTCTTATAGTTCCATGTCACAGGAACTATAAAACTCTCAAACTAGCTTAATTATTGGCTCATCGAGCTGAGAATGTCAGGGTTAAATGACTTCTGGCCTGGCTGGATCCACAGTTCAGATATTGTTGGAGCTCAAACTCCTATCCTCCTCATGCAGATCTCCACAATCTCTTCTCTGGTTTGGCCTCATTTTTAGGCAGGACTCCCGCAACCCCTACCTTAATGCACGTGTGTGCTTGTGCCCACACACATACAAACACACATAGTGGTCCTCAGCACCTGAGGTTTTACATTGTGTCGATTTTCCAATCCCTATATCTCATTTTCTAATCAAACTCCCAGACCTGATTCTAAGTGGTCCGGTATAGGTCATGTGATTGCCAGTGGAATCCAGTGCTACATGCTCATCTTAAAAGAGCTGGGGAATAGTGTCATTCTGACTTAGAGGAGAGGGCTGTCCCCAAAGGAGAATAGGTGCCATTTATAAATGAATCGAGAATGAATGGTAGACAGGCACTGAGGCAGAGGTCCACACGTAAATCACATTTTCCCTGTTTCTGGAAGTTATCCCTCACCTTCCCAGTCTGAGCATTTTACCTCCAGTAATGCAGCCAAGAATCACTGTCTCAATTTTAGCAGTCATGTGGCCCAGGCAATGCATCTTCACGTGCTGGCTCCTTGCCCCCCACACTAAGACTTGGCCCAGTTATTTTCTTGCAGCACTGTGGATCCAGCACTTATGTGTGTATCTCTATTGCCTCTTTCTTCTGGGTCTGCAGACACCTTAGAAAAGTTTGTATTGAATATCAGCACTGACTATATGCCAAGCATAGGCTGTACATCTCACTGTAGGTGTTATTTTCCTCTTTGACAGATGAGGATCACAGGAGGCTCAGAGAGGTTGTGCAAATTTCCCAATGTCACACATCATGGAGATATGAGATCTAAACTTATACAGGTAGATAAGGCAGGCTCTTAGGTATCCAGAACACCTGTCCCTAATAATCACGGAAAACTCATACTAAATGCTTACTATTACTATTGTCTAACATCATGCTAAAGCCTTTATGGATATTATCCAATTTTATTTAATTTTTTCACAGCTATAGCAGAGAAATTACTATTCCATTTCATTTAACAGATAAGGAAGTGAAGTTACATGGCATGTCCAAGATCACAATAACTGAGTGTGTGAGAAGGATTTGAATCAGGACTGTTTACTTCTGAGTTGTTTGTAACCACTGTTCCACACCAAATAATCATCTCTCCTGGTTGACTGATCAAATGACTATGACAGGCAACTGTCCTAGGCACTGTAGATACAACCAAACAGAAGGACAAAGACCCCTGCTCTCACAAAGCTAATATTATAGTGGAAGAGTCAGACAGAGATAACAAACCATAAAGAACAAACAAAAGAAGACTATGGAGAGAATGAGAACTGAGGCACTCATAGAGACTTATACACCAATGTTCATAGCAGCTCTATTCACCATGATAAGAACATGGAAATAGCCCAACTTGAATGGGTTGAGAAATTATGGCACATTCAAATGATGGAGTACTACACAGCACCCAGGAGCTATGCTTTTGTAAATCACTACCTACCTTGGAAGGACTGGAGAGCAATATGCTAAGTGAATGAACTCAGTCCCATAAGGACAAATACTGTATAAGATTATTATTGTAGAACGTGTATGAGGATCGAATGGGGGATGGAGGGACCAGAGGGGTGAGGATGTCTGGGGGAGGTATGTGTGTTAATCATAGGGTTGCACAATTTGATGGGTGGAGGGAGGGGTGGGTAAAGAAAAGGGGAAAGATCCGGTGTGAAAAGCAATGTATATAATAAGCTTTGTAAATAAAGCAGTATAAAATAAAAATTGTATTTAAAAAGAAAAGGGGAATGTGTCAGATAGTAAAGAGCATTCCAAAGGTAACAATATTTGGATAAGAAAATTAAAAGCTACACACTCTAATGAGGTGATATTTGAGCAGAGACCAGAATAGAGTGATACTGGCTATTATCTGGAGGAAGTGTTTGAGGCAGTGAAGAGCAGGTGCAAAGGCCATGAAGTAGGAGCAGCCTGAGCGTGCTCCAGTGAGTGGGTGAAGAAGAGGCAAGATGCAAGGAGGAGAGTCATAGAGTCGCAGGGAGCAATGGTGTAAGGCTTGAAGCCCAATGTAAGGATTTTGTCTTCTCTTTCCAAGAAGACAGAAGTCACTGGGAGACTTTGAACAGAAGAAGGAATGATCTGACTGAAGGAATGATTTGGATGATTGAGAGGACTATGGGAGTCGAGTGTAGAACTTGGGAAACTCTGAGGAGATACAGTACAATAATACAGTAATTCAAGATAAGCTAATGGTAACTGGACCAGGTGGAACCAATCAATGCAGAAAATAGATGGAAGAAGCAGTCAACTGTATTTTGATGGTGGAGTCAGTTAACTTTCTATCAGGCTGTATGTTGGGGCATGGGGGGTGGGGACAGACAGCACTTTATGTAAACTAAAACTTAGCTGAGATCTACTATGAAAAACATTCACTTGAATTCTCTTGAGACCTTAGCTATTGAAAAATAGTGCAATCCAAGAAATAGTAATAAAAGAATTAACATTTTTGTCAAAAGAATTTTTCCTTGTTTTTACAAAACAACATTTTATTAAAATTTCAAAATACCTAGTTACATACATTCACTTTTTTATTTTATTCTTTTGACTATTATGTTTTAATAAAATAATTATCTCTTTAATATGTGCCAGTTGTAAATCAGAACTGAACTGTACACGTATTTTTAGATCTTGTCCCATAATAATTATAATAATAATATCACTAAAGAAAATATGATTATTTTATTTTGCGTGGTCTTCATGTAGTATTAATTTCTCATTAAGTATATTTTTATTACTTTATTCTCTTTGACTTGTCTTTTTGCTATTTGAAATACATTTTTTAAAGTGTAAAATTTTTCTCTCTGGTGCTATTATATTCGAGAGCACTAAGTCCTCTGCCCTGAGATGCAAAACTATTTTGTCTGATCCAGGGGGGAAAGAGAGAAATTGAGCATGATTCCAGAGTTTCTCTGCCAGAGCAAGTGGAAGGGTGAGGTTGCCATTGTTTAAGAAGGAGAGGTCTGCAAGAGGCAGGCTTTGGGGAAAACAATTAAGACTTTTGTTTTGGTCATGATTTGTTTGAGATGTCAAGTAGACACACTAGGGCACAGCTGTATGTCATGAGTCTGGAGGTCAAAGGAGAAGGCTCAAAGGAGGGAGGGGTCAGTGATGGACAACAGCAGAAGACGTGGGCTCCATTCAATTTTCTTAACTGTAGAGTCACCCAACTAACCCCTTGTCTTAGGCTTGGTTCTCTAGAGAAACCAAAACAATGAGATAAAGAAACAAAAGTATATATGCAACAATCTGCATTGTGCACATGAGACAATCTTGCTTGCTGAAACTGAGGAGGACCTAAAGAGCTTGCTGCAGAAGGTAAAGGACTGCAGCCTTCAATATGGATTGAAGTTCAACATTAAGAAAACAAAGACTCTCACCACTAAGCCAATTGGCAGCATCATGATAAATGGTGAAGAGATTGATGTTGTAAACAGCTTTAGCTTGCTTGGGTCCACATTCAACATTCTTGGTACCAGCAGCCAGGAAATAAAAAGACAAATCATATTGGGAAAGTCAGCTGTCAGAGACCTCTCCAAAGTACTGAAGAGCAACAATGTCAGTCTGAAGACTAAGGTGTGCCTGATCCTGGCCATACTCTTTGCAACTAATTGCTATGCATCAAAAAGCTGGAAAATGACTAGAGATGATAGAGGGAGAATTGATGCCTTTGAGCTGTGGTGCTGGAGCAGAGTATTGAACATACCAAGGACTGCTAAGAGAACAAATAAGTTAATCCTAGAGAGGGTGAGATCAGGTTGCTCCTTGGAGGCAAGGATTCTGAAACTTCATCCGACTTACTCTAGACATGTTGCAAAGAGGGACCAGTCCTTGGAGAAGGACGTCATGCTGCTTGGGAGGGTGGAGGGACAGTGCAAGAGAGGAAGACCCTTGGTGAGATGGATTGATTCAGTGACTGCAGTAATGGAGGTAGTTGTATTGGAGACAATAAGATTGGCACAGGATAGAGCAGGGTTTATGGGTGTCGTACACAGGGTCTCTACAAGTTGAAGGTGAGTCAACTGCACAGAGCAGCAACAACAACAACATGCATATATTAGAAACAAACTTTGTGTGATTTTTACCCTAGGTACTTTTGGCATGCTGTGAAGAGGTGCAGCTCTTGGGAGAGGCCATCAAGCTGGGAAAGTGGAAGATCTAGTAAAGAGAGGAAGACTCTCAATGAAATGGTTTGACACACTTCATCAATGATCATAAGCACAGTGGAGATTGTGAGGATGATCAAGGATCAGAAAAAGGATCGGGTTTTAATCTATTGTACACAGGGTCACTAGGAATTGGAGTTGATTTGATGACATCTAGAAACAAGGATATTGTCCATGAGGAGAATAAAATGTCATTACAGAGGAGAAAGCAAAACACCAAAATGGATATCAGAAGAGATTGAAATTTACTTTACAGCAACTCGGCATTTCACAAGCTGAAATAACTGAAAAATTTAAGCCTCAAGTTGCAACACTGAGAGATGTTATGGACAAAATTTTGAATAGTCCAAGAAGCCTAAAAAAACTTAATAAAGAAGAAATACACAGAACCACTGTACCAAAAAAAGAATTGGTTGATACTGGAAAAATATCAAGAAGTATCTCATGAAAAAGGACCAATGGTAATAAAGGAAGAAGTTTAAGCTATGTTGAAGGTATTAGCCAAAAAAAAAAACCAAAACACACCAAACTAAAAAAAAATGCCCCAGAAGTTGATAGGGTATCAACTGACATGTTTCAAGTAATAGATACAACCCAGGATGTGTTTACCAGTCTATTATAGGGAATTTGGACGATAGCTGCTTGGCATACTGGAAGAGGTCCTTATTTACCTCCATTCCCAAGAAAAGAGACTCAACAAACATGGAAATTATCTAACAGACTTATTAATTATTAATATCAGATGTAAGAAAAATATTGTTGAAAGTTATCCAAAACCAGCTAGAACTGTACATTGACAGGAAGCTATCCAAAGTTCCTGTGGGGTCTAGAAGAGGCTATAATCATTGCCTTTGTCAGATGGTTCCACAATCAGCACCTGGCCTAGATTTCACAGCTGATACTCCAGCAGTTTTCCCCCTCCCACAGATGTAATAAGTCTGATTCCTATTCATACCATCAGGTGAAATCCATGTGTATAGCCTGCATTTATGCTTCTTATAAAACGTATTTACAGTGAATAAATCATTGATTGTACAAAATTCTATCATTTTATCTCTAGCTTCATTTCTGTCACCAAGACCATGCTTTCCAGCTACTGATCCTTCTTCTCTGTTCCTATCTTTTGCATTCCAGTCACCCATTATTATTAATGCATCTTGATTGCATGTTCAATTGATCTCTGACTGTAAAAGTTGGTAGAAATCTTCTATTTCCTTTTCTTTGGCTTTGGTTGTTGGTGTATATATCTGAATGATAGTGGTCTTCTCTGGACTTCCTTGTATACATATGGATATTATCCTGTCACTCACAATATTGTATTTTAAGATGGATCGAGAAATTACTTTCTAATTATGAAAGCAACCCCATTTTCCCTCTACTTTTCATCTCCAGCATAGTAGATCATATGATCATCTGACTCAAAATTCCCCATGCCAGTCCATCTCATCTAGCCAATACCTAGTATGTCAGTATTTATGCATTCCATTTCTTCCTTAATAATATCTAATTTCCCCACATTCATGGTTCTCACATTTCATGTTCCAAACACTAGTGTCTGCTTACAACTGTTCCTCCTCCATAGTGTTTCCATACTTGAGGGCTCCACCTCAGTTGCTCTATCTGTTAGTCTAAGTGTGTTCTATTGTATATAGGGTTTTTGAAGCCCTGCTATTTTGGAAGTGTATGGTCATTCCCTCTTCCTAGACTGTCTTAATCTGAATGCTCAGATTTAGAACAGTATCTGACAGACAAGAATTTTATGGAAAAGAGCAAATGAATGATATTTCCCCAATTGTAGAAATAACCAATAGTTTCAGTGTTGCTCCCGCCCTTGACACGTGTGTCTTGACCCACCCATTTCCCTGCTCCACCAGCGTTCCTTCTACTCTAACCTACTCCCTTTAACATCTATCTCCCACTATCCAGCCCTTGATATGATAGCTTCTATAGCAAGTTTTCTAGGCTTCTGTGATTCCAAACGCTTCAAGCTGCTGCCAGATTCTTATGCTGTGGCCAGTGTCTCTTGAGTTTAGGGGCCTTTAAGTCCAAAAATAAGGTACTAATGTTAGGGAAGTCTTCCTATCTCAGATGGTTCTGAGGAAAAGTCCATTCCCTTGAATTTCTGCTCGGGGTTTGACATCTTGTGCTTTAGGGCCTCTTCTCTTCCATTTACAGCACACTGTAGTCACAATGAAATAGTTTCCCAAGGAAAGGTGATGTGCCCTGTAGACCTGGTATATAGTGTTGTTTTCTTGGCAGCTCAATATCAGCTGTGAAAATTAGACCACTTGCTGATTGTGGAACAGACCACACCAACTACTCATATACAAGTCCAAGCTCAAGCTAAGGAAAACTAAATCAAATCCAAGGGAAACAAAATATGACTTTGAGTCTATCTCACTTGAATTTCAAAACCATCTCAGAAACAGGTCTGAAGCTTTGAACACTAATGAGTGAAGACCAGATGAGCTGTGGTAGGATATCAAGAATATAATACAGGAAGAGTGCAAAAGGTCATTACAAAGACAGAAGAGGAAGAAAAGACCAAAATGGATGTCAGAAGAGACTCTGAATATTGTACTAGAAAGCCAAGAAGCCAAAGCAGAGGGAATAATTAATGATATTAAACAGAAGATTTCAAAGGGCAGTGTAGAAAAACAAAGTAAAATATTATAATGAAATGTGCAAAGAGCTAGAGTCAGAAAATCAAAGGGGCCAAACTAGCTCAGCATTTCTTAAGCTCAAGGAACTGAAGAACAAATTCAAGCCATGAGTTGCAAGACGTAAGGATGTTTTCAGCAGAAGATTAATTGATCCATGAAGTATTAAAAGAAGATGGAAGGAGTATACAGAGTCATTGTACCAACAGGAATTGGCAGACACAGAAGAATTTAATGAAACAACATATGAGCAAGAGCCTATGGTGATAAAGGAAGAAATTAAAGCTGCTCTGAAAAAAACTGGCAAAAAACAAGCCCCCAGGAATTGATAGTATTCCAATTGATATATTTCAACAAACAAATGCTGCCCTACATGTGTTCACCAAGTTGTGCCAAGAAATCTGGAGGACAAACCACCTGGCCAACTGACTGGAAGAGATCTATCTTTATTCCCATTCCAAAGAAAGGTGATCCGACAGAGTGTGGAAATTATCGAACACTATCATTAATATCAAATGCAAGCAAGAGTCTGTTGAAGATTTCCAAAAATGACTGGAACAGCACATCAACAGAGAACTGCCAAAAGTGCAGGCTAGGTTTAGAAGAAGTTGTGGCACTAGGGATATTGTAGCTAATGTTAGATTGATCTTGGCTGAAAGCAGGGAGTACCAGAGGAATGTCTATCTGTGCTTCATTTGACTGTGTGGACCACAACAAGCTGTGGCTAACTCTGAGAAAAATGGGAATCCCAGAACACCTGATCATGTTTATGTGAAACCTATACTTGGACCAGGAGGCAATAGTCAGAACTGAGCAAGGAAACACTGCATGGTTCAAAACTGGGGAGGATGTATTCCAGGGATGTGTCCTATCTCCATACCTTTTCAGTATAGACGCAGAACAGATTATCTGGGAGGCTGGGCTTTATGAGGGAAAATGTGGCATCAGGATCTGAGGAAGATTCATCAACAGTCTGCGTTATGCAGATGACACAACCCTGCTTACTGAAACTGAGGAGGACCTGTAGTACCTGCTGTTCTTAGGTCAAGGACTTCAGCCTTCAATACGGATTGAAGCTCAACATCAAGAAAACAAAGATTCTCACCACTGGGCCACTTGACAGCGTTGTGATGGATGGTGAAGAGGTTAAGATTGTAAATAGCTTTAGTTTGCTTGGCTCCACAAGCAACACTCTTGGCACTAACAGCTAGGAAATTAAAAGACGTATTGGGCTGGGAAAGTCTGCTGTCAGAGACCTCTCCAAAGTACTGAAGAGCAACTATGTCAGTTTGAAGACTAAGTTGCGCCTGATACAGGCCATAGTTTGCAATTACTTGCAATGCATCAGAGTGGGACAATGACTAGGAATAATAAGAGAATTGATTTGAGTTGTGGTGTTAGAGAAGAGTGTTGAAAATACCATGTACTGCTAAGAGAACAAACAGGTTTGTCCTGCAGAGGGTTAAATGGGCTGCTTCTTGGAGGCAAGTATTT
>NW_006399778.1:5309534-5310468 GCF_000299155.1 Elephantulus edwardii | reverse complement strand
GGATTTGAACTGTGTGCCTCTGGGATTACAGTGCAGCTTCTTGCCACTAGGCCACCAGAGCTCCCTAAATTTCTTTTTATGCATCTGAAAGTTGAACAATGAATAAGGAATACTGAAGAAGAAGAAATGCCATTGAACTGTGGTGTTAATAATGAGCATACGATATCCACAGACATCCATAAGAGGAAGTGGAATCGGAGCGCTCCTTAAAGACAAGGATGGTCAGAACTTTGTCTCACTTTGAGTATGTTGTCAGGAGAAGCTTGTCTTTGGCAAAAGACATCATGCTGGGAAAAGTAGAGGGCCAGTGAAGGAGAGGGAATCCCCTGAGACAGACTGCTACAGTGACTGTTCCAATGGGCTTGAGATTGTGCTGATGCTGAAGCACAGGGCAAGGTTAAGTTCTGTTGTTCTTAGGGTAACTGTGAATTGTGGTCAACTGGACAGCACCTAACAAAGGTAGACCCGTGGCTCAAGTCTAAAAACCTAGAGGTCAGAGGATGATGAGCCAGATGCAGGATGAAAATCCAGTAAAAAGCAAGAGAATTTTGCCAGATGTCCATGTATATTTGATACAGGCCACCCTCTTCCCCAGCCCAACCATAAAACAAGTTCCCTTTCAAATGATTGGCTGCACATAGGTGATTGCATTGTATCAGATATCCTCAAGAAGTTGATTACATTCTATCATAGCTCCTCAAGAGAACTATCTACATCATAACTACTAAACTAGAAAGTCAGAGGAAGCCAAGGTGACACGTAACCTTAACCATCACACCTCCCACCACTGTCAAGATCTCATTGACTACTCAGTAGTGGTTTGACATTGGTAGAAATGATTATACCCACTTTACAGATGAGAAAACAGAGCTTAAGAAAGATAAGTGAATTCAGCAAAGTAGCAGGATACAAGATCAACATTCAAAAATCAGTT
>NW_006399778.1:5302364-5307592 GCF_000299155.1 Elephantulus edwardii | reverse complement strand
AAAAAAAAAAAAAGAAAGAAAGATAAGTGGCTTGCCCAATATAGGACACTGGAAGCAAAGAAGGGGGAAGCAGCTATCTTAGAGCAAGTGGCAAGTGATAGACAAGAAAACAGAAAACTGATTTAAAAAAAAAAAAAAGGAAACCAACAGGCAACACCATTTTGAATTGGTTCACAGAAGTGAAAATGGCCTTGCTTCAAATGATGTCCATAACTCTCTGTACCTCTCTCAATTCTCAGTGATAACTTCCTAGGCTTTAGCTGCATTCTCAAGCAGGCTTTTGGGGCTGGCTAACTGTATGTAAAAGACTAGAGTCCGACTCTGTAGCTCACATCATATAAAACATTAATTAAAACTGAATCAATGGCATAAATTAAAAAAGCTAAGACTGTTGGACAAAAACAGAGGGGTAAATCTTCACGACCTTGGATTTGGCAATGAATCCTTAGATATAACACCAATGCCATAAACAATGAAAGAAAAAAAATTAATTGGATGTTATTAAAGTTTAAAATTTTCATACACTAAGGGGTATCATCAAAAAGAGAAAAACAATCTACAGATTGTGAGAAAATATTTGCAGTTATTTCTGCTAAGAGTCCAATACCTTGTGTATATAAAACAGCATAATTTAAAACTACAAAGGACGTGAATAGACATTTCTCCAAAGAAGATATGAAAAAGCACTGAAAAGATTTTCAATAGCATCAGTCATTAAGGAAATAGAAATGAAACACAAGCAGATATACTTCACACCCAATCGTTGTGTACCATCGAGTTGGAACTTACCCATAGCTGACCCCATTTTCAGAGGCAGTTAATCACATGGGAGGAGACTGTCCATCTTTTCCCATGGAGCTACAGGTGGGATTCGAAATGTAGACTTTTAGGATTACAGTGCAGCTTCTTACCACTACTAGGATAGTAATATTAACGACGATAATAATAAAACAAAATGAAATAAAAAAGAGAAGAAATATTGGTGGAGATGCAGGAGAAATGAACCCATTTGTTCATTGCTAGTAGGAATGTGAAATGACACACAGATGCTGTTGTTGTTGTTGTTGTTAGATGCCATTGAGATAAGAGCAACTCTATGAACAACAGATCTGAATCGTGTCCTATCCTGCGCCGTCCTCACAATCTCTGACACACTCAAGCCCATTGCTACAGTTACTGTGTTAATCCACTTGGTTGAAAGTCTTCCTCTCCTTCACCATCCCTCCACCTTTCTAAGCATGATGTCCTTCTCTAAGGAATATCCTCTCCTGGTAAAATACCTGAAGTATGTGAGACAAAGCTTTCTCATTTTTGCTTCCAAGGAGTACTTCAGCTGTATCTTCTTCAAGACATGTCTATTTGTTATTTTGCCAGTCCATGGGATCTTCAGTACTCTTCTTCAACACCAACATTCAAGGCATTAATTATTCTTCTGTCACTTATTCATTGTCCAGCTCTTAGACCCATAGCAAGTGACTGAAAAGATCATGGACTGAATCAGACACACTTTAGTCCTCAAGTTGACATTATTGTTCCTCAATAATTTGGAGAGGTTTCTTTGTTTTTTTTTATTAAATTTTATTAGTTTTAATGAACATTTACAGAGATTTTGGGTTTTCGTTCATTCATTGTTGCACTGTTTTCTCCACTCTCATCCCCAGTTTGTTCTTCTTCCCCCCGCCCAATGTCTGTTTTAATTGTCCAATTGCCACAGTGCTTGTCAAAGCCAGTTCTGATTAATCTCCTTTGTCAGTGTGTCCCTTGCCATTCCCTATCACTCCTCCCTGAGCGAGACTTCACCCTGATTCATAAGGAAAAGGGGATGGCATATTCTCTTAGCTACTTCCTGCTGAAAAGAGATGCTGTGGGTTTCAGGGTGAAGGTCTTCTCTCACTATGGAGAGGTTTCTATGGAGACTTTCCCAGTACAATATGTCTCTTGATCTCTTGACCGATGATACCAAGTCTATTGATTGTAGATCCAAGTAAGATGTAGTTGATAGTTTCAATCTTTTTTCCACATATCATGATGCTGCCTGTTGGTCCAGTGATGATGATTTTTGTTTTTTTTGATGTTGAGATGAAGCTATCAACACGGATTGCATCTCAACATCAAGAAAACAACACAGTTGCTGTAGAATATTGTGATTTATTAAAAAGTCAGAGATAGAACAAGCAACTGCACTTCTAGGTATATGCCTGAAAGAAATGAAAACATGCACACAAATGTTTATAGCCGCTTTATTCACAACAGTCAAAAGATAGAAACAACCCACATGCCCGTCAAGGAATGAATTGTGATATATACGCATAAACCCATTCACTGTCATCAAGTAAATTCTGACTCTTAGGAAACCCTCCATTTAGTTTCTGAGGCTATAAATCTTTGCCTGAGGACACTGCCCATAGTTTTCCCCTGAGGAGCAGATAGATGGTGGATCGAGCCACCAACCTTTTGGTTAATAGCCCAGCATGCCACCAGTATGCCACCAGAGATCCTAATATACACAAACAATGGAACATTATGCTGCCATAAAAAGAAATAAAGCACTGATACATGCAAAGAGGTCCACAGTGCCCTTGGAGTTGGCTGCTTGTGGGCCTACACACACACACACACACACACACACACACACGCTCCTTGTAGAAAGGGAACATGCTGGTCTTCTTTTGTAAACTGCTCCCTCACTCTCACCTACTGGGTCAGGTAGGCAGGAAATGAATGAATGAGTAATGAATGAAAAAAATGCATTTTAATTGACTGGTGAAAGGGTGGGAGAGAGAGAGAGGAAGCAAGCCAGCAAAGAAAGAAGAAAAGAAGGAAGAAAGGACTTCTGAGTTCAAACACTGTCTTCTGGAAAGAGAGGGGATTGTCCCTGATTTCGATGGTCTCTAGTGACCTAGTGGTAAGGAGTTTTGCTGTTGTCCCAAAGGCAGAGGGGTTTATTTCTTGGTTGGGTGTACATACTATTGAGTCAGAGCAGACTAATAGCTGACCTCCAGCAAGTTTTCAGAGGCTGGAAATTGTGTATTAGGATATGGCCCATCTTTCTCTCTCAGAGATGTTGATGGATTTGAACCGGGCCCCTTTGGGTGAACAGTACAACTCCTTACCACCAGGCCACCAGAGACCCTTTTCATTTCCTAATACCAGTTCATGTCTGGTTGTGCTGCCTCCTCTCTCCTTCCAGTCATTCTCGAAATATGTCTTAACTCCCTCCATCTTTTCCTCCTGCCTCCTCATATTCTTTCCACATCCTTCCTGGCAATTTTTTTTTTTTGCATGAAAGAGCCCAATAATAATGAGATTAAAATGACTAAAGACCTTGTAAATGAATCCTTGAGGGTTGAAACTGAAACCTATTTGTCCTTAATAAAGAACCTCAGGTGTAATGGAAGGTAGGACAGTGAAGGCCGACAGGCTACTTACTGAGTTCCCTATCACAAGAAGGGGAAAGGGAACCTTTGCAGGTGCTCACTGTGTACAGGCGCTTCTCCCAACATCCCTGCACTATTGGTGATGTATTTAGTAACCTAGTTCTGAAAACATGAAATAACTTTTTTTAAAAAAAAAAACATCAAAAAACCCACCCCCGATTTGCAGTGTTTACCAATTTCTGTAGAGTAACTACTCTTGCCAAGGACAATTTCAAGCTACCAACAATAGGCATGAAAATTTTGAAATATTTCAGTTATCTCTTGCAAGCAGGTAGGAACAAACACATGCCGGCTCCAGCACACAGCTGAAAGTCGGCTTGACCCCAAACCCAAGCCTGCCCCTACTGCTCTGGACTAGGTGGAGACAAGGACAGGCAGGGTGAGGCCCCAGAGGCATCGTTTCCCCTGCCTCTCCAGGGCTCCTGTCTCCCATTTGACAATCCAGTATTTCTGCATCACTCTGTCAACTTCTGCAGCATCCCCACAGTGGATGCTGGATGCCTTTTCTGCTGCAAGATGCCTATCATTTCTCTCTGATTCATTATCCTTCTGACAACTTTCCCACCACTGTTCATGTTCAAGTTTTCTCTATCTCTCCTTTTCACAAATGTTCCCTTTTTCTCAGGAAACATTTTAAAGTCTGCTTTAGAAAACAACACGGTGACTGACTTGACAGGTTTTTTTCCCCTCTTCTAGAGAACAGGACGTGACAAGGCCAGGTTGAACTTCCTGTGTGAAATGGTGTGTGGGCTTTCTGAGCAAAACAAGGGTCAGACTGTGGTCCTGGAGGGGCCTATGCCATGGTCACTTGGAATCAAGCCTCGGACAGTGCAGCACATGGGGTGCCCAGGCCACTCCTGTCATCCTTGGGGCAGGTTTTCTGGAGTGAGGAGAAGCTGAGACAGGGACAGAGTGTTCTACCACACACCACAGTCATGCCCCATTTGGCCAACAGGAAGTACCACCAGTCAAGGTCCGGCTCAACCTCTTCCTGATATAGACGTGTCCTGGTGCAAATCACTCTACCTCTTGAGCCTCATCTGTGAAATGGGAATGATGAATTCAACGCTACAGTCTTACCAATGAGACTCTGTGTAGTAATCCAGTCTTCTCAGGACATGCTACTTTTCTGTCTCTAAGGGTGGGGGCAGGGAGAAGGAAAAGGGGCTGTTCTTTCTAAATGTTTAACAGAAGCCCAATCCTGTTACGTGGCAAAATCATGACTAATTGAAACTCTCTTGCTGGAAACTTCCAATAACAGCTTATGGGGTCTAAGGCAAATTATCTGACCTATTCATGCCTCAGACTTCTAAACTATAAAATGAGGTTTATAATGGAATCTACCACACGGGAGTATTGCACATATTGTTACTATTAAGTGCTATCTAGTCACCTGCGACTCATAGTGACCCTGTGTACAACAGCTCTGAACTCTCCTCTATCCTGAGTCAACTTTATTGTCTCTGGCACATCTACGCCCATTACTCCAGTCACTGAATTAATCCATCTCATTGAGGATCTTTCTCTCCTGCACTGCCCTTTCATCTTCCCAAGAGTGATGTCCCTTTCCAAGGACTGGTCCCTACTTGCAGCATGTCCAAAGTATGTCAGACGAAGCTTCAGAATCCTTACCTCCAAGGATTCTTTCACCTTCTGTAGGATGAGCCTGTTTGTTCTCGTAGCACTTCATGATATATTCAATATACTTCTCCAGCACCACAGCTCAAAGGCATCAAGTCTCCTTCTGTCATTCCTAGTCATTGTCCAGCTTTCTGATGCATAGCAAGTAAT
>NW_006399778.1:5300465-5302054 GCF_000299155.1 Elephantulus edwardii | reverse complement strand
AACACCCCACCCCCACTTCCCAACCACTTTACTATTCAACTCTTATTCTGGACTCTTGTTTTGCCTATAATGCCTAATCTAACATTTCACCAAAGAAGACATTCAGATGGCCAAGAAATACATGAAGAAATGTTCAAAATCCCTAGCTCTAAGAGAGATGCAAATCAAAACAACTATGAGATATCATCTCATTACAGTAAGAACAGCAAAATTTAACAGAGCAGCAAACAACAGATGTTGACAAGGTTGTGGAGAAACTGGAACCCTTACTCACTGTTAGTGGGAGTGTAAAATGGCGTAACCACTGTAGAAGGCAGTATGGTGCTTGCTCAAAAAGTTGGAAATAGAAATACAATTTGACCCAGCAATTTGATTTTTTATTTCCTGGTTGCTGGTACCAAGAGTGTTGATTATGGAGCCAAGAAAACTAAAGCTGTTAACAATCTCAAACCCTTCATCACCTATCATAATGCTGTCAATCAGTCCGGTGGTGAGAATCTTTGTTTTTTTTAAGTTGAGCTTCAATCCATGTTAAAGGATGCAGTCTTTTACCTTCTGACCTCCTCAGTTTTGGTAAGCAAGTTTGTGTCATCTTCATAATGCAGGCTGTTGAGTCGTCCTCCAATCCTGATGCCACATTCTTCCTCATAAAGCCCAGCTTCCTGAATGATCTGTTCTGCATACAGTTTAAAATGGTATGGAGATAGGATGCATCCCTGATGTACACCTTTCCTGATTTTGAACTATGCAGTGCTTCCTTGCTCTGGCAACTCTTCTGACAACTGCTTCTGACAACTGCTTCCTGGTCCAAGTATTGGTTTCACATAAGCACAGTCAAGTGTTTAAGGATTCCCATTCTTCTCAGAATTAGACACAGTTTGTTGTGATCCACATAGGCAAATGTCTTTGCATAGTCAATGAAATGCAGATAGATATTGCTCTGGTACTCTGTGCTTTCAGCCAAGATCATCAAACATTAGCTATACTGTCCTTTGTATCACGGCCTCTTCTAAATCCAGCCTCTATTGTTGTTGTTAGAAATCATCAAATCGACTACAACTCATAATGACTCCATGGACTGAGCAGATCTGAGTCTTGTCCTATCTTGCACCGTCCTCACCATCTCTCTCACACTCAAGACCACTGTGATGATTCCTCTTGTTGAAGGTCTTCTTCTATTTCGCTGACCCTCCACCTTTCCCAGCAGATCTCTCTATAAGGATTGATTTCTCCTGAGAACATGCCCAAAGTGAGATGAAGTTTCTACTTCCTTGCCTTTAAGGTGCACTCTAGTTACTTCTTGAAGACAGATATTTATTCTTTTGGCAATTCCTAATATATTCAATACTGTTTACCAACAGCACAATTCAAAGGCATCTATTTTTCTTCAGTCTTCTTTAGTCATTGTCCAACTTTCAGATGAAGAGGAAGTAATTGCAAAGACCCTGGCTTTGATGAGGTGCACCTTAGTTTTTAAATTGGCATCCTTACTTTTTTCCCCCATTTTTAAAATTTTATTAATTTTAATGAACATTTACAGAGATTTTTTATTTTTATTCATTCACTGTTGCACTATTTTCTCTACCCAC
>NW_006399778.1:5256999-5298150 GCF_000299155.1 Elephantulus edwardii | reverse complement strand
TAAAATTTTGCTATTCTTTCTGGGGTGAGATGATATCTCATAGTTGTTTTAATTTGCATCTCTCTTAGAGCTAGGTTTTTTTAACATTTCTTCATGTGCCTGTTAGCCATCTGAATGTCTTCTTCGGTGAAGTGGCTGTTCATATCCTGTGCCCATTTTTCTACTGGATTATTTACCTTTATCTTGTTGTGGTGCTCAAGTATTTTATAAATTCTGGATGTAAGTCCCATATCTGATATGTTATTACCAAATACTTTTTCCCAGTCAGTGGTTTCCCTTTTTACCCTATTGGAGAAGTTTTTGGATGTGCATAGGGATTTGATTCTTAGAAGATCCCATTCATCTACTCTATCTTGTCCTGGTTGTAGGGCCCTTACTCTTTAGAGCTTTGGAGAAATAGATGAACTAATTCATATAAAAGGAGTTCTGGTGGCCTTGTCTGTAGGGAGTTGCACTGCTGACTCAAAGGCTGTTTCTCTCTGCTGGTTCAAATCCACCAGCAGCTCCACCTGAGAAAGATGGGTAAACACCTCCCATGCAATTTCCAGCCTAGGAAACCCAATGGAGGGTCAGATTTTATTGGACCTTCAAAATTATCTCCCCATTTGACTGAAAGGGAAATAGGAGTCAAGAAGCTTAGTTTATGGTCTTAGTTCTGCCATCAATTCAATACGTGATCTTGGTAGAATCTTATAATTTCTTTATTTAAAGAATAATTGTTAGATGCTGAGTGATGGGAAATAGTAATAGCTAGCATTTTGAATCCTTGCTACTGTAAAGCTCTAAGCATCTCATATCCAAAATGCTTTTATCATTCTGATTTTACATATAAGGAAACTGAGCCATTAAAGTTCACTAAATCAATTAATGGTAGACCCGACTGTTGAATGCAAGTGTCTAAATCATAGTTCATGCCCCTAACTACCAACCAGATTAGTTCTGCTGAACAGGGATAGTGCCCCTATCATCATGGAGTAAAGGCGGAGTAATGGACTATGATGGTGTGGTTGTTGTTAAGTGCCGTCAAGTCGTAGACGACCTTGTGGAACATAACAATGGATAATACTGAGGAGGGTAGGAATCCCAGAATAATTAATTGTGTTAATGTAAAACCTACATCTAGACCAAGAAGCTGTTGTCTGAACAGAACAAGAGAATACTGCATGGTTGAAATTAGAAAGAGTTTGGGTCAGAGTTGTATCCTTTCTCCTAGTCAATCTGTATTCTGAATAAATCTTTTGAGTAGCTGGATTCTATGAAGAAGAATGTGGCATCAGGGTTGGAGAAAGATTCATCAACCACCTGTGTTATGAAGATGACATAACTTTGATTGTTAAAAGTGAAAATGACTTGAAACACTTGCTACAGGAGATCAAAGACAGTATGTATTGCACCTAACCATCAAGTAAGCATAAATCCTCACCACTGGACCAGTAGGCAACATCCTGATAGAGAAAAGATTGAAGTTATCAATGATTTCATTTTACTGGGATCCACATCCAAGACCCTTGATAACAGCAGTCAAGAAACCAAAGGACATGTTGCCTTGGGAAAATCTACTATCAAGGACTTCTCCAAAGTGCTAAAGAGCAAGGATATCAGTTTAAAGGTCAATGTGTGCCTGAACCAAACCATGGTCTTTTCAATGACTTCCTATGCCTTTGAAAGTTGAAGAATGACAAAAGATGACAGAAAAAGAATCAGTGTCTTTGAGTTGTGGTGATGAAGAAAAATGCTGAGTTTCCCATGAATAACAAAAAATCCAGTAAGTCTATCTTGGAGGCAATGCAACCACGGTGCCCCATAGAGTCAAGAAGGATTAAATTTTACCTCACATACTTTGGTCACATTGTCATGAAGCTCCAGTTCGTGGAAACAGGCATCATGCTGGGAACGGTAGAGGGTTTGAAGAAGGGAGGAAGACCTCCAACAAGACGGCTTCATACAGTGACTATGTCAATGGGCTTGAGCATATCAACGATCAGAGGCTAGCTTCAGATCTGGTGTTCTTAGTGTCACCGAGTTGTAGAAGACTCAATGACATTTAACAATAACAAGAGTGGTAAGGGCAGCAGCATTGGGCCCCACTCCCTGGTTTCCTGAATAGTTAGAATTTTAAGGAAGTAGAATTGGTTATGCTCCCAAATTTGACATGCTAGCTCTGCTGCTCTGCTGCCTTTGATCATGTGTGACCTTGAGCAGGCCATGGCTTCTCTCAAGCTTCAGTTTCCCCAGTTACAAATTAGACAGGTTCTCAAAGATGGTGCTCTAAGTTCTTATCACCTTTTGAGAATGACTGTTCTCAGCACCCTTTCCACATCCACGTGGGCCCATGTTCTGTCCATTTCTCCCCTCCCTAGGGTCTGATCCTTGGGGCCTTGCAGCTTAGAACCAGTGGGCTGCATCTCTGCTGACCTGTATCCCCTAATAGAGAGAGGCAGCCAGCTGGGGCAGGAGGCATCCAAAGGTCTTAGGATGATATAGATACAACACTAGTCAGCCTCCCAAACTTGTCTCGCCTGCCATGGGCAGGGCTATGTCTATTGATCGAGGCCATAAATACGGGGAAGGCAGCTGTTTCCCTTCCAATCCAAAATCAATGCAACCAAAGCTAGCACAGGAGGGAGGAGGATTCAGAGCCAGAAAATAGTTCCTGAGTTTCGGAAACGTGGGCCAAGGTGGACCAGATGTGATTTGCTCCTGGTGTCAGTGAGCTGCGCCAGGTGCAGAGCATGCTGGGAACCTCCTCCAGAGGGGAGGGAGAGCTCAGGACCTGCCAGCTGCTTGAAGAATTTTGTGCTTCAACCACGTGGTCTTGGACTCTGAGCCTAACGAGCAGCCTGTGGTGAGGTCTATCTGTCCCAGAAAGGAATTCCCCATCTGATTCTAGCTCTGGCACTGACCTCCTGTGTGGCCCTGGTCAGGTAAGCCCTTCTCTGGGCTTCAATATCCCTGTAAGTGAAAGGAGGAGGTTATATCAATGATTAGTTAGGATGGGACACTTCTGCCATCAGTAATGAAAGTCATAGTACTTCCTCCTATCAGGGCATTTTGTAGCCCTCAGAGAGGGTTCACTGGGTGAGCACAGCCCTCGTGGGAGTATAATTGGCCCACCTGACACCCTCAGTGTCATTTACTGCTTCTCACACATTCTCAGGTTTACTCGGCAAGTTCCCTTTAAAGGAGGTTGTAGCTCCCCATAGGGCCAGGAACTGGCCATCTTTGTCTCTTTCTAGGGGATAGGGCTGGGCCCCTCCAGGGGACCTCAGGAGCTAGGTCCTAGACTGGGTACTTGCAGTGGTATCCTGGGTTGAACTTCGAGTCTTCCTGGGGCAAGGAGCACTGAATTGGGCTTTAAACCCTGGACACACCCTGGTCTCTGGCCTTCAGTGTCTCCATCTGCAAAAAAAGGTGCAGTGAGAAGGCCAAGCAGCATTCAGGAGCAACGATTTTGAAAAATACTACGCAGCTTGGGAGAGACTGGAGAGCATTATGGTGAGTGAACTAACTCAGTCTCAAATACTGTAGAAGCCCATTATTGTAAACACAGAAGGATAACTATTAAAACATGTATGGGGACCCTAGGGGGAAGGGACCCTAGGTGGCGATGGGTAGGGGCAAAACCACAGGGTTGCACAGTTAGGTGGGAGGAGGGAGGAAGTGAAGGAAAGGAGAAGGATCTGGCAGGAACCTGAAAAGACAGGGTAACGATGGGCAAGGTCCAACGGTGATTAATGTTATAAAACATAATGCATGGGAATGATTGTATGAAACACAATGTGAACAAAGAATAGTGTGAAACACGATGTGTACAAACTTTGTAAGCAAACTAATAATTAAGAAAAGGGTTCAGTGAGCAGAGAAAGGGTTGAGACCTGCCAGCTTAATGGTTGTATGCACGCGCCTTCTCTGCACAAGGCTTTTCTTACTTGTCTTCCTTCCACCTCTCCGCACTGCGGCTTCTCTCTTGGATCCCAACCCCCTATCATCCACCTTGCCACATCATCATTGTGTCCTCACCTAGACTGGCCTTCTGTGCTTTCTTGTCTTGTTCTGTTCTGCCTTATCCTTCAAGATTAATTTTCGAAAACCCAAGTCTGATTAGCCCCTGCCTTGCTGAGCAATATACCTGGCTCCCTATTGCCCAAGATAGAGTGATCTGACCTTCCTCTTCAAGTTCACAGTTCAGCCAGTGCTTCCATTTCCATTCTGACCTCCTCCTCACTCCCGTGGTGCCTCCAGCTCTCCAGCCCCAGCACCTCACCTGTCAAATGGGCCTGGGTCTCCCCCACCTCTGGGCCTTTGAGCTTGTTCTTTCATCCCCTTTCAATGACTCCTCTCCTTTTCCCCCTCTGTTAAACACTATCATCCTTCAGGACCAACTTATATGCCAACTCAGCCCCCTTCAGAGCCCTCACGGCACCTGTTAGAGCCTTTCCCACCTGCAGACCTGAGGTCAGATGGAGGTGGTCCCTCACAATAGGAAGATGGCTCCACAGCAGCTGGAGTCACTTTCCAAATCCCAGGAGAGACAGGCTAAGCCTTTGTCTTCTTCACTTGCCTTGGGGTTCTATTAATACTGACAAAAACCTCAACACTTATTGCTGCTGAGTCAGAATCGACTAGTAGCTGACCCTGCAGTGGATGCTTGGAGTCTTTAAATTGCATAGGAGGAGGGAGACTGCTTATCTTTTCCCCTAGGTGCTGCCAGTGTATTTGAACTGCTAGAGAGACGCTAAATTTGAGTTAACAGTGCCCTAACTTTCCATGTACTATGCCATCAGAGTTCCCTGCACTGAAGAAAAGTATCTGCTTCAAAATAACAACATGTTGAATGGAATCAGGCTGGACTTCCCTTCAAACATGGGATAGTTCATGTGGAACTTAGTTGGATTAAACAGCAAAGAGCTACATTGGGAGGACAACCTCCTTCCATGCTATTCACAGCCTCTGAAACCCGCTGGAGGGCCAAGCTATGAGATGCTTCTTACTCAACAGCACATATGAGCAGCAACATTCTCAAGCAGCCTTGGTGACACAGTAGGGTAAGCATTGGGCTGCTACCAGAAAGGTTAGCTGTTTGAATTTGCTAATGAAGCAGTCTGCTTCTGTAAAGGGCTAGGGCCTTGGAGATCCTGTGGAACAGTTCTGCTCTGTTCTATAGTCTTGGTATGGCCTGAAGCAGACTTGACAGCAGGAGTTTGTAGTTTGATTATACTAAGCCAAGTTGACCTGCATTAGGTAGACTCAACTAGCCAGGTTAGGTTAGGCTGAGAATCTGGAAATCTGTTGAGTTGGGTGGTTGATGTTGTTGTTATGTGCCATTGAGTTGCCTGTGACTCATAGCGACCCCATGTACAACAGTCCTATACCCTGCTCTATCCTGTGCCAATCTTATTATCTCTGACACACCTACCCCCATTCCCCTAGTCACCGAATCAATCCATCTCATTGAGGGTCTTCCTCTCCTGCTCTGTCCCTCCACCCTCCCAAGCAGATGTCCCTCTCCAAGGACTGGTCCCTCCTTGCAACATGTCCAAAGTATGTCAGGCAAAGCTTCAGAATACTTACTTCCAAGGAGCAGCCTGATTTAACCCTCTCCAGGATGACCTTGTTTGTTCTCTTAGCAGTCCAGTGTAAATTCAATACTCCTCTCCAACACCACAACTCAAAGACATCAAGTCTCCTTCTATCATCTCTAGTCATTGTCCAGCTTTCTGATGCATAGCAAGTGTTTTTGCAAAGACCATGGCCTGTATCAGGCGCACCTTAGTCTCCAGAATGACATCATTGCTTGTAAGTACTTTGGAGTTAATTAAAGTAAATTAATTATATTGGGCTCACCAGTAGGGTGGAGCTGATTTAATTGGGCTGGGCTGCCTAGTTAAACTGGTATTGTTGTTAGTGCTGTCAAGTTACATAGGACCCCGTGAACAACAGATCTGAACCTTGTCCTATCCTGTGCCATTCTCACCATCTCTGACATACTTGAGCCCATTGCTGCAGTCACTGTGCCAATCCACCTGATTGAGGGTCTTCCTCTCTTTCACTGTCCCTCTGTCTTTCCAATTACGATATCCCTTTCCAAGGAGTAACCTCTCCTAGCAGCATGTCCAAAGTATGTGAGAAGCAGCTTTATTATTTGTTCCTCCAAGGAACATTCTCCAAGAGAGAGCTATTTGTTTTATTCCATGGTATTTTCAGTACTCTTCTCCAACATCACAGCTTAAAGGCATTAATTCTTCTTCTTTCATCCTTATTCACTTCCCAGCTCTCAGATGCATAGCAAGCACAAAAGACCATGGTCTGAATCAGGCACTCCTTATTTCTTAATTTGGCATCACTGTTCCTTAATAATTTAGAGAGGTCCCAGACTACAGACTTTCCAAGTATAATATGTCTCCTGATCTCTTAACTGCTGGTACCAAAGGTGATATTGTGGACCCAAGTAAGATGAAGTTGACAGTTTCAATGTTTTCTCCATCTACCATGAAGTTGCCTATCGGTCCAGTGGTAGAAATTTTTTTTTTTTCTTGATATCAAGATACAATCCATACCGAAGGCTGTATCTTTAATCTGCAGCAAGTACTTCAAGTCCTGCTCACTTTTAGCAAGCAAGGTTGTGAAAGTTGAACTGGGATGGGTCTTTACACTGGAATAGCTTGGTCTGTGTAAATGGAATGCTTTGGTTGAGATGAGTTACTAGGTTAGCTTTTTTTCAGTTAGTTCTATTCTTTTGGGTTAGCTGAAAAAAGCTAACCTAGTAACTCATCTAAAGCTAACCTAGTAACTCATCTAAGGTTCTCCTTATCCACAAGCTATGATATTTACAGTAACCACATATACTTGCAAAATTTGTACAGTGAATAAGGAAGACTGAAGAAGAATTTACGCCTTTGAATGTGGTGTTGAATATTGAGTATACCATGGGCTGTCAAAAGAAGAAACAAATCTGCCTTGGAAGAGGTGTAGCCAGAGTGCTCCATAGAAGAAAGAAGGTGAGACTTCATCTCACATACTTTGGGCATGTTGTCAGGAGGACTCTGTCTCTGTAAAATGACATCATTCTTGAAAAAGTAGAGGGTCATTGAAAGAAAAGAAGGCATTTAATGAGATGAGTTGACAATGACTGCGACAATGGGCTTAAGCACAGCAGACTGTGAGGACAGCACTGGGACCAGGCAGGGCTTTGTTCTGTTATACATAGGGTTGCTAGGAGCTGGAGTTGACTCAGTGACACCAAACAGCAACAATGGTGATTTAATTATGTGCAGTGAGGCAGATTGAAATCATTACCTGGGTCGGATTAGTTGTTGGGCAAGAGTAGGACGGTAGAGCAAGTGGGATGGGTTGGTTGGCTTAGGTAGGTTGGTTGGCTTGTCTCGTCTGGGACAGGCTGGCTTAGTGGGCTGGGTTACTGGTTAGCCTGGCTTGGCCTGGGTTCCGGCTTCACTGGGGGATAGCCACAATGCTCTGAGTTCTGCTCAGACTCCTGCTCTGAGCCAGGGCAGGTGGGGGTCGGTGGATGTCGTGGCCACAAATAGCTGTGGGGAACACAAACAGCTTGGTCTTCAAAGACCTCAGTGGTGGCAGCTGTAACTTTCCACACGGCTCCAGCAAGCACGTCTCTAGGCCTCGTGTTCAGGCCCAGCTGCTGCTTCCTCTGCAGGCAAACCACAGTGTGGGGGGCGGGAGAGGTGGGGAGCTTGGGGGCTCTGAAGTTCTCCTCCACAGGAGCTAGGGTGGAGGGCAGGCCTTACCAGGCACCTCTCAGTTTTAGATTCTGGGCTGCTCTCTGATAAGCGGAGATGGGGAGAGACCCCATGAGTGAGGGCAAGTACTTATCCCCTTCTCTGTTCCCAGTAGACTTCCTGGCACGGCTGATGGGTCAGGCCTGGCCACCGAGGGTGGGGCCAGGAAGGGCTGTGGGGAGGCAGGAGTGGAGGTGGAGTGATGGCTAACCCGTGACAACTCAGGGGCCTCTGGCACCTCTACACAGCTGTGGGAAGAGGTGGGCCAGATATTCATTCATTCATTCAGAAATTTATTTCTTGAGCTTGCATTGAGCACCAACTCTTCCAGGTGGGTCTCACCAGCAGAGAGACAATGTGGATTACAGAGACAGGCGAAGGCTCCCTGAAGGACTGTGTGACCCCAGCACTCCTTCTTCTCATGTCCTCTGCTTAGTCTCCTCTGTTAGTCATTTGAAGGCATCCACTGTGGGCAGCTCAGGGCCTCCTGCGCGCGGAATGGGTACACTTTGTACTGGAGGTTGTGGGGGGGCAATGACAGCCACGCTCAGAGGGCTCAGCTTGCCTGGTTTCCGCATATCCTGACTTTGCACTTCACGTCTCATCCCCACATGCTAGCTGGGGTGATGTGGGCCTGGTCCCTGAGCATCTGAGTCCATGGGACCTCAGAGGTGGTCAGATCCAAGCCCAGATTTTATAGGTGATGAAGTTGGGACCCAGAATTGGGGGCGAGGGGGGGGGTGATTAGCTGAGGACACACACAGCACAATGCAGATGGGGGCAGGCTACAGGCCCTATGTGTCCTGTCCCCCATGCTGGGAGCCAAACAGTCCAAGGACAGCTATTTCTATCCACATGGCCTTAGACCTAAATCTCAGCCTCAGTTGTCTCTAGGGCCATCATGCCCATCCAGGTTGCCTCCTGGGGGGGGGGGGGTTGCTAATGACTGGAGACATTCTCAGTTGTCACATCTGGGGACTACCCTGGCATCTAGTGAGTAGAGGCCAGGAATGCTGCTAAACATCTTACAGTGCAGAGAACACCCTCCAACCAAATGTCAGCAGCTATGCTGAGGTTGAGAAACCCATAATAATCAGGTCTGAGGGACTCTCGAGGACTTTAGACCTTCAGGGCAGAAACCGGGACAGTCCAGGGCAATGGAGACTAGTCGCCCTAGTTTGCTCTTCTGTAAAATGAGATGAGAGCTACCTTTCTCACAGGATTGTCATGAAACTTGTGTGAGATTCCTGATGTCGGAGCCTTCATACCTGTCAGACCCAGGGTGTCAGAACCCAGTCACCAGAGAGGGCAATGTCCTCGTGTTGTTGTCACTCAGCAGCCTCCTCTCTCCTGAGAATTTTGCTTCAGATTGTCCATGATGAATGTTGCTTTGCCCTCCTAAATGCCTGGCCCATCTTACTGATGCCTCTGACCCTGAGACTCCTTGCTTTGATAAGAAGCCCTGGTGGCCTAGTGGGTAAAGAGCTGTGCTGTTAACTCAAAGGGAAGCAGTTCAAAACCACTAGCTGCTCCAGGAGAATGGGCAATCTCCTCCCACGCGAGTTACGGCCTCTGACAACCTGCTGGAGGGTCAGCTATGGATTGGTTCTGATTTGATAGCTTACAACAACAACAACAATCTGCTGAAGGGTGTGCTAAGAGATCTACTCAATCGGGGGTGGGGGGGGGAGAGAGAGAGTATTCTAAAGGTGTCAAAGACACTCCAGTGTCCTGGAGGCATTGACAAATAAAGAATAGGATGCTCTGTCCTCTGGAAGTCAGTGCCCCATCATTTCATAAACTATCACCTAGGAGACATAAGAGTGACAGCCTTGTGGCCTCTCCAGTGGTAGCACTGTATGGCTTTGACCATCAACGTCAGCTCCATCCCTTTTGGTCACAAGGGCTGATCATGCTGAACCTAGGATTTGAGAGGGATTATCATTGTGGGCCTGTCTCCCAGGCTAAACCAAGCCGGACTTCATAGTAGTCCCTCTGAGTATGACCCCTGGGTGGAGTTGAATCCTGGTCATTAGACAGCTGAAGTCTCATGACATTAAGTACCGTTCAGTGTTGCTGGAGTTTCAGATGACTCTGAGAGAAGAGAGCTGGGTCATCTCAAGGGACTGACAGGATGGGCTGGGGGCAGTCCAGGTGGACAACCCTCATTAGGGTCCCATGGGGACAGTGTTAGAGGCAATCCACCGGCAAGCGTTTGCTATTTTCATGATTATCAATATATTCAGGGAGAAAAGTCTCCAGTGACTCAAACCTGTGATTGCTGGTGAGACTCCTGAGAATGAGGCTGAATTTATTTGTGTCAAAAGAGTGAATTTGTTCTTTAAAATATCTTTTTTAAAAATCTTACATTCTTTTATTTTAATAAAGTTTACAAATTATATTGTTTATAACTCAATTATTTGAATATATTTTGTTTCATAATATTAAGTATAAGTCATCAATGAAATTAACTCATGTGACTATCAATTCCTTATTGTATATTGCCTTTCTCTTCACAAATGAGCTTATATTCCTTTTTTTGTAAAAGTTCATGAAAATTATGATTAAAATACAAAGCTGTATCTTTCAAATACTTTAAATGAAGAATACTACACGCACTGTAAATTCAGGGCGAGAAAAGTCATAAAGCTGTTACCGGAATGACTGAGATTTGGAAAAATAACATCTCTGAGAGGACAGTTCACCACAGAGTGGCCCCAAATGCCCAAAGTCTGTGGGGTGTGGTGCTGTTTCTTCTTTAGTCATCAACCCAAAGTCAGAATGTTTAATAAGGGGCCATTGTCACCCCTCCACCTCTGCCCCCAAACCCCGCCACTTCTGGGGTGCTCATCTCTAACAATGGGCTTGAGGCCTCGGAAGCAGACAGTGCCTCTTTGTAAGCCTCATTACAGCGTCCCTGCTGTGTCCCGTAACTGTTGACCAATGTGTAGTCTGCGGCCTGACGGGTTGAGGCCAAAGGGCGAATGACCGTGGTGGCCTGAGCCAGCTGTCCCCAGGTGCCAACTTCCTGCTCAGAAGGAGCCTGAGGGGCCTTGGGGAGGCTCCTGAGTCTGATTTCCGGTGGCCAGGGAGAGGAGGTGGAGGGCGAACTTGCGGCCAGGGTGGAGGGAGTACAGGGTGGGATGGCTGGAAGACATGCCAGCCCAGTACCAGGCAGGAAATACAGCAGGACTCACCCCAGCGACAAAAAACCAGCGTCAGTAGCAGAGGGTAAAGAAATCCAACCCTGCCAACTGCAGTTGTGCAGAGAGGGGTGCCTTGCCTCATGGTGGACGGGGGTGGGGAGCAGGAGTGGAATTTACGGAGGCCTTTGGCTCAGCTAGCCGGTGCTGCTGTACCATAAGGGGGTGGTTTTGCTGCTGTTGAGTACTATCGAGTTGGAATTGACCACAGTTAACCCTCCAGTGGGTTTTCAGAGGCAGTTAATCGCATGGGAGGAGATTATCTACCTTCTCCCTCAGAGCAGCTGGTGGCTTCTCACCTCGTTCCTTCAGGATTGAGTGCAGCTTTTTACCACTGGGCCGTCAGAGCTCCCTTTAGACAAACACGCTTTAGACAACAGAAATGTCTTTTTTTTTTTTTTTACAGCTGTGGAGGCTAAAAGTCCAAGTCAGGGTCTTGGGAGAATCAATTCTTTTCCTGCTGGCAGTGCCAGGCATCCTTTGGTTCTTGGCAATCTTCCAGTGGCATCTGTCGTCTTCAGTTTGTGTGCGTGTGTCTCCGTGTCTACACTGCTCCTCATCTAACTCAGAAGTGCTCAGGTTTAGGATCCACCCTCTGCTGACGGAGCCTCATTAACATGACGAAAATGCTACTTCCACTTTCAAGCATGGGTATAGGATTCCAATATCTTTTCTGGGGGGTGGGGACACTGACTGTTTTACTTCAGAAGTCCTTCAGCAGGGACTGACCCCCGTCCTACTCCCAATAACAGGCTCAGAGTACATGAGATAATTCTCCTCCTCCTTGCTTCTAAAGAGCATTTTGCCTGTACTTTCCCCCCCAGACAGGTGTGTTCATTCTTCCAGCACCCCACTGTATGTGTATTCAATATTCTTTACCAGCTTCATAATTCAAGTGCGTCAATTGTTCTTCAACCTCCCTTATCCATTGTCTAGTTTTCATACGCATATATGTTGTTAGATGCCATCTAGTCCCCTGTGACTCATCTTCTATGAACAATAGACCTGAACCTTGCCCTTTCATGCACCATCTTTACTATTTTTTATATGCTCGAGCCCATTGCTACAATCACTGTCACTTCTTCCTGTTAAGTCTTCAATTTCTTTCTCTGACTTTCCACCTTTTCCCAATATGATGTCTTTTTGCAAAGACTTAACATATAAAAAAATCTTCACCACTCTGCTCCCTCCTCCCCTTCTTGGATCCTCATACTCATTCTACAATAATGGTCTTATATAGTATTTGTCTTTAGGAGACTGAGTTTGTTCACTTAGCATAATGCTCTCCAGTCTCTTCCAAGTTAGGTAGCAATTCACAAAATCACGGCTCCTGCATGCTGCATAGTATTCCATTTTGTGAATGTACCACAATTGTTTTGGAGAAGTCCTTGACAGCAGATTCCCCCACCGTAATATGTCTTAGGATTTTTTTGACTGCTGCTACCAAGGATGCTGATTGTGGATTCAAATAAAATGAAATTGCTGACAACTTCAATCTTGTCTCCAGTGGTGAGGATTTTTGTTTTCTTGATTTTGTGATGTAATACATTTTGAAAGCTGTACTCTTTACTCTTCTGGCTGGCCAATGTTTCAAGTCTTCCTCACTTTCAACAAGCAAGGTTGTATCATCTGCATAATGCAGATTGTGAATGAGTCCTCCTTCAGTCTGATGCCATATTCTTCTTCATGTATTCCAGCTTCTCAAATGATTTGCTCAGCATACAGATTGAATAGGTGTGGAGGAAGGAAAAAACCTTGACACACACTTCTTGGTTTTATACTATTCACTGTCTCCTTGTTCTATCTGAAGAACTTAGTCTATATATAGGTTTCACATGCATATAAGATAATTGAAAATAACCATGGCTTGAGTCAAGCTCATCTTAGTTCTCAAAGTAATACCTTTGATTTTAATACTTTAGAGTGGTCTTTTGCAGCAGATTTTCCTAATTTTCACCTGTTGTTTGATTTCTGGACTGCTACTTCCATGAGAATTGATTGTGAAGCCACGTAAAAGGAAATTCTTGACAACTTCAGTCTCTTCACCATTTATCACAATGTTGCCTATTTGCTCAAGTATATAGATTCAAGAAGTATGGTGAAAGATATACATTTCCTAATATTAATCCATGAAGTATTTCCTTGTTCTTTTCTAATGACTGCTACTCGGTGTATGTACATATTTCACACAGCACAATTAAATGTTCTGGAATTCTCATTCTCTGCTACACAACCCAAAATTTATGTTCTACACTATCAGATGCTTTTGAAAGAAATTCAGGTAAACATCTTTCTGGTATTCCCTATTTTCAGCCAAGATCCAGCTGATAATAGTAATTCTTTCTCATTCCATATCTTCTGAATCTGGCTTAATTTCTTTGATCACTCTGTAGATGTACTACTGTAGTAATTTTCAAGGTATCTTCAGTAAAATTTCACTTGCATGCACTATTAATGACGTTGTTGATATTTTCTGCATTCTATTGGACCACCTTGTTTTGGAATAAGCATAAGTATGGATCTTTTCCAATTGATTGGCCAGGTAGCTGTCTTCCAAATTTCTTGGCACAGATAACAGAAAAAGGAAACATGGCACGATTCAAAATCAGAAAAGGAGTGTGTCAGGGTTGTGTCCCATCTCCACACTTTTTCAATCTGTATGCAGAATAGATCACTCGAGAGGTTGGAATTTATGAGGAGAAATGTAGCATCAGGATTGGAGGTAGACTCATCAAAAACCTTCATTATGCAGATGACACAACCTTATGTGCTGAAACTGAGGAGGGCCTGAAAAATTTGCTGCAGAAGATCAAGGACTATAGTTTGTGATATGAATTGAAGCTCAACATCAAGAAAATGAAGATTCTCACTAATGGGTCAGTTGGCAGCATCAATATAGATGAAGAAGAAATTGAGATTGTTCACAATTTCAGCTTGCTCATTTCTATAGTCAATACTCTTGGCACAGCTAGTCAGATAATAAAAAAGGTGAATTGCACTAGGAAAATCTCTGTTAGGGACCTCACCAGCATGCTGAAGAGCAATGATGTCAGTCTAGAGACGAAGGTATACTGGATCCTGGCCATGGTCTTTGTAATTACTTGCTATCCATCAGAGTGCTGGACTATGACCAAGGATGACAGAAGAAGAATTGAAACCTTTGAGTTGTGGAGTGGAGAAGAGTATTGAAGATACCATAGATTACCAAGAGAACTAACTAATAGGTCCATCCCGGGGAGGGTGAAACCAAGCTGCTTCTTGGAAGCAAGGACTTTGAGACTTGGTCTCACATACTTTGGGCATGTTGCCAGGAGGGAACAATCTTTGGAGAAAGACACTATGTTTGGAGGGGCTGAGGCACAGTGCAGGAGATGAAGACTCCAGATGAGATGGATTGACACAATAACTGGGACAATGAAGATAGACTTGTTAGAGACAGTGAGCTTAGTTCGAGCAGGGTTCAGAGCTATTGAGCATAGGGTTGTTATGAGTCATAGTTGACTCAATGGCACATAACAACAAGTATTGCATCTTTTTGCTGAAACATCTCAATTAGTATACTGTCAATTCCTGGAGCATTTCCCCCACCCCCACCCCAGGTTGGCCTTCTTTTGTCAAAACCATCAGTTCAGAATTATTTGGTAGTTCCTGAAATTACTGGACTTTGACCAGTTCTTTTTCATACATGACTGTGTGTTTTTTCCACCTTCTTTTAATATTTCCTGTGGCATTCAATAATTTACACATGTTGCTGTTAGGTGCCATTGAGTTGAGTATGATTCATAGAAACCTTATGAATAGCAGATCTGAATCCTGCCCTGTTCTGTGTCATCCTCATAATCTCTGACACACTTGAGGCCAAAACTATGTCAATTCACCTGGTTGAGGATCTTTCTCTCTTTGGCCATTCCTCTACCATCCCTCTCCCAGGAATAGCCTCTCCTAGCAACATGTCCAAAATATTTGAGATGAAGCTTCATCATTTTGCCTCCAAGGAGCATTCTGGTTGCATCTTTTCCAAGACATATCTTTTTACTCTTTTGGCAGTGCATGAGGTATTCAATACTTTTTTCCAGTACCATAGTTCAAAGGCATAAATTCTTCTTCTGTCATCCTTAGTCATTGTCTAGCTCTTAGATGTATAGCAAGTGACTGAAAAGAACATGACCTGAATCAGGTGCACTTCAGTCCTCAAACTGATATCATTGCTCCTTAATAATTTGGAGAGGTCCCTGGCTACAAACTATGCCAGTGCAATAGGTCTCTTGATCTCTGACTGCTGGGACCAGCTGTATTGATTGTGGATTTGAGTAATGTGAAATCATTGACAGTGTCAATCTTTTATCTATTTTGCCCATAGACCCATTCAATATTGCAACCTGTGGCTTGCATTTTCTTTCTTTTTTCCTCTTGAGAAATGCTAAGCATATTCTTCCCTTTCGGTTTTCTAACTCCAGGCCTTTTCACTTACAGGATGATGGGCAATTTGGACATATTTAAAATAAGCATAGAAATCCCTAGTAGGTTCAAGTCCACCAGAGGTGCCTCAGAAGAAAGGCCTGGTGATCTACTCCTGAAAACTCAGCCTTGGAAGCTCTGTAGGCTCACCAGGAGTCAGGGTCAATCAACAACAGCTGCAACAGGCTTTACTTTTTAGAAGAGGCATGCTGGATGGAGATTGGAAGGGAAGTTCAGAACCTAATTAGGGGGCTGGAACAGAGATAAAACAAACAAATCCCAATGTGGGTGTGATAGGGAATGTGTGGGTCACACATGGCTCAATGGCCTAATTCCAGAACACTTAATTGTGCTCATGTGGGATCTGTACATGAACTAAGAAGCCGTCCAGGACAGAACAAGAGGATACTTCATGTTTTAAAATTAGGAAAAGTGTGTGGTGGCCTAGCTTTGCACTGGGCCCGCACAGAGGCAGAAGTGGAGAGGGAAGAAAGGAGATGTAGTTGGGCTTGGGAGTGCAGCAGGCTTTCTGAGGTGGGAGGGGCCAGACTTTCAGAGCGGTGTTGCAGGCAAAGAGTGCTGGGCTGGGAGGGAAGGTGAAGGTCAAGGGTCTAGCGTGAAATGGCCTCTGTTTACCTCAGTGAGCTTAGAAAGGCATTCCATCTCCTTTGGCCATACCTGCTGAGAATCTGCATGCCTGATCCTGCACCAGGAAGGGGTGTGGAGAAATGGAAACCTGTCTGGTCAGCTGCAGGAATTCACTGGGAGAGGAGAGAAAACCTGGGGATATTTTGCAACAAGGGGTCTGATGGAATCACAGGCCAGGACAGGGAGGGTTGAGGGCTCTGCAGAGGCTGAGGCAAAGGATGCAGCTCAGGTGAGATGTAGGCCTGAAAGTGAGAATGTCCTCATGGAAATAGTGTTTGGATAGTGTGCTTGGTACCAGATCAGAGCTAAAGGTTTTGAACTTTTATTCTGTAGGCAGGAGGAGCTGTTGGAGGTTTTTGGGTGAGGATATGTCAATGAGTGTGTGAGGAGACACCTTTTGACACGTCTTTAAGTTTCAATTTCCTCATCAGTAGATTGAGGGAACTGAACTAAATTAGAAAAAGCACACACCTGCCACGCGTATCACGCCTGCACCTTCTGCCTCTATAGCAGGCATCATTATTCGATCACTGGAAGTTCAGCTCCAGGGCATCCCAGCCAGACTCTACCAATCACACAGACCTGGGCTGCAGGATGGTGCCACTCCCACTCCTCTCTCTATACATGGCTGACTCTTCTAAACAAGCCTTCTCTCAACAACATGATGGCGGTAACACAAGTGACGTGAAGATAGCAGTACTTCACAGCTTGAAAGAGTTTCATCTCCTCTTTTTTTCTAATTACTTCCCACTCAGGGTATTCTTTATTGGCTCCAGTCTTCCAGAGAGGGAAACTGAGGCAGAGAGCTAATTAGTTCTTTTTTTTGAGAAATGTCTAAGCCCACACAGTTTTCTACCAAAGCTTCTTTTCGGGCTTACGTTCTCACACCAAGGGTTTGATGTCATTTCTCAGCTAAGCTGCAGCTGCTGTCTCAGCCAAGATGAAGGACACCTCCAGCCTTCCCACTGTCCCCAGAGCTGCTGGGTGCTCTCTCCTGGGTCTGGCTGCAGCCCTGGTGGTCTCAGACGCAGCCCTGAAGAGCTTCTGAATTGCTGGCACAGGACAGCCATCTAGTTAGTTAGAAAAACATGTGGCTTACTCTTCCCTCACCCGCCCCCTCCAGCTGCCACCACCTTCTAATTCAATTTCCCTTGAAAAACAATGGTTTCAATGAAGGGGGAAACAAGATTTTCCGAAACTCTGCAAAGTTTTGCAAAATAATTACCACCCCCACCCCCCCAAAACTGGCAATCTCCCTCCTCTGTTCCTCCTCTAATGATATTTTCACAAAGACATTGGCTTTTCCCTGGACATGCTCCCTCCCCACTCCCCTGGAAGTTGCAGGGGACGGACCCATGGTGGTCAGGGCCCTTTCTTCTGGTTGCCTACCTTCCCTTTGAAGAAGGCAGGTCTAGGAAGAGAGGAGGGCAGAGCTGTCCCCTGGGCCTGACTGAACTGGATCAATATCCTCTCTCCTGAGGGAGTTTCCTGGGCTGGCTCTGAGCTCCACCATCATGTGGTGACCTGATGGCTCCCCTAAGCACGCATCTGAAGATCTTTGAGGAAGGCAGGAGACCCAGTGCCAAGATTGCACCCTGGAGTTGCACACTTTTCCAGCTGCCTCACGTGGAAGCTTCTAGTCAGCCTATCTTGTTGGCGCTAAGCCCCAGGAAGCCATTTGGGGATGTGGCCTCTACATTATCAGTGGCCAGCTGGGGCCACTGCCAGCCCACATGGGCATGGTGAGGACCCTTCTTCTTTCTATTTCTCAATGGGAGCTTGCAGAGGGACCTGGGGTGACCTGGCTGCTATGCCCTGGCTCTGCTGGTTGCAGTCAGACATACTGGCAGTCAGGAAGCCCTGTCCTCGCTGACAGCCCAGCTCAAACCCCAAGACTCCATGGTCCAATACAGAAACTTCCCTGAGTCCTGCTCTGTGCTGCCCTAACATGGCACTTAGTGCCTCTTAGTGAACAGCTTCCCAAGTACCTGCACCTTGCCCCCTTTCAGCAGCTTCCACTATAGCCTCCTTTCAACAGTTCCCACTACATGCTACCCCAAGAAAGACACCCTTCCAGATGGTTCTCTCTAAGTGCTCTCCCCAGATGCTTCTCCCAGCTGCTCTGCTGCTCCCAGTCAGGGACTCCCACTAGGTACCTGGCTTAGCCTCCCTGCCCTGCTCCCTATAAACTTGTCTATACACCCACGCTCCCCAGCCTCATCCTCAATTCCATTGTATTTCTACTTCCAGAAGGAGAAATCTGGTGAATTAATTCATACCAACGTGTGATTGACTAGCCAGTCTAAGTCTCCCAGAGAGAGGGTTGGTGCTGGGCTGCGAATCGGATGGCAAGGCTTCTTTGGAGGTACAATGAGGTGCAACAATGAGAGACTTGGAGGCAGAGTCCTTTAACCCCTAGTCACTTCCTTGAGAAAGTAGGAAGGATGCTGGGTGGAAGGGCAGCTTGGAGGTGACCCCTGCATACTGCCGTCACCCACCTTGACCTTTGGCAAGAAGGACCTTGCTGTGGCTGTGAGGTGCCATCGCGTTCAGTATGAACAACTGATCTGAACTTGGTCATATCCTGTGCCATCCTCATCTTCTCAGACATAATTAGCTTGTTGCTGCAATTACTATGTCAGTCTATCTTGAAGGTTTTCCTCTCTTTCCCTGTCCATCCACCTTTTCAAGCATGATCTCCCTTTCTAAGGAATAGCCTCTCCCAGCAGCCTGGCCAAAATTATGTGAGATGAAGCTTTGTCATCCTTACCTCTAAGGAGCATTCTGGCTGCACCTTTTCCAAGACATAGCTGTTTGTTCTTTTGGCAGTCCATGCATATGCAATACTTTTCTCCAACATCACAGCTCACAGGTATTGATTCTTCTTCTATCATCCTCACTTATTGTCCAGCTCTCAGGTGCATAGCAAGTGAAGGAAAAGAGCATGGCCCAAATCAGGCACACCTTATTCTTCTAATTGACATCATTGATCCTCAGTAATTTGGAGAGATCTCTGATAGCAGACTTGCTCAATTCAATGCTTCTCCTGATCTCCTGACTGTTGGTATCAAGGGTGTTGATTGTGGAATCACTGACAATTTTAATCTTTTCTCCATTTACCATGATGTTGTCCAGAGGTCTAGATTTGTGGCTTTTTGATGTTGAGATACAATCCATATTGAAGACTGTAGTCTTTGATCTTTTGTAGCAAGCAGTTCAAGTCCTCTTCACTTTCAACAAGCAGAATTGTATCATCTGCATAATGCAGGTTATTGATGAGTCTTCCTCCTATCCTGATGCCATATTCTTCTTCATAGAGCTCAACTTCTTGCATGATGTGCTCAGTGTACAGATTGAACAGGTATGGAGAATGACACAACCCTGATGCACACCTTTCCTGATTTTAAACGATGTGGGGTTCCTTTGCTTGGACAACAGCTTCTTAGTCTACATGTAGGTTCCATATGAGTACAATTAAGTGTTCTGGGATTTCCATTCTTCTCAATATTAGACATATTTTGTTATGATCCACACAGTCAAATGCCTTTGCATAGTAAATAAAATGCAAATAGACATTCTTCTGGTATTCTCTGCTTTCAGCCCAGATCCATCTGACATCAGCAATTATATCTTTGGTGCCACAGATTACAGAAAAGCTTCTGAAAATTTTGCTAGACCATCAAGAAGCCAAAACAAAGGGGGAAAACACAGAAGAGATAAAAGATTTCAAAGGGAAGCTTGAGGAGACAAAACGAAGCATTATAATGGAATGTACAAAGATTGGAGAATTAAAAAAAAAGAACTTGCTTGGCATTTCTCAAGTGGAAAGAACTAAAAAACAATTTTTTCCCTATTTTAATTATTATTCATTATTAATTTTAATGAAAATTTACAGAGATTTTGGATTTCCATTCATTCATAGTTGCACTTTTCTCCATGCCCACTCCTCCCCCCAGTTCGCTCTTCTCTTTGAAAAGTAAAAGAAAACTTCCTTCACTGGTATACAATCCCCCCCACCCCCCACCCCAAGTACACTCAACTAGGCAACCATCATTTGGACTCTTGTGATAACCATAATACCCAATCATATATCTCTTTTAACCTGTTCTCTCCTTCATCTGTTTTAATGCAGTATACATAATTTATCCAGTTTTTCTCATTCTTATCACAACCCTGATGTCAGTCCCATTCTACAACAGAGGAGCTATGCAGTATTTGTCCTTTTGTGACTGAGATATTTCACTCAGCATGATGTCCTCCAGGGTCACCCATTTTGAATAATATTTCTTGAGTTCCTTGTTTTTCAATGCAGTGTAGTATTCCATTGTGTGAATATACCACAGCTTCTCTATCCATTTGTTTGTTGATGGGCACTTAGGTTGTTTCCAACTCCTTGCTATCGCGGAGTGTGATTTTTAAGGTTAGAGAATAAAGGATATTACCTTACTCTCTCTGGGATCACATACTCTGAGAGAAGCCAGCCACCGTGTTGTGAGGACAATTAAGTAGTGAGTGGAGAGGCCCACCTGGCCAAACACCTGGCCACAGCTGCACCAGCCTGCACCAGCTCCGGTCCCATCAAACCTTCAGATGAGTGCTGTCCACGCTGGGGAGAATTGCAATTTCATGAGCACCCTAATCCAGAAACACCCAGTCAAGCTGCTTCTAAATTCCTGACCCACAGAAACTGTGACTTGTGTGTAACGTTTAACTCACTCAGTTTTGAGGTCTTTTACTACACAGTCAAAGATACTGGCGAGCCAAGCCCCTCTACCCTGAGAGCTCTGTGAAGCATCTCAATACAGATATTTGCCTGTTTTATTAGGAAAAATGATCCCACCTTTGGAAACAATAAAAAGAAGGTTGCTGTCACATTGGAGCATTGTTTAACAGGCTCGATGAGACTTCAAATACTTCAGAAAAGTACATTTGACTTTCATGTGCCATTGATTAAAGGGTCAAGCTTTAAAAACGATACGTTAGCTTGTAGATTTCTGCTTAGTAGACAAGAAAACTTGAAAAGCTTTTTTGATGTTGTTGTTTTTCTCCCTGTAACACATTACCAGTTTTGTGTTGAACTGAGCCATTTTGTCTCAATATTCTTTCTCCACTTTTCTGTAACTCTACTTCTCTAGTTCCCCACCTCTGTTATCTTACTGAACCCCTCACTCATGAGTTAAATAAAAATCTTACATTTGAATGATAATTTATAGTTTAATATATGAAATCCATGCTTTTACTTGAAATTTTACTTTGATAGCTTACATACCACAAAAGATGAGAGACTCATTATGTATCAAGGAATATAGAAACCTTGGGACAGCAGCTTAAGGGTTCCTTATTATTATAGCGGTATTAGCCAGCCCTAATTCTTCCTTTGGGACTTAAAGAAGTGAACTGAGCCCCTAATTCCCGGGGCAGACCTCTAAATTCGATCATTTCCCTTTGCTCTGCATGGCAGAGTACATATTTTGTAATTAGAAAAAGAGGTTATTAAATTAAAAAATTGTGGTCTAAATTTTGCTTCTATGAGCTACTGGAGAATATGGTTGGGAAAGAGCCATGTACTGAAGATATTGTGTGCCTACGAGGCCAATATAGTCAGAAGAATTGGAGGTTGTCAGAGGTCCACTCTGACCCTCCTCAATAGTACAACATAGCATGTGTCTTCACCGTTTGTCTGTCCGTTTGCCATATTGTGATAACTTGCATGTTGTTGTGATGCTTGAATATTGATATTGTGACTGATGTGTAGGGTTTCAGTATTTCAAATACCAGTAGGATAACCCATGGTAGACAGGTTTTGGTGGAGCTTCTAGATTGACACAAACTAAGAAGCGGGAAAGGCCATCCATTTCTGAAATAACAAGCCTTTGAAAACTTTATGGACAATGGAAGAAAATTGTTGCACATAGTGCCAGAAGATGAGCCCCCTACAGGTTGGAAGGCATTCAAAATGTGACATGGACAAGAAACTATTGAAATGTAAGTTAGGTTCAGAAGAGGCGATGACACCAGGGATATAATTGCTGATGACAGGTGGATCTCGGCTGAGAGCAGAGAATATCAGAAAGACGTTTACTTGTGTTTTACTGGTTATGCAAAAGCCTGCCATTGTGTGGATTATAACTAATTATGGCTACCACGAAGAAGAATAGGAATCCAAGACCATCTAATTGTACTCATGCAAAACCAAGAAGCAATTGTCAGAACAGAACAAGGAAACACTATATGGTTTAAAATCAGGAAAGACAAAAGTCAGCGCTATGTTCTTTCTCCATACCTATTTAATCTGTATGCAGAGTAATAATCTTAGTATGTGGATTATATATGAAGAAGAATGACATCAGGATTGGAGTGGGTTACACTCTGCTTTATGCAGATGATACAATATTGCTTGCTGAAGGCCAAGAGGACTTAAAGCATTTACTGCATATCAAAGACTTTAGTTTGGATTACGTCTCAACATCAAGGAAACATAAATTCTCGCAACTGAACCAAAGAAAAACATTATGATTAGTGAAGATAAGAATGAAGTTGTCAAGGATTTCATTTTACTTGGATTCACAATCAACACTCATGGAGACAGCAGTCAGGAGATCAAAATGATGGGCAAACATTGGGCAAATTTGCTACAAAAGACCTCTTAAAAGTGTTAAAATAAAGATACTACTTTGAGAACTAACGTGTAACTGACTTGAGCTTTAAGGCATGATATTTTCAGTCCATCCAGGTGATTGAGATGATTCTTTTCAACCATCTGCTACACACCAGTGAGCTGAACCATGAATAAACATGGCAGAAGAAGAGTTTCTGTCTTTGAGCTGTGGTGCTGTAGAAGAACACGGAATATCTCACCGACGGTCAAAAGAACAAGCAGATATGTCTTAGAAAAAGTGCAGCCAGAGTGCTCCTTGGAGGCAAAGATGGTGAAGCTTCATCTTTCATATTTTGGACATGTAGCAAGGCAAGGCTATTTCTAATTCACAGAAAGGTGGAGCATCAGTGAAGGAGAGTAAGACCACCCAATGAGGTGGATTGGCACAGTGACTACAGCAATGGGCTGTAATGTGTCAGAAAAGAGGAGGATGGCATGGGATAAGGCAGGGTTCAGGTTGGCTGCTCATAGCGTTGTTATAAGTTGTACTCACCGTGATGGCATCTAGCAACAACACATGCATGGAAAAGCTGGACACTGACTAGGGGAAATCAAACAGAGATTATAATATTGGCAAAGAATACAGACAACATAATGAATTACCAGAAAAAGAAACAAATTTTTGCTGGAAAAAGTGCAGCCAGAGAACTCCTTAAGAGTGAGGATGATGGGATATGTTGCTTTGGAGACATTGTCAGGAGAGACCACTGCCTGGAGGAGGATACCATACTTAGTAAAATCGAAGGTAAGTGAAAGGTGAAAGACCCAAAACAAGATGGTTTGGCCAGTAGCTCTAACAGTGGGTTCAGATAGCAAGTATTGCGAGGATGGTGTCAAACTGGGCAGTATTTATATCGTTGTGTACATAGGGTTGCTATGGGTTGGAACCAACTCTCACTCGCTTTCTTTTACACACACACACACACACACACACACACACACACACACACCCCTAAGTACCCAACTTGTAACCCAAAATCTCAGTCATTTGCAGTCGTTTGCACCATCTTATGCTCTATGGAAGGAAAGATTTACTAACTTGCTAGTGTTAAGATTACAGCTTTGGAAACTCTGTGGGACAGAACTCATCTTTCTCCGGCAGAACAGCTGGTGGACCCAAACACCTGGCTTTGCTTGGCAATGCACCTCCTTACCCACTAGGCCAGCATAGTTCTCTACTTTGTCTTATGGAATCATTTTAAGTCAGAATCAACCCGACTACAACGTTAAGAAGTCAGGCTGCAATCCCAAAGGCTAGCAGTTTGAATCCACCAGTTACTCCACAGGAGAAGGATTGCCAATCTCTTCTTGTGAGATTTACTGCTTCTGACAACTGGCTCGAGGGTCGGCTATGGGTGGTTCTGATTTAATGACAGACAACAACAACAACATAATATAGAAAGGGCCCTGGAAGGGCAGTTGTAAAAGCCCTTCGCTGCCAGCCAAAAGGCTGCTGATTTGAACCTACTGCAGAGGAAACACATGGCCCTCTGCTCCGGTAAAGATTACAGCCTTGGAAACCTCAGGGAGTAGTTCTGTTCTGCCCTGTAGGGTCACTGTGACATGGAATTGACTCAACGCCACACAACCAAAACCACGTATGTTATAACACATATCGCCAAGAGAGGCAAACAGACACTGCTGCTAACATAAAATACTGCTGAAGCAATGATAAAGTGGAGCCCTTGTCATTCCAATCACGGAATTTACTCAATACTGCTAACAATTTAACATAATTGCAATAATGAGTAGAACTGATTATTCAGGGCCATGCTACTTTATTTATTAAGACTTACTATACCCCTAACTCAATGTGGAAAATGCCAAACAGTATTAATATCACACGGAAGCAAAATACTGCTGAAGAGCATTCAAAAACTGCTAGAACAGTCCATAGATAGGGAACTGGCAGAAGTTCAAGCAAGATTTAGAAGAGGCTGTGGCACCAGCAATATCATTGGAGATGCCAGATGGATCCTGGATGAAAGTAAGAAATACCAGAAGAATGTTTGTTTGTGCTTTATTGACTATGAAAAGGTATTCATCTGTGTGGATCCTAACAAGTTGTGGCTGACCTTGAGAAGAATGTGACTTGTGCTCTTGTGGAACCTATACCTGGACCAGGAGGCTATTGTGTGAACAGAGAAGGAAAAACTGCATGGTTTAAAATTGAGAAGAAACTGTAACAGGGTTGTATTCTCTCTTCAATCTGTAATGCTGAGAAAATTATCCAAGAAGCTGGACTCTATGAAGAGGAGTGTAGCATCAGAATTGGATGGAGATTCATCAATAATATGTGTTATGCAAATGATACAACCTTTTTTTCTGAAACTGAGGAGGACTTGAAGCACTTGCTGCAGAAAATCAAGGAATGCAGGCTTCGGTATGGATTGCACCTCAATGTAAAGAAAACAAAGATTCTTCCCACCGGACCAGTAGGCAGCATCGTGATGGAGGAAGAGGAGACTGAAACTCAACAGCTTCATCTTGCTTGGATCCAAAATTAACACCCTTGGTACCAACAGACAGGATATAAGGAGATTCACTGCACTGGGAAAATCTGCAGGTAGGTGTGGGAAGCCATGTGTTAAATCAAATGCTTTATTGTCCCGGTCGACAAGAGTTAGGGACCTCTCCAAATTATTGAGAAGTTTGAGGACTAAGGTGCGTCTAATTCAGGTAATAGTATTTTTGATGACTTGCTATTCATCTGAGAGCTGGATAATGAATAAGTGACAGAAGGAGAATCGATGCCTTTGAGCTGTGGTATTGGAGAAGAGCACTAAACATCCCATAGACAGCCAAGAAAACAAAGAGATGTGTCTTGGAGAGGGTGCAGCCAGAGTGCTCTTTGGAGGCAAGAATGATGAGGCTTCGCTTCACATACTTTGGTCATGTTGTTAGGAGGGGCTATGCCTTGGAGAAGGACATGATGCTGGGAAGAGTGGATGGTCAGCGAAGCGGAAGAAGACCCTCAGCTAGGTGGATTGACACGGTGACTGCTGAAATGGGCTTTTGTGTGTCAGGAACATGAGGATGGCACAGGATAGAACAGGGTTCAGGTCTTTTGTTCAGAGGGTTGTTATGAGTCATACTCGACTCAGTGACATCTAACTACAACAACAGCAACCCTGTACAGTGGATTCTTGATATTCATCCCTGTTTCCTTTAAAATTTTTTTCGCTGTGATCTAAGTGAAAGTATATAAAGCATTTTGGTTTTTCATTCAACCATTCACACGCATTTTGTTTTATAATGTTAATTACAATACCCACAACGTAATCTCACTTTTCCCACTTCCTCCCTATAACTCACATTTCCATTAATCCTTCTCTCCTACCCCTCCATGCCCTCTTGGCTTTATGTTTGGACAGAGGCTGCTCTTTTGACCTTATATGGTTGGTTATTCTAAGGAGTGAGGGGACCCTGGTGTATTGTTCACTCTAAGCCTTACTATTGTTTGACTGAGAGTTGAGCTGTGGTGATGAGTTTTGTTCAGGTATGAAGGGTAACTATGGCCCATAATCTCCGAGGTTCCATCATTGTCTATTGGTCCTTGAAAGTACCACTTCTCAACACCACAATGACTTCCATCTTTGCAACACCCTCCGAGTGCCAGGAGTCCTGCTGGGCCCTCCCTGCCCACTGCAGTTGACTTTGGTCTGTTATGGTTTGGAGCTGTGGAGTCTGGTGGCCATGAGTTCACATCCAGGCCTTGGCTCTTGCTGCTATGGTGCCTGAGCAAGTTGAGTTACCGCACTGTGCTTCAGAGTCAAGTATAGAGCAGGCACTCAGTGAGTGAGGCAGGCCTCAGTTCTCTCATCTGTGAAATGGGGATGGTCAGTGCACTGGTCCCTGTGAGCCTCAGGGAAGGGCGAGGATGGAAGAAGTGATACTTGTGTTCTGCTTAGACCTCTGCTCACCTCATGGCATCATCTGTGAGATACCAGCTGTGAACATGATCTCATTTGCTCCCCTTCACAGCTTCTCAGGACTCATCAGACGTCGTTTATAGGTGAGGAAGCTGAGGCTTACCAAAGGCTGGTGACTCATGCACACTCATATTTCTGTCTTGCAGTAGAGCTTAGACAGGAACCCAGGTCTGCTGGTTCTCAGTTAGATGCTCCTGACTACTAATCTCCATGGCTGCCCCTCACCCCATGGAGCAGACTCCCCAGCACCCTGTGTAGGCCCCCAGGCCCTGCCCGCAACCCTCATTCTCACGAGCACCAGGCACTGCCACAGCTACTTAACTGCAGCCTTTCAGGCCGCAGCTCCACCACCCGATCCCCAGGGACTCTAGAGGCAGAAGAAGAGCTGGAGAGTGGACCTGCAGCTGCTCAAGAGTGAGAGCCCCAGAACAGGCCAAGGGGGGTTCTGGAGCCCCAGATCTTTGAACTGTAGAGGCAGATTGTCTTGGACAAGGTGAGGTCTCTGTGTCCAGCTTTGTCCAGCCCTGGTGAGTGTGCACAAATCCACTTGTTACGTCTTCAGTGAAACTGTTCTCCAGCTCTGCTCACACGCCCACCGGAGGGGCACTTGCTGCCCCCTGAGCCAGCCTGCTGCTCTGCAGGACAGTACTGACCACAGAGGGATGTGGGCAACATCAGGGACTCATGCCCATGAGTGGAAAAATCATCATTCTAGGAAAGCCCCAAGGCAAGACTCACCACAGCCCTCGGCTGCCCAGGGATGTGAGACAGGCTGAGGTCGGCTTCCCCGAACTGTCATCCCTATGATTTCGACTCTAGCTCATCGAGTGCTTCCTATGTGCGTGCCAGAACTGTACACACCGTGCCATGCCATCCTCCCGGCAACCCAGCGCAGACAGGACTGTGGTTAGCCACTGATGGAGAAACTGAGGCACAGAGCAGTAGAGTCCATGGACTTCAAGCTTACACTGTAGAAGGCGGCAGAGCCGGAGTACCAACCTCTGCCTGACACATGTGCCCACATATGTAGCTCATATATACACTCTGGTGACATAACAGAGTCAGAGAGGCCCGCAGGCTGGCTGTTGTAGAATCACCTGTGCTATTGTTGTTGTGTGCCAATTAGCTGGAACTGACCCATAGCGAAATAGCACAAGAGGAGACTGCCCATCCTTCTCCCACAGAATAGTTGGTGGATTCGAACCATGTGGCTCTGCGATTGCAGCACAGCTTTTTACCACTAGGTCATCAGAGTGCCCTACAATCACCTGTTGTTAGTTGCTGTCTTGTATGACTCATAGCAACACTATGAACAACAGATATGAATCCTGACCTATCCTGTGCCATCCTCAACATCCCTGACACTCAACTCCCAGACACTCTTGAGTCCATTGCTGCAGTTACTATGTCCAACCATCTGGTTGTGGGTTTTCCTAGGTGGGTATAAATGGAAGTAACTGAGATTGTGCCATGAAAGTTCCCTAGGGACAGTTGGAGTTGAGATTTGCTGAGGGAACCAAGCTTTTCCTTTTATAGTGGGGAGAGGGTAGCTGAAGATTCAGAGAGGGCAAGCAACTTGCCCAAGTTCAAACAGCAAACCAGTAGTGCTAGAATTGGGTCTCAGAAATCCCTTGAATCAGCAGGGCTCTGAAACCTTTCAAGGTTGCTGCTAAAAGAAGTGATAGAATTTGGCTGCCCACCCCACGGCACAGCTGCCCAGGCTCCAGCCCTAATTCTTCTTCAGAAGGGCAGACTCCTCTCTGTCCATGGGAAGTGGTGGTAGGCATAGGTTTACTTGGCCTGTGTCTGCGGGTTTTTCTTCCTCTTACCTCACAAAAGCGGGGTTGGAAGATGAAGAGATGAGTGTTCCCTGTTAAAATGAGGAGAGACCATATTTCTGTAAAGATGTGCGGCCAGAGGGCAGTGGCAGAGGCTGCCACGTCCTAAGGACCTCTGACACAGTGTGATACTCACAGCTGGACACCAGGCATGCCAGGTTCAACTCCCTCTTTTATTTTATTTTTTTAACTGCATTCGTTTAATTAATTAATTTCTTTTCTTTTCTTGTTCTGAACCATTGAATCAGATCTGACTGGCACAGAAGGAGATTGGCCGTTCTTCTCTAGCAGAGCATCTGGTGGATTCAAACCACGCACTTTCAGAATTGCAGAGCAGCTTCTTGCCTCTAGGCCACCAGAGCTCCTTAACTCCCTCTTTTCTATGTACTGTCTGGGTAAATGTGGCCAGAACTCCCACCGCCATGGGCACCCCCAAACAGGATGGGGCCAGGGAGCACATAACCCTAGCAGGATTCGAGGTACCTAGGCATGGGGGCTTTCTGCAAGTCTGTGGACATGCTTGTTATTGTCCCATAGACACGTGTTTGCAGCAAGACTTGAAAAGTACTGGGTCTACAGCACCCTGATCTCAATGTATGGCGCTTCCCACCCCTAAGCCTCAATTTTCTTCTCTATAAAATGGGATGCAGGTGATTTCTGGGGCCTTTCTTTCCTTATTGCTCAAGGTTCCTCGCTTCAACTTTCTGTAGAGAAGATGGAGATGTTGGGTAGGGAGGAGGCAAAGCTGGAAGCAAAATGCAGCGATCTGTCTCTGATCCTTTTGGTCCCATCACGCCAGGCGGCACTGACCACCTTCCTCTTCCAGTCCCTTCATCTGGACCCTCTATGGTTCCCACTGACTGACCCACTGCTGGGTGCCAGGCATCATAATGTGATGTGACCTGTGTAAAGCCTCAACGACAGGACCAAGCCTGACCCTCAGGCCTGCATAGCCCACGAGTCTCTGCACTTTGTCTCCACTGTCCTATTTTGCAGAAACAATGTGACTGCTGTCTCCGTCCTACAAATGTGTCATGGTGCTCTTGGGAGTTTATGGAGGTGGGTTAAAAGCCTGGATTTGGGAGTCAGACTGACTGGGCTCAAATCTTGGCTTTGACATTTGCTGTGTGGTGTTGGGTATGTTACATAAGTTCTCGGTTTCATACTTATTAAATGATTTTCTTCTAAAAAGTACATTAGGGAGAGTGGGGCAGAGGAAGGGGACCTGAAAAACACCATCTCAGTTGAGTAGTCAAGGTCAACATCAACAGTGATAAGTCATATGGATACTACTATAAGCTGCAATATTTTTAATCGCATTTTATTATCCATGATGTGATGAAAGCAGCACTTTCTTTGTATAGCCTTCCTCCCCCAAATCCACAACCCTTGTCTGTTCATGAGCAGCACAGTGGAGTCGTGAGGCTGGTAAAGGACTTTGTTCTGTTGTATACAGGGTCACTATGAGTAGAAGTGGACTCAACAGCACCTAGCAACAACAACAAAAACAATCACGAGAAGAATATCACGGTCCAACGACAGCACCTTACAGAATACCCAAGAGGGCTCTTCAAAGCTGTCAGAGTCATCAAATATCAAGGAATAATTGGAGCCACTGTCACAGTCAAGAGGACCAAGCATTATGTGATTTCCTGGATGGAATTTGGGACAGGAAAAGGATGATAAGCAAAAGTGAAAAACATCTGAATGGAGCGTAAATTTCAGTTAATGGTAATGCATGGGTACTGTGCAAAATCTGTACTTGAACCTGGAGGCAGTCGAGAGATCAGAGCAAAGAAACACTGCGTGGTTCAAAATCAGGAAAGGTGGATTCCAGGGATGCATCCTATACCCATTTATTTTCAGTCTATATCTAGAACAGATAATCCAGGAGACTGGGCTCTGTGAGGAGGAATGTGGCATAGGATTGGAGGAAGATGCATCAACAACGTGCATTATGCAGATGACACAACCTTGCTTGCCAAAACTGAGGAGGACCTGAGGCATTTGCTGCAGAAGGTCAAGGACTGCAGCCTTCAATATGGATTGAAGCTCAACATCAAGAAAACAAAGTTTTTTTTTACCATTGGACCAATTGGTAACATCATGATAGACGGTGAGGAGATTGATATTGTTCATAATTTCATCTTGCTTGGTTCCACAATCAACACTTTTGACACCAGCAGTCAGGAAATCAAAAGATTAATTTTATTGGGATAATCTACTGTCAGGGATCTCTCTAGAGTACTGAAGAGCAATGATGTCAGCCTATAAACCAGTCTAATTCAAGCCACAGTCTTTGCCATTACTTACTATGCATGTCCAGACAGCTGGATTAAGGATGATATAAGAAGAATCAATGCCTTTGAGTTGTGGTGCTGGAGAAGAACATTGAACATACATTCCATGAACTGCTAAAAGAACAAACAGATGTGTGTTAGAGAAGGTGATACTGAGCTGCTCCTTGGATGCAAGGATTTTGAAGCACTGTCTGACATAGTTTGGGCTTGTTGCCAGGAGGGACCAGTCCTTAGAGAGAAACATCATACCAGGAAGGATGAAGGACAGCACATGAGAGAGGAAGAGCCTGGATAAGATGGATTGACTCAGTGACTGGGGTAATAGGGGAAGATGTGTTGAAGACAGTAAGACTGGCTCAGGACAGGGCAGGGTTTAGAGCAATTGTACATAGAGTCACTATGAGTTTCAGGTGACTCGACAGCACATAACAACAACAATATTGTGCCTTACTAACGTGTTGGAGATCATCTCAGGAAAAGGTTTAGGTTTTGAATACTAATGAGTAAAACCAGATGAGCTGTTGGAAGATAACAAGAATAAAATCCATGAAGAATGCAAAAGGTCTTTACAAAGACAGAGAAGGAAGAAAAGACCAAGATGGATGTCAGACAAGACTCTGAATATTGCACTAGAGTGCTGAGAAGACAGAGCAAAAGGGAAGAAATCAAGAAGTTAAGGACCTGAACAGAAGATTTCAAATGACAGCTCAGAAAAACAAAGCAAAGTATTATAATGAAATGAGCAAAGAGCTGGAGTTGGAAAATCAAAAGGGATGAACTTGTTCAGCATTTCTTAAACTGAAGGAACCAAAGGATAAATTCAAGCATTGAGTTGTACTATTTAAGGATGCTGTGGACAGAATGTTGAATGACTAAAGAAGCATCAAAATAAGGTGGAAGGAGTACACAGAGTCACTATACCAAAAATAATTGGCTGACACAGAACAATTTCATGAAACAACAAATGATTAAGAGCCTATGATGATGAAGTAGGAAGTTCAAGCTGCTCTGAAAGAATTGGCAAAAAACAAGGCCCCAGGAATTGACGGCATACTTATTGACATACTTTAACAAGCACATGCTGTCCTGGATGTACTCACCAGACTATACCAAGAAATCTGGAAGACAATCACCTGTCCAACTGACTGAAAGTTGATACAAATTTATTCCCTTTCCCAAAAAAAGGTGACCTGACAGAGTATGGAAATTATTGAACAACATTAATATCACATACAAGCAAGGTCCTGCTGAAAATTATCCAAAAACAGCTGGAACAGCACATCAACAGAAAGCCACCAGATGTACAGTCTGGGTTTAGAAGAAGCCATAGCACTAGGGACATTGTAGCTAATATTGGATGGATCTCACTGAAAGCAGAGAGTACCAGAGTAATGTCTATCTGTGTTTCATTGACTATGTGAAGGTATTTGACTGTGTGGATCACAACAAACTGTGGCTGACTCTGAGAAGAATGGGAATCCCAGAACACTTGATTATGCTTATGGGAAAACTATACTTGGGCCCCAGTACTGGTGTGTCAGAATTAGTGAGACTGATTCAGAACAGGACAAGCTTCAGAGCTGCTGTACATAGAAACGCTATGGGTTGCAAATGACTCATTGGCACATAACAACAACAACATAGTTAGGCCAGAAGGCAGTCATCAGAACAGAGCAAGGAAACACTGCATGGTTCACCATCAAGAAAGGTGTATTGGCCTAGTGGCAAGAAGCTGCACTGCAATCCCAGAGGAGCATGGTTCGAATCCACCAGATGCTCTGCCGGGAAAGGAGGGACAATCTCCTTCTGTACCAGTACACGCACACACATAAATAATACAATAAAAAAATTTTTAAAAAAAGAAAGGTGTATGTCAGCGATGAATCCTATCCCCTTACCTTTTCTATATATATGGAAAACAAATTATCCAGGAGGCTGGGCTCTATGAGGAGGAATGTGGCATCAGGATTAGAGGAAGACTCATCAACAATCTACATTATGCTGATGACACATTTTTGCTTACCGAAACTAAGGAGGACCTGAGGCATTTGCTACAGAAGGTCAAGGACTACAGCCTTCAATATAATTGAAGCTTAACATCAAGAAAATAAAGATTCTTATTACTGGCCTAATGGTAGCATCGTGTTAGATGGTGAAGAGATTGAGACTGTTAACAGCTTCAGCTTGCCCAGCTCCACAATCAACACTCTTGGGACGAGCAGCCAGTAAATCAAGAGACAAATTGCACTGGAAAAATTTTCTATCAGGAACCTCTCCAGAGTACTGAAGAGCAATGATGTCAGTCTAGAGACCAAGGTCATCTGGACCCAGGCAGGTTTTTGCAATTACTTGCTATGCATCAGAAAGCTAGACAATGACTAAGGATGATAGGAGAAGTATCGATGCCTTTGAGTTGTAGTGCTGGAGGAGAGTGTTGAATATATCATGGGCTGCTAAGAGAACAGGTCTGTCCTAGAGAGGCTGAAACCAGGCAGCTCCTTGAAGGTAAGGATTTTGATGCTCCATCTGACATACTTTGGGTTTGTTTCAAGAAGGGATTAGTCCTTGGAGAGGGACATTATGTTTGGAATGATGGAGGAACAGTACAAAAAAGGAAGACCCTGGATGAGATGGATAGACTCAGTGATGGAGTGGAGGAGTATTGGTGTATCAGAGACAATGAAATTGACTCAAAATTAAGAAGCTGTGGTACAGTCATACAATGGGATATTACACAGCATGCACAAGCAATGATTTTGTAAATTTCTGCCTAACTTGGGAGAGACTAGAAAGCATTATGCTAAGTGAACTAACTCAGTCCCACAAGAACAAATACTGTATAAAACCATTATTACAAAGTGAGTATGAGGAACCAAAGTGGGAGGGGTGGAAATAGAAGGGTGAGGATGGGGGGGTTAAGGTGTTACTCATAGGATGCACAATTCAATGTGTGGGTGGGGTGAAGGAAATGGGAAGGATCTTTTCTTTAAAAAATGATATTTTAATGAAAGATTATAGAGAACTTGGATTTCCATTTATTCATTGTTGCACATTTTCCTCCCTGCCCACCCCTCCCCACCCGGTTCACTTTCTCTTTGAGAAGAAAAAAATATTTCATTGTTATTCCGCCCCCTTCCCCAGTCCACTTTACTATGCAGCTCTTATTCTGGACTCTTGCCATGCATATATCCCGTGTAAGCAGTTTTCTCTCTCATCTGTTTCAATGCAGTGTACATCATTTATCCCCTCTTTTCTTAGTTTCCCCCTAAACCTGATGTTAGTCCTGTTTTAGAACAGTGGCACTATGCAGTATTTGTCCTTTTGTGATTGAGATATTTCACTCAGCATAATATCCTCCATAGTCACCCATTTTGTATAATATTTCTTTAGTTCCTTTTTCAATGCTTCATAATATTCCATTGCGTGAATATACCACAGCTTCTCTAGCCATTTGTTAATGGGCACTTTTGTTGTCTACAACTCTGCTATGGTGAACTAAGCCACAGTAAACATGGGTGTGTGTATATCTGCTTGGGATTTCTGAGTCAAATGGTATTTCTATTTCCAACTTTTTTATAAAGTGCCATACTGCCTTCCATAGTGATTGCACCATTTTACACTCCCACCAACAGTGAATAAGGGTTCTAGTTTCTCCACAACCTCACCAGCATTTGTTGTTTGCTGCTCTGTTGAATTTTGCTATTCTTACTGGGGTGAGATGTTATCTCATAATTGTTTTGGGAAGGATCTTTTGTGAAAAACAATGTATTCAAACTTTGTAAATAAATCAGAATAAAATTTTTTAAAAATAGTGCAGGCTTCAGAGCTATTGTATGTAGGATCATTATGACTTGGAGTCAATGGCACATAACAACAACAAAGGTGTTAGAGAAGAGAACCGAATGAATATCCCATAGACTGCCAAAGGACAAACAAGCCTGTCCTGAAGAAAGTATCACCAAGATGCTCCTTAGGGCGAGGATGTTGAAACTTCATCTCATGTACTTTGTGCATATTTTCAAGAAGAACCAGTCTTTGCAAAAAGATATCATGCTGAGAAAGGTAGAAGGTCAGAGAGAGGAAGACCCTCAATGAGACAAGGACACAGTAACTGCAACTATGGGCTGGGCATGGAGGTGACGGTGAGGGAGGAGCAGGAGAGGGCTAGGTTCCCACCTCTTACTCATAGAGCTGCTGTGAGGCGTAATCGCCTCCACGGCACCCAACGTCAATGGAAAGTGGTAATGTTAGGGCCCCATGGTACAGAGTAGGAAACTCAGTACTGACGCCTCAATTTTTCCACAAATCGAAAATGGTTCTAAAAAATTAAGTTTCTGTTTTAAAAACGAAATTAATAATAGTTCTAGCCTCATAGAGTATCGGGAGGATAAATGCATGTGAGTGGCCTGGTGATTACTTAGAACAGTATTTGGCACATACTAAGAAACTCGAGACCAAATAACTGCCATCAAGTTGATTCCAACTCATGGTACCCCCATATGCTAACACAGGAAGAGGTCGAGGCATTTCCTCCACTGGGGTCTCAGCAGAAGCGGATCACCAGAGTTTTCCTCCCCAAGACCACTAGGCAGCTTTAAACTGCCAATCTTCCCACTTAGTTGATGAGCACAAACATTTTGTGTCCCCCAGAGACTCGGTATTCACTAAGTATTCAAGAAATGACGGTCGTGATTGCTATCATTACCTTGTCTTGATTTTGCTGCAAACCTCACACCCTGATCCAGGACCTAGGGAGACTGGGACACACAGCATGCGCATCTCAGCCCGACTGTAGTAGAGCAAATACACTTCAAATGCCCGAGACGAGGGTTGCTATTTGATCTCCTATGATCAATTCATTGCATTCAACTACTTGGCCTTGACCCCAGCCACAGACCAAGTCCTGGTGCCCACACACACAGCCCTGACCCTGGCCTCAGATGGACCCATAACCACAGGCAGCCACAGTCCTGACCCCAAGCATCCACGTCACAGATGCAGATGTGAGCCACAGAAGAGCCCAGATTCTCATCCCAGAGGCTGGGGTGTGGATGGGGGCATAATTCTCCATGCACAGGCTGTTCATGTGGTCCCTGGACCACCTGGATCAGCTCCACAAAGCCTACGGCTGGCCTTCTGGGGACATGCCTTAGCAAGGGTCCTGTACCACCCTACTATGTGACCCTGGGCATGCCCCCCTCTGAGTCCCTCTGCCCTGTGAGGGATAAATGGGTGGCCCACCCAGCTCTGACAGCTAGTGATTCTGGACACATGAAGTGCCTTTGTGGACATATGCCCAGATTTCCTCCAGCTCTTGTTGCCCTACTTTAAATCCCTTCAACTTTGCCTTCAGAGCCACCATCAGAGACTTGTGGTGCTGGGGACAGCACAGACCGTGCTTCCAAAACCAATTGTCGCATTCTAGCTGGGGGACGTTTTCAGAGCCTCACTTTTCTCATCTGTGAAATGGGGATTGCGGGTGTTGGAGGATTCACAAAGCTGATGTGTGGGAAGTTCTTCAGGAAGAACTAAAAAGCAAAATCTCAGGGAGTCAGTTAGTAAGTCAAAGCTACCAGCCTTACACAAGTCTCCTGGGCTTTAACTACGGTCCTAATGGCCATGTAATGGATTACACCTTGTCGTAACACAAAAATCCTCGACTGGATCAGTCAGTGTCATGATAAAAGGAGAAAAGATTGAGGCTGTCAAGGATTTCATTTTCCTTGCATTTGTAATAATGCTCGTAAGTTAAGAATTTACTGCACTGGACAAACCTGCTGCAAAAGACCTTTTCTTTTAAAGGGTTAAAGTCTTTTAAAGTGTTAAAAAGTGAAGATGTCACTTGAAAGACTGAGATGGGCTTAATTCAAGTCATGGTATTTTTTCAATTACCTCATACATAACTGAAGCCTGGAAAATGACTAAGAGGACCAAAAAAGAATCAATGCTTTAGAATTATGACATTGGCAAAGAATCCCAAACACACCGTGGACTGCTAGGAGAATGGACCGAGCTGATTGGAACGAAGTATTGCCAGAATGCTCCTTATAAGGGAAGAGGTGAGACTTGCCTCATGTACTTTGGTCATGTTATAAGGAGGGACAAGTTACAAGGAGAACAATATCATGCTTGAGAAAGTAGAAAGTCAGTGGAAGGGAGGAAGACCTTGATAAGATAGATTGGCACAACGGCTGTGAGAACGGGCTCAGAAGAGCAGTGTCTGTGAGGACGGCTGAGGACTGTTTCCTCCTGATGTCCACGGGATTGTGGTGAGTTGGAACCAACAGATGACACCTAAAACAACAACAACAACGACACAGTGACTTAGGATACCATTCCATTCCTTATGCCTTTATCACCAAGGAAACTGAGGCCTGGAGAGGTCAAGCTCCTTTCCAGCTGACTGGGAGCAGAGTTCTGTGTTCTGTTCCCTCTCCATGAAAATAACCAACCTGTTTCCCTAAGCAGTCCTGACCAGGCCGCTCTGCTGCTCTGAGCGTCAGTTTCCCTCTCTGTGAATGGAGGGACAGGGACCAGTGGAACATGCTTCTCCCTCTCCACTCACGCCCCTCAGAAATCCCCACAGCTACTGAACAGGGCAGAGTGTGCTGGCATACGAGGCCGGGGCTGGATGGAAGGTCTTGAGAAACCTCTGGAATGTGAGTTTCAAAGTTTGGGGCCCACTTTTGCTACAAGGGCCCCCTTCTTCTCTCCTCTCTTCTCCTCCTCTCTCCTCTCCTCTCCTTTCATGACATTTCACTGACTGTTTCTTCCCTAATCCAAACCATTGTTTTTCCAGGGTGAAATTTAAATCAAAGCCACATGGTTTCTCTGACACACAAACCCTGCCAAATGGAAGCATGTTCTGGGGGAAACAATAACGACCCTTGTTGAAGGGGATCTGATCTCTCTGTGGGGACCACCAGGCACACGCTGTCTGGCAAGGTTTGCCAGCTCTCAGTTGCCACTATGGGGATGGAGTTAGACGTTTCCAGACTCAACTGTGGTTCAGATCAGGAGCTGAGAATAAGGTCTCCATCCCACAAACCAGTTTAACCTGAGGAGGGGCTCACTGGGGACAGGTCACTGGAATTTGGCCATTTAGGTGATTCAGGAATGTCAGTGATGCTACCAGTGCAGAAGAGCCTAAGATTTGGAGCATAATTCATGTCTGACTCTCATTCCTTTGCTGTGTGGCCTTGGGCAAGTTGCTTAACTTCTCTGAACTTCAGCTTCCTCCTTGGTAAAATAAAATGGGACTCTTGCCCAAACCTCTCTCTTAGGGGTATGGTAGGAACATTACAGATAAATGGACAATTGGACTTAGATGAAGCACCAAGGCTGGGGGCATGGTGGAGCTCATGAAAGCAGCTCTGAAGCTTGAACTGAAGTGAAGAAGGAACTGAAAAGGAAAGAGCGAGACAGGGAGCAAGGTGGTGAGTGAGAAGGTGGTGAGATGGATGGGAAGGAAAAGCAAGGGAATCCAGGTCCAAGCATGCTATGGAGGGGCTCTGGGGGTCAAATAAGAAACAGAGGCCTGGGGAGAGTACCAGCCACAGTCTAGACTGAGCCAATCCCCAGAGACCACCTGGCAGGGGCTTCCCTGGGCCTGGTCTCTGCTTTGCATAGTCTGGTTCTCTCATCTGGGGGCCCCTGAGGGGAGGTCAGAAGAGCAGGGAGCAATCTGCCACACCCCCATACATAAAGGAGGAGATTCCCACCACAGACATATGTCTACAAAAGGCCTGGACACCTGTGGGGTAACCTCTCTAACACAGGTAGGCAGACAAAGTCCCACATCAGACCCACACACAACATGCAGACTCAGAGAGACTCTTACACAGAAACACAGGTCCACACTGCTGGGCAGGTAAGACACATAGAAAAGCATGCTCTGCTACATACACGCATGTGTGTACACAGATTCCAAAATAAGAGCGTACTATGTACACATGGAAGTACTCTCTCACACTAACATGCACTCATGTTTGTATGCACAGACATGCAGATAGGTTACATGTATGGCAACACACTTTCACACACACACACGTACATGTATGCACACAAACCCACTGACGGGGGCACATGCATGAAAACACACGCGTGTGTTGTACATGTAAATACACAGTCAGGAGTGTGTATGTGTGGAGACACGCTCTCTCACCTCCCATGTGCATGTACATATATGCATACACGTGCACATCCACTCATGCTGGACAAGGAAACAGGGCTTTTACACAGCACAGGCTCAGAGAGGATAGTACTCTCATCCCATTTTTCCCCTCAACAGACACAAACTGAGCACCTATGATGCGTCAGGCAATGTGGCAGAGTCTAGACACAAGGCAGACCGTTTGATTCCTGCTGGAACTCATGTTATAGTTAGAAAACACAAAGAATAGTTGTTTTAATAATGACTATTTCTCACACATTTCCACAATTTTGTTCATCTAAACCTCACAACAACTTTCAGGACTCAGGGAGGCATCTGCTGGCAGAAGAAGTAATTATAGAGGTTAAGATCAATCCAAGTCAGTCTCACTTCCTGCCTGGGCTGCCCACCCAGTGTGATTTTGGAGAGGGGTCTCCACTGCCTGGACATGACCTCTAGGTGGGTGTGAAGCCCACACGCTTGCACAGACTGGAGAGGCTCTGATGGTAGCCATGTCCTCCTGCCTGGAAGGGTGTGCTGAAGGGTCTGGGCTATTCTCACCAGCCTCGCTGTGACACTAGACAGGAGTACCATCAAGTCTACCCTTCCACAGCCTGGGAGAGGAAGGGAACAAGATCACCAAGGATGAGGGCTCTGTCTGAGTCACCTTGAGCACCCCAATTGCCCTATATCGTGAGAGCCTGGGCCTACAGCAGAAGCTCTCAAACTGGCCTCTGTGGAACCTTGAGCCTGTTCCAGGAGGCACCCAGGGCATTTGAGGACTTGAGAAGGGAACCCCCACCACTTGTCGGTCAGTATCTCTGATTGTGTGGCTTGCCTGTTGCTCTGGTGCTGGATGCTCTGCCACTAGTATTTACTAAACTAGCAGGATCATGGCAGGCAGATTTCAGCAAAGCTTCCAGATTAAAAAGGAGAACCTTGTGAGTGAAATCATCTTAAATTGGCCAGGGAAAACTACGGAGAGCAGTGGAACATAGAAACAGTACCGGAAGACCAGCTCCTCATGTTGGAAAGCACGCAATGTACGACTGGAGAAGAGCTGCTTCCTCAAAGCAGAGCTGGCCTTAAGGACTTGTATGAAATAAAGCTTCAGGAGCTTCATTTGCTGATGTGGCATGACTCAAAATGAAAAGCAACAGCTGCAAACATCCATTAATAATCAGTATATTGTTGTTGTTGCTAGGTGAGTACTACCCATAGAGACCCTATGAACAACAGATCTGAAGCCTGTCCTATTCTGTGCCATCCTCATCAAGCTCTGGCATGCATACTTGAGCACACTGCTACAGTCACTGTGTCAATCCACCTGGTTGAGGGTCTTCTTCTTTTACCAACCCTCCACCTTTCCAAGTATGATATCCCTCTCCAAGGAATGGCCTCTTCTAATAATATGCCTGAAGTATGTGAGTAGAAGCTTTATCATTTTTGCCTCCAAGGCACACTCTGGTTGCACTTTCTCCACAACATATCTGTTTGGGTTTTTTGGCCGTCCATGGGATATTCAGCACTCTTCTCCAATACCACAGCTCAAAGGCATCAATTCTTATTCTATCATCCTTATTAATTATCTAGTTCTCAAATGCATAACTAGTGGTTGAAAAGACCATGACCTGCATCAGGCACACCTTAGTCCTCAGACTGACAACATTGCTCCTCAATAATTTGGAGAGGTCCCTGATGGCTGACTTTCCTAGTGCCATATGTTTCCTGATCTCCTGACTGCTGATACCGAGGGTGTTTGTTGTGGATCCAAGTCATATTTGGTACATTCTACATACTGAACTGAAAATCAGTATGTAGATTGTACTCAATGTGAATCTAGGAAAGCTTGAAGTAATAAAAAGTGAAATGGAATGTATACAAATTCATATCCTAGATATTCTTATGTGCGGTGGAGTTAGAATAAACTTATAACTGACCTTTCAGTGGGTGTTCAGAGCTTGTAAACTATACAGGAGGAGACTACTCAGCTTTCTCCTGGGGAGTTTGGGGAGCTGTAATGGACTGAGATTGGTCATTTTGAATCAGGGCTATAATATGGTCTACTATGCTAAAGCTGAAGCTGAGGAGAATTAAACCGAATCCACAGGAGCCAAAATATGATTTTTATTTCATACCACCTGTATTTCAGAATCATCTCAGGAACAGGTTTGAGGCCTTGAACACTAATGAGCGAAGACCAGATGAGTT
>NW_006399778.1:5231361-5255119 GCF_000299155.1 Elephantulus edwardii | reverse complement strand
TAGAAATAACAAACTAAAGAGGAATGGCATCATATTTATTGTCAAAAAGAACAGTTCAAGATCTTCCATGAATACTGTCAGTGATAGCACAGTGGACAAGTTAATAAGACTATAAAGAGTGGATAGATAATGAACACTGCATTGGAACAGATGAAAGAAAGAACTGTTTAAAAGGAATATATGATTAAGTGTATGACAACAATCCAGAATAAGAGGTACATTACAAAGTAGACTGGGGGAGGGAGAGGAGAGGTAGGGGGTGGAGGAAATTATGAAACAATGAATGAATATTTTATTTTAAAGTGAACGGGGGGGAGGAAGTGAAGTGGGGGAGGAGGAAGCAGGGAGGAAAATGCGCAACAATGAATGAATGAAAATCCAATTTTCCTGTAGACTTTTGTTACAATCACAATCAAAATAAAAAATTTTGTTAATAAAAAGGACTATAATTCAAATTTAGCACTAGAGGCTAAAGGCCAAAGGTAAAGAAATATAAGATTTTTTTACAAATGTCTGTAGTCTGGAATTAATCAAATATGCAGTCAAGATGCATTGATAATTACTGGTAATTAGAATAAAAAAGCAGGAAACAAAAGGATTAGTAGCTGAGAAGTATGAATTTGGTGATAGAAACTACACAGGGAATCACAGGAGAGCATGTTTGCAAGACAAGTGATTCATTCAATGCCAATGTCTTTTTAACTACATGAAAGACTGTATACTTGGACCTCACCAGATGGAGCACACAGAAATCAAATTGACTACATCTGTAGAAAGAAATGATGGAGAAACACTCAGTAACCACAGTCAGAACAAGGTCAGGGGACAATCGCAGAAGAGACTATCTTTGACATACATAAACAATCAAGTTGAAGCTGAAGAAAATTAAAACAAGTCTGCAAGAGTCAGAGTGTGACCTTGAGTGTACTCAGTCTGAACTTAGAGAATGAATTTCAAGAATGAATTTGATGCATTGAGCACGAATGATCAAAGATGAAACAGTCGTGGGATCACATCAAGGACATGACACACGAAAAAAGCAAAACAAAAAGTCATTCAGAAGATGAGGAAAGACCAAAATGAATTTCAGAAGAGACTCTGAAACCTGCTCTTGAATGTATCATGGCTAAAGCTGAACAGTGATTAAAGACCAAGAACTGATGCCTCTGAATTTTGACATGTTATCAGGAAGGATCAGAACCTGAAAAGGTGATCGTTCTTATAGAGGATGAATGAAAACAAAACAAAACACATCAAAACAGGAAGACTCTCAAAGAGACGGAGTGACAGGATGGCTCCCACATTGGACGCAAATGCTGCAAAGATTGTGAGGACGCACGGTAGCACTGGCTGGTGTCTTGTTCTGTGCACCTAGCGTTGCTATAGTCGGAACAGACCATCAATACTTGTGCAAGCTCAAACTGAAGCTGAAGAAAATTAAAACAACTCTGTTGTTGTGTGCTGTGGACTCAGAACTGACCCATAGCTGACCCTTCAGCAGATTTTCAGAGGCAGTAAATCACAGGGGAGGAGATGGCCCATCCTTCTCCCGTGGAGCAGCTGGTGGATTTGAACCAGGCAGGTTTGGGATTGTAGTTCAGCTTCTTACCACTAGGTAGGAGCTCTTCGGTACCAGAGCTCCCAAGAACAACAACAAAACCAACAAGCCTACAATACCCAAAATAACCTTGAGTCTATCCTAACTGAATTTAAAGATCATCCTGAGAGTAGATTTGATGCATTCCACACTGGTGACTGAAGGGTAGATGAGTTATGGGATGACATCAAGGACATCACCCATGAAGAAAGCAAACGATCATTACAAAGGCAGGCCAGAAAGAAAAGACCAAAATGGATGTCAACTGAAGTACTTACTGAAGACGATAAAAGACTTCAATATCTTAACTATATGTTAACATCAAGACAACAAAAATCCTCACCACTGTACCAATCAACAGACAACATCATGATAAATGAAGAAAATATTGAAATTGCCAATGATTTCATTTTCCTTGGACCCACAATCAACACCCATGATAAGAGCAGTCAAGAAATCAAAAGACATACTGCACCGAGTAAAATCTGCTTTCCAAGATCTACCAAAGTGCTAAAGAACGATGATGTCAATTTAAAGACTAAAGTATGCCTGATCCAAGCCATGGTATTTTCAATTGCATCCTACACATCTGAAAGTTGGACAGTGATAAAAGATGGCAGAAGAAGAATCTATGCCTTTGAGTTTTGGTATTGGTGAAGAGCACTGAATATCAGATGGGTTGTAAAAAAGAACAAACATCTGTCTTGGAGGAAGTGCAACCAGAGTGCTCTTTAGAGGAAAGGACGGTGAAATTTTGTCTCACATACTTTGGGCATGTTGTCAAAAAGGGGCCAGTCCTTGGAAAAAGACATGCTTGAAAATGTAGAGGGTCAGAGAAAGAGAAAAAAACCTTCAACATAATGGATTGATGCAGTGACTGTATCAATGGGCTTGAACATGTCAGAGATTATGAGGACTCAAAAGGCTCAGGAAAGGGCAAGGCTCAGATTTGTTGCTTATAGGGTTGCTCTACGTCATAGTCAATACTGGATACACAAACAGCAAGTGAATTCTGGCTCACTGAGGATTTCCTCTGGCTTGAGGAGATCAGCAAGAGGATGCCATGACTGAGGAGACGCGTTCACCCAGTCAGAGGGCCAGTTTGGCAGACCCCAGCCAGGCTCCTCCTGCACCTTTGCTCTCCTTAGAATGCCATTGTGGCAATGAGTCTCAGAGCTTAGACTGAAGGTAATAGTAAAGGAAGGAACGGAAAGGGCCCTGTCTGCCTCTGGAAACTCTACAGGCAGGGAACAGATCACAGGACCTGCATCTGTTGTCCCCCAAGAAAAGGATTTTTTTTTCTACAAGTCAGAGATGAGCAGGATTGTTGCAGGGAGAACAGGAAACAGTGTTCTTGGTTTTAAATGGTGGGGCCAGAGGCCTCAAGGAGGGGGCCGCTCAGCCTTCTAAGTTCCAGAGTTAGATCTTTACTAACTGGGTTCTGTAGTGTGAGGTTGCTGTTAAGGTGAACTCTGAGTTTGGGACCACACTTGAAGGTGAGGAGGTAGAGTGGCCATGCCCAAGGGACAGAATGATGGGCCTTGCTAGGGTCAAAGAAGTACAATAGTACTGCAGATGAACTAGGATTATGGGGCCATGGTGTGGCGGGCTAAGCACTGGACTGCTGACCAAAATTTTGGTGGTTTCAGCTCCTCAACTGATCTGAGACAGAAAGATGAGTCAGTGATGATGCTTCTAGAAAGACTGATAGCGCCTCAGAAACACTGCGGGGCTGTTCTACTCTGTCCTGCAGGGTCGCTATGAGCTGGAATCAACTCGGCACTAGTGAGGAGTGGAATGGGAGAGCTGAGGGAGCAGATTTGTCATCTCCGTGGGCCTGGAGTTGAAGCTGAGGCTCAGGACTGAGGTACTTGTGCCTCAAAAGCAGAGGGTGTGGCCAACACCCAGAGTCTGCAGGGTATGACCCTTGCCCAGATGGCCTCAGAGAACAGAGGATTATTTTCAAGTCTTGAGAGCTCACATGACTTGTTCTGTTGGATTTTGGACTAACTTGATGTCTATTGTCCCTTCTTTCCCTCTAGTTCCTACATTTCCATAGGCAGATCTACCTTGGGCCTGTTCCACCACTGTGCTTAGAAACATATTAACTTATATTCCGGATTCCATATGTCCCCAAATGAAAAGAAGTTTCATCACAGGATGCAGTACACCTAAAGTCTCACCTGTAATTAGATTTCAATGGTTCAGAAGCGTCTGTTTAAGCTGTAAAGTGGACTTAAGACTTTTGGGTTGATGTAGTAGGGTGAATGTGTTCGACATACAACAAAGATGTTGAGTTTTGGAGGGATGTCACAGGATGAAATGTTCTGGGTCAAACTGTATTCCCTTAAAATATTTTTAAATCCTAGCCTCTTTCTTTACCTGTGGTTATAATCCAGTCTGGGACTGGGTTGTATTTGTGTTAATGAGGTTAGTGTGGAGTGTCAATACCTTTTGAGATATAAAAGAGATTAAACAAGCCAGCAGAGCTGAGGCGGGAAGATACAAGGCATGTCACATGTAGGCTGCCCAAGGTCAGAGAGACAAGGACCTTCCACCCCAGCTGGCACACACAGAGACTGCCCGTAGAGCTGGCACCCCTCCCACGCTGTGAGAAAAGAAATTTATGTTTTTATAAGCCATTTATACAGGAGTGGCATCCACTTCCTAAATGACATGCCTCCAGAAACTTTGATAAATGTCCATAGTTGTAGGGGGGCTTCAGGCTTTTTTTACTCATAGGGTTGCTATGAGTCATGCTCAACTCGAAGGCAATCAACAACAACAACAAAAGCCATTTGCTATGCTGTTTGTGTTACAGCAACGGTAGATACCTAAGAAAGGGAGGAGCTCTTGCCAAGTCCTGAAGCACCCCTGAACCTCAGCCTTGACCTGAGGGCTGAGTTGGAGAGAAGTGAGGACCCTCAGTGTCTCGCCCACCCCTTACCCCACTGGGAGGAGGCACCAGTGGTAGGCGGGGAGCAGGTGCTCAGCTTCCAAGCCACTTCTTAGAATCCCTTCGAGGTCTGGGTGGGTGAGTTCATTTACGGGAAAGGGGGATGGGGGGGCTCTCTCTTCGCACCCGGTCCTGCTGGGGGGGCGGCAAGTGCGTCAGCGGCCCCGGCTCCTGGCCTGCCTCCGGAAACGCCGCCCAGGGCTCAGTCACGAACCCAGGCGGGCAGGGGGGCCAGGCTGCTAACTGAGGGGGGTCAGGTGACCTACAAGGAAGCGTGGCTGGGGGCCTGGAGGCTGAGCCAGGGTGCAGAGTGAGGTTAACTTCCCCTTCCCAGGCTTACATCCCTACCCGGCTGCATGGCTGGACATGTGTCTGTCTGCCTGTCCACTGCCTTCTGGTCTACCCTGGGCTCTGTACCTTTGCTGGGGTCCTCTGTGAGGTCTGGGGATGACATCCACTCTCAACACTGAACACTAGCCTTGAGGGGGCTCCCAGGCCAGGGTCCTGGGTTGGGAGGCAGACCCTGGACTGGTGAGAAGAGCCCTGTCCCCTCCTCCCTCCTTCCCGCCCTCCTCCAGTTCTCTCTGCAACTATTTAAAGTAAGCGGTGGTGGCCGTGGGAAACTTCTTCAGATGTGCGGTTTCATCTTCTTCAGCCCAGGGACCGGCGTCTGCTCTCTCTCGAGTCTGGTGACTCATCTAGAGTGAGAAAAGCCTTTTTGTTTGACGCGCGATCAAGGTTCTGTGGCCTGAGAACCTGGTCCTCAGGGGCCGTCCGCCGTTGGGACTCCTGGAAGGCCTGGCGAGTGCCCAGGGTAGTCTCTTTGTGCTGTCACCAGCTAGTGGGAGCTCATGACCAATGGTACCCCACAGCAGAGGCCTTCTGCTCAGGGCGGAGGCTGCCTGGCTGCAAAGATACCCATCTTTTAAAGCTCACCCCCTCCCCACCTCCTCCAAGAAGCTGCCCCACAAACCTTCACCCATCTCCACTATCACGACCAGTCCACTGACCGTTAGCCTTCTGGTTTGTAAAATGGGGCAATAGTGACAGAACTGTGAGCAGATTAACTGTAGAACATGTAGCATAGTAGATGGGACTATGATGAAAAAGCACAGCTAACTTTTATTTAAAAAATAAACCTACACTGTCAGTCACGTCAATTCTACAACCCTATAGTGCAGGGCCCGATGGAGTCTCCAAAGCGATAACTTTTTACAAAAGCAGATTGCCATATCTTTGTTCTACTGAATGCTTGATGGTTCAAACCGCCAACTTTTTAGTTCACATCTCAAACTTTAACCACTGCTCCACCAGCACACCTTTTACAAGGTTATTGTGTACCTTTGTGTTAGATTGCCCATTTTTGTCCTGTGGAGCAGCTGGTAGATTCCAACTATGTGCTTTGCGGATTGCAGCACAGCTTCTTGCCTCTAGGCCACCAGAGCTCATGTTTACAAGGTATCTTTGCATTTTTGTTTTGGTGTTTTGTGTTGTTTGTTTGTTTATTTGTTTAACTCAACAGAGGGCTAGTGGTTCTGCTAACTGAAAGATCAGCTGTTTGGATCCTCCAGTCTCTGTGTGGAAGGATGTCTGTGCTGTGAAGATTCACAACCTCGAGCTCCTCTGCCCCACAGCATGTCTGTGACTGAGAACATGCTCAGTGCAGTGAGCTTTTGCTAAGCATTTTACACCAATGATCTCACTGAATTGCCCCTGTGAATGGACCCTACAAAGTGGTCACTAATATCAAAGGGTGAGGTCAAGGAACAAAAATAGAAGTGAAGGCAGGTAAACTCGCAGCTCGTAAATGGCAGTGTGAGACTCGGACCCAGGCCATGCGATACCACAGTCTAAGCTATTAACCACTGAGCTGTCCTGCCCCGGGAGCTTAGTAAACTACAGCTGAGAAGGGGTTTTTACTTCAGGAGCTGTCATCAGGCAAGTTTTCCAGAAACTCCTCTGCCCTAATGTAGAAGCCCTTTGGGTGACTTCTGGGGACTAAAGGCTCTGGATAAAGGTTCACAGGAGATGAGAAAGTCTAGAAGTATCTTGCCAGAAATCTGCATTCCCAATATGGCAGGTAGTCACACACCTGCTTCCTCCTGCAGACTCGCCATGGATATGGGAATCCAGGTCATTGGCTTGAGGCCCTGGAATACTGTGAAGAGAAGAGGAAGGAATATGTGCTGCCCCCCCACCCTCCACACTGCTTCCTGACACCCTGACTGTGTCAGACTGAGGACACATGAGAAAGGAGTCTTTAGTTGGGCCAAAAAGGGATGGGTTACCACAGGTCCAAGCTGAGCTCAGAGAGGTCTTGTTGAAGGGCAGGGCACAATCCTGGCCTCCAGATCTGAGACAAGTGGGAGTACCTGAGTGATGATGCTGAGAGCAGAGCTGGGTCACTCTAGGCTGAAGGGCAGCATTGGCCAGCTGGTGAAGACAAGGCCTTGGGAACTGCCATTCGAGCAGAACCAGAGGCCTTGAATCTGGGGACAGAGACTCTGCTGTGGCTTTGGAAGCTACAGTAGGGGCCAGTGCGGCAGACCACAGCATGCTCCCAGCAGCCATTCGGGTGGTAGGTGGGTGTGGAGGGAGCAGCCATGCCTTTCTGAGGGGCACAGCAGCAGCCACACTCAAGGGCAGTGCAGAGGTCTGTAGCCACACAAGCAGGGAGCAGGGGGTGGAAAAGACAGGTGGTCACAGAAGCAGCCACATGGACAACCATGGCAGGTGATACCCAAGCTGTGATGCAGCTGAGGTAGACCACAGACCTGAGGATTCCTTCTGTCATCGGATGCTCAGCAGAGCCCTGAGGAGACCTACTTTGCATCCTGAGACTGCTGGCGACTGAGTGAGGGCAGCTAGGTCCTGGAGACATGGAAGCATTGGCTCATGGGAAAGGACAGGCTAGCAGCTGCAGTTTGGGCAGAGCAAGGCCAGCAGGCCCCAAGGCACAGGTAGTACAAGGCTCATCTTAAACTGATGTTGTCTTTCACAGCTTCCAAGTGCTTCTCATCCCTCTTGTCTTCCTCCATGTCTCACCACTCATTGGCAGGTCTGTCGCTATCCCCAGTTCAGAGACAAAGTCATAGGGGCTCAGACAGCAGCAAGCTGGCGAACAGGAATAGAATGGATGAAGCAGTGAAAGGAAGGCCGGGATGGAGGTTTGAGCAGAGCCTCCACTGCTCTGTCAACACTCTTGCATCACTTCGTGCCCCTGAAGAAGAGGAAAGGCATGTGGGAAGTGGGTGGCAGGAGCAGGAACAGGACATGAGTCAAGGTGGCCATCCCCGGACACTTAGTGCTCTTGGAGCTTCAGATTTCTCATCTGTGAAATGAGACTCTTGGCCTTGACCATCCCTCAGGACCCTCCCAGCTTAGTTGACCTAAATGGCAGGAATATGGACGACTAAGGGAAGAGTAGATGGGAAGCCTAGCTGCTCTTCATAGCTCCTTTGCAGCCCTGCTACTCCAGACAGAGGCCAGAGATGTGCAGTGACGTTGCCAAGGTTATACAGAGACACAGGGAGGTGCTGCATTGAGGTTGGCCAGGTGCTGGAGCGGAGGGTGTGTGGTGGGTGGAGGGCTCTGCATGGCAGACGGGGAGGGATGCTGAGCCCCCTCAGCCCCAGCCCACTCCTTGCTGGCTCAGACACAGGAAGAGCTGCCTCTGCTGAGAACACGCTGGTGCCTCACAGCAGAAAGTGTGAACACACTAAAGACTTAACGGTCTAGGCCCTGTCCGTTCTAACTCCCTGCCCTGGTCACAGAATCATAGTATCTCCTCCCTAAACAGAAGGGAAGGCTGAGGCCCAGCAAAGTGCTTGTCAAAGGTCCCGCAGCGAGGCCACACCAGAGTAGGGGATTAGAATCCAGATGACCTAAAGTCATGGTTCACTGTCCTGGTGCCTCATACCATTATCACCCCCAAAATAAAAATGGTTTTCCAGGTCCCCAGAAGTGTGCCTGGCACTGTTCAGAGCTGTATTCTGACAAATCTGACTTTGGTTCCAAATTAAGCCTTGTCTTATAGCTCAGCCTTAGCAACAGGAATCCCAGACACTGCCTACTGCAGAGACCCTGGGAACTGTCCACTGCATGGCACAGGGACACTATCCACTGCATAGAAGTGGACACTGCCCTCTTCATGGAACCTGGACACTGCCCATTGCACAGAACTTGGACACTGCCTGCTGCATGGAATCTGGACACTGCCCATTGCATGAAGTCCCAGAATTGCCCACTGTATCAAATCTGGTCACTGCTGATTGCATGGCGCCTGGGCTCTGCTCACTACAGGGACTCAAGGCTCTCCTCACTGCAGGGACTCAAGGCTCTGCCCACTATGTGGTACCTGGACCCTACCCACTCTTTTGCATGGAACCTGGACACTCTTATGGCATGGAACCCAGACTCTGCCCATTGCATGGTATCTGAGCATTGCTCACTGACTGATACAGGGACTCCAGGTATCATCCCCCCTGTGGAACCCAGACATTGTCCATTACAGGGACCTCAAGATTTGTTCACTTCAGGAAATTCCACGCATTGTCCACCAAATACAATCAGGGCCCCGCCCACTGCGTGCACTGTATGGAGCCCAGGCCCTGCCCACTGTAAGTACTGTATGGAGCCTGCGCCCTGCCCACTGTGTGCACTGTATGGAGCCCGGGCCCCACCCACTGTGTGTACTGTATGGAGCTTGGGCCCCGCCCACTGAGTGCACTGTATGGAGCCCTGCCCCCACTGTATGGAGTTCCCACTTTATTAACCTGGGCACTGCCTACCACAAGGACCCCAGGCACTATGAACTCCAGTCACCCTGACACTGCCACTTGCGCATCCTCCAGGAAAGGCCACGAGAGGCTCTCGGACAGGAGTCTAGGCCAGTCCAGCTCAGAACTGAGTGCCAATGCTCCGCTAGGCCTCGGCCAGACTGACGCTGCCCTGGAGGATCTTTCCAGCAAAAGGAACATCTCCTGTTCTCTCCCTGCCCTTTCTGATTTGCAGTTTTTCTCCTCTGAGAGCTCTCTGCACCCCTACTGCAGCCCTGAGAGTGAACAGGTCAGTCAGGGGTGCTCTGACCGCTAGAAACACAGAGGACCTCAGCTCTCCCCCTCGGTGCTGGGTCCTTCCCGGGCAGCAACACCTCTGAGGACAGTCCCTGTGAATGCAGTAGGGACATTGGAGAGTTAAGGATCAGTGAGAACAAGGAAAACCTGTCTAGGGTCACCGGGAGAGTTTGGGCAGAGCCAGGGAGGGAGGCTGGGCCAGGGCTGGGCCCTGTTTGGAGGCTGGCCTTGCTGAGCTGACCTGAGCCTGGTTCACTGAGGACCTCAGGGTGGTCAGTGCAGCAAGGCCATGAGTCCTGCAGCCAGCCTCTCATCTGCCTCAGAGCCATCCCCACAGAGAATGGAATGCCACCTCCGGCCTCCTTTTCTCAGCTATTGTCCTTCACTTAAGGAGCTCTGGTGGAACGTTGTTGTGTGCAGTCAAGCCAGAAGAGACCCATAGCTGAGCCTCCAGCAGGTTTTCCAAGGCAGTAAATCACACAGGAGGAGATTGTCCATCCCTCTCCAGGAGAGCAGCTGGTGCATTCAAATTGTGTGCCTTTAGGAGTGCATATAGTACATGACATATCAGGCTTTGAACTATAAGGGTTTTGTTGTTGTTGTGTACTGTTGAGTTGAAACTAACTCACAGCTGACCAGTTGAACCTCTAGTGAATTTTTAGGAGCAATAAATCCCACAGGAGGATATTACCCATCTTTCTCCCATGGAGCAGCTGGTGGATTTGAACTGCCTACTTTTGGGTTACCAGTGCAACTAGGCCACAAAAAGTGTTTGAGTTCAATTACTGTTCCATGGGGGAAAGATGGACAGTCTGTTCCCATAAAGATTTATAGCCCTAGACACTGGATGAATGGTCACTACGAGTCTAAATTGACCGGATAGCCCTAGGTTTGGGGTTTTTTAAAAAAATATCCTTTGTGTATGATCAGCAATGTCTGACCCCGGGCCTTGACCCAATTCCAGTCCAGCCTGAACAAAAGATTTCCTTTGTGGTTTGCATAAGAGTATTGTCATACTTCCTGTACCCCACTGAAGGTGAGAGTAAGACCAGGGGCTCAAAGGAGACTGTTCACCCCTAACTAGGCTCTGCAGAGACTTGGGATGGACAAGAAGGGCTGACCTGAGAGTCTGCCCACCGAGGGTCTAAACCTGGCCAAGCCACATTGGCTGTGTGACCTCTTGGCAAATTCCTTCTCTTCCTTGGTCCTCTAAAATGATTGATTTGGAGGACGTGCTCTCTAAGGATCCTTAGAGTGTTTGGTTTTAAATACTTTGTCTTCTCAAAGGAACAGAAGGGACATAAGAGAGGCAGGAGGTACCAGGGCAGGAGTGAACTTTGAGTCAAATGTTATGTGCTATTGAGTCTCCTGCGACTCATAGCAACCTTATGTACAACAGCCCTAAACCCTGCTCTATCCTGTGGCAATCTTTTTGTCTCTGACACACCTGCCTGCATTAATTACCCCAGTCACTAAATCAGTCCATCTCATTGAGGGTCTTCCCCTGCTGCGCTGTCTCTCCACCCTCCCAAGAATGACGTCTCTCTCCAAAGACTGGTCCCTCCTTGCAGTACGTCCAAAGTATGTCAGCCGAAGCTTCAGAATTCTTGTCTCCAAGGAGCAGCCTGGTTTTAGCCTCTCCAGGACGAACCTATTTGTTCTCTTAGCAGTCCACGATAGATTCTATACTCTTCTCCAACACCACCTCTCAAAGGCATCAATTCTCCTTCTATCATCCCTAGTCATTGTCCAGCTTTCTGATGCATAGCAAGTGATTGCAAAGACCATGGCCTGTATCAGGCGCACCTTAGTCTCCAGAGTGACACCATTGTTTGTAAGTACTTTGGAGAGGTCTCTGACAGCAGACTTTCCCAATGCAATACATCTTTTCATTTCCTGGCTACTGGTGCCAAGAGTGTTGACTGTGGAGCCAAGCAAACTGAAGTTGTTAACAATCTCAATCTCTTCACCATCTATTATGATGCTGCCAATCGGCCTCGTGGTAAGAATCTTTATTTTCCTGATATTGAGTTTCATAACCAAGATCAAGTTCAGGCTTCAGCAGTCACTTGGTGGAGTGATTTGGATAAATGACTTCATGTCCTGAGTTTCCACCTCTGCATCAATAGTCCATTAATCACGTAATTTGAGTCTCTCCTTTGTGTCAGATACTGCTCCACTCAAAGTAGGAGCTATCATCACCCCTCAGAACAGATGAGGGAATAAGGCTCAGAGGGACAGTGACTTGTCGGTGGGTGGCAGATTTGGGATTTGAATCCCAACTGTTCACTCCAGACTCTATGGTCTCTGACATTTACCTCATAGGGGTTGTAACCACTGCAACCCTCCACTGGGTTTCTGAGGCGATAACTCTTAACAGTAAGAGACTTGCTCATCTTTCTCCTGCAGAGAAATGGTGGATTCAAAGCTCCAAAGTTGGGGGCCTTTTGGTTAGCAATGCAGCACACTACAGACCATGTCACTATGTCTTTGATGGATCACCAAAGTAACTGCTGTTGAGTCAGAACCCGCTCATAACTGACCCGCCACGGGGTTTCTGAAGCTGTAAATTGCATGGAAGGAGAGTGCCCGTCTTTCTCCCTTGGCGTTGCTGGTGGAACCCCCAGAGAAGCACTGCCTCTGAGTTAGCAGCACAACTCCCCCTAGACTGTGTCACCAGAGCAGCGAGGATTAAATGAAATGACTCAGAAAAAAAGTTCTTGCTAGTGGTGCTTAGCACATGGAAGTTATTATTGTATTAATAAATTTCCTGCTGTTAATCTTCCTCGTTCTTCCTCGGCTGGTGCCAGCCTGTCTTCTAAGTCTGAATGACTTTCCATGGCATCCCCATGGAGTGCCCCACAGACCGGAACCGGAACCCTGAACTTCTGTCCAGTCCTTATGGCTGTGCCCTTCCCAAGGCAGGGAAGGGAGCCACGGGCCTGCAGGAAGCTTTTGGCTCAACCTCACAATCTCATACTTGGAGGAAGAAAACCAAACCACTTACCCAGGGCGACACAGAGCAGCTTTCCACACAAAGAGCCCCCCAAAATGCTCTGTCCTTTCAGTCTCTGTCCTTGCAGTCTCTGTCCTTTCCTCTGGAACAGCCTAGGGAGCTTCGAGGGTCCCTGAGCGGGAACGAGGAGGGTGCACCATGAGAAATGAAGCGTTCGGAACCCAAGACAAGGTCACTGAGCCTGCGGATGAATGAAGCCACCAGCATGGAGCCACCACCTGCCTGCTGGATGTCTCAGGGGCCTTCCAGGCTCAGCAGTGAACACAAAGCTTAGGGCTGTTGTACATAGGGTCGCTATGAGTCGCAGACGACTCGACAGCACATAACAACAACAACAACTACAGGGGAGGTATGAAGTAGGGAAGAAGTTTCTTTCCCTAAAATATTCCCAGGATTCCTGGGCCCACCTCTGCTGAAGCCCAGGTTGCCTGCCCATTCATTTGTTGTTCCCACCCAACACACATAATTTATTTATCCCCCTCAGGTGTTGTTGGGACCAACCTTCTGGGGCATGCACATGCCACCTGACCCTTCTGAGCAGGCACCACCTCAGACCTCTGCACGTTCTGAGTTTCCTCTTCTGCCCCCATCAGCCCTGGGGGTGCGGGAGGCAGGGTGGAACCCAGAGGGGTCATGGGTGTCACCCAGTGGGAAATGGTCTGGTGGTCTTCAGCTGTGAAGTTGGCTTTGGTTTTACGGTTGCGAGTCACACCCACATCAACAACCTGTGGGGAGGAAGGTGATTGGGGCCAGATTCTGTGTCTTCTGGAAACATCACGAGGTGGTGAGAGGATTTCCAAGCTGGCTTCAAGCCAAGCAGACAAGATTTTAATTATTGAACTATCCTGAGGTGTTTCCCCTAACCTAGCCCCAGAGGTCTCCCTGATGAAAAACGCCTTTTGGCACAGACAGTGGCAGGCAGACCTAGTCCTCAGAGAGAGCCCTCGTCGAGGCTGACTTAATGCCACATGCCTAGTTTATGTCTCAAAACCCATCCTGTGATTTTTAACTCAGCAGGTGGGGAATTGCTGAGGCTCAGCAATGTGAAAGGGTGTCCTCACAGCCAGGAAGCCCTATCTGTACCCTGGGCTCTGAAGCTCCTGTGCTGAGTCACTGGGTTGTCCCCATCCTCTGTGTCTGGGTCCCCTCCTCTCACACCTGTGATCCTCTCCTCTCACACCTGAGACACCTTGAGAGCAGGGTACATCACTTGAACCTGATCTTAAGTGGTCTTGAGCAAGGAGGAGGACCGAGGAGGACCAAGCATGGCTCCTGTATGTATCCAAGTGGAAGCTCTGTGGGTGTGCTTAAATACACCCAGAGGAAGTTTTCATGAAGAGGACAGGACTGAATTCTCCCTTTCGTGTGCTCATCACTGTTTATGAAATTGGCTACAGAGCAGTTAGAAAAAAAAGGAAAGTTTCTAGGAATAAAACTTAGGCAAAACAAAGGCTTGCCACAAAGCTGTGTGACAGCTCAGTGGGTTTGGGGGAGTGGTGGGAGGGCCTGGGGTGGCTGTGGTTGGTTGCTCAAGGCAGGTGGTCACTTGGGCCAAGAGGAAAGACAGAACAGCATCAGTGACCCCAGCAGAGGTGCTGGCCTTTTGCTCAGGGTCCCAGAGGACACTGCTTAGTGTCTCAGGGTTCAGGTGGGTGGGGGAAGACACAAAAGCTTTGGGGGAGTGCCAAAGGTGAGAATTTGGGGACCAGACATACCCAAGGGACACAGCTCTCTCATCAACACAGAGTACAACTCAGGCTAGCAATCTCTCCTCCAAGGCTCAGTTTCCTTATCTGTAAAATGGGGATTCCAGAGGGTTGCTTGCAGAGTCCCGAGACCACAGAGAGGACAGTCTCCTAGTTCCCGCATGCAGGAGGTGTTCAAACATTATTTTCTTCTGGCCCCCAGTGGCTTTGGGGCAGAGCACTGGTAGAGGCTGGGGCCTGGCTGGGGAGGGGAGAGGGAATGGTGTTCACAGATTATGGGAGGTGAGTACAACACCAGATCCCTCCCTCCACCACACCTAGCTGCCTTTTTCAGGCCTAAATATCCCCATGGGTGGGGGCTTCAGTGGCCCCAGAGATCCTTGCGTGTGGTCCTTCTCCGGTGATGGGCCCCACCCAGCCTGCTCAAGACCCATGGAAATGGTCCTTCAACAAAGTTCTCCTTCTTGTTCTTCTTCTGAGTCAGCCCCACCACACTGTGGAGGTGACTCAGAGGAGACAAAGCCCCAAGGCGTGCCCCATTCATCCCTGGAGAGGGGAGCCTCACTCCAGCCCGGGGTTCCCAGGGTCTGCCCTGACCCCAATCCCTTCCTGAGGAAGAGGAGGCTGCAGGAAGCAGAGAGCTTGAAAGGAGAGCCAGGAGGCCTTTCTGCCCAAGATTCCTGGAGACACTTCAGCTGGTTCTGACCTTGCAGACTTCTCACCACAGCTCCAGCCAGAAAGTCTGGTGCGGAGACAGCGAGAAATCTGGGGGCGCCCCATTGTTCCCATTTATTCAGTTGCTCATTTGTCCAACAAACATTTGTGAAGCAGTCACTCTGTGCCAGGAGCTGGGCCGGGCGTGGGGGCACGAGACGAATCAGACGTGGAGCCTGCTCCCCGCGGCTCCCAGCTGAGGAGACAGACGTGGAAACAAATAATTAAAGACATGAATGCAACTCTTTGAGAGAAAAACACACGGGATCTGTGAACACAGCGGGACCACTGAGATGGTAACTTCAGTCAATTCATGTTACATGAATTTAACTGAAGGAGTCATGCATCTCCACTCAGGGGACAGGCGGGTTGTCAGAGGTTACCCAGGCCAAAGGCTGGATCAGGGTCTAGGGACCTGGAGAAGACCTAGGGACCCCAAATCATAGACAGGTGTGTGGGTATGGATATGAATGTGTGTGTGTGTGTGTGTGTGCACATGTACATTTCCTATCCATTGTGGTGTGATACTAAGATGCTAGAAGACTCCCCATTTAACCATGTCAAAGGGAGAGCTCTGGTGGCCTAGAGGAAGAAGCTGTGCCGCAATTCTGAAGGCATGCAGTTCAAATCCACCAGGTGCTCCATGGGAGAAAGATGGGCAATTTCCTCCCATGTGATTAACTTCTCTGAAAACCCACTGGAGGTTCCAACTGCACAATACATAACAACAATAGCCCAATGTCGAGGGTCACCCTGTCTCCTGCTTGAGTTACACTATGCCCCTGGGGGATGTGTGACAAAAGTCACTTGCCATAGCGCTATTTCTAACTCATGGCAACCCTGTGTGTTTCAGAGTAGAATTACACTCCATCAGATTTTCAGTGATTGAATTTTTTTTTTTTAGATTATCCCACAGATTGCCAAAAGAACAAACAAACCCATCTCATAGAGGTTCAGCCAGAATGCTTTCTGGTGGCACGGATGTCAAGACACGGTCTCACAGACTTTGGGCATCAGGAGAGTATGAGATCATTAGGAGGCACCCGTTCCTGGAGAAGGACATTATGCTAAGTAAAGTGAAGAGTCAATGAAGAGGACAAAGACCCTCCACAGCTGGGTTGGCCCAATGCCTGCAACAACGGGCCTCACACCTGGCAGCGCCTGGGAGGATGGTGTGCAGTCTACACAGGCTTTGTTCTGTTTTGCATATGTTTGCTATGTGCATTGGAATTGACTCAGTGACCCTTCACAAGAGCAAAACAAATTAGCAGATCTTTATTCTGAGGCCTTTCTGAGTGGGTTTGAACCACCAACCATTTGGATTGCAATGAGAGCATTGTTTGCCCCATCCAAGAATTCTTCATCTAAAATATGCATTAAGGGAGAGGCTTAATAGAGTGGAAGAATGCGTTTCAGAAGCAAGAAGCTAAAAATTCCCGTTTCCAGACTTTGATCTGCATTCTGCTTATTTTATGACCCTAAGGGAGTTACCCTCTTGGGCCTCAGGGTTCTCATTTGCCAAGTGGGGCCTTGAGCATGAAGACTATTCTTTGTATATCTGCTAATATTTGGCAAACATTTATGGGGTGCCAGACAGGATGCCAAACACTTTACATTCAGTACCTCGCTCAGTCTTTACACCGCCCTGTGAGGTAAGAGCTATTAATAGAAGAGACCTCTGATCCAATGAGAGAAAAATCAGTGGTTGGTTAATAGAAAAAATATTAAAGCAGGAAATCCTATGATGCATACAATAAGTATTTAATGAAATGGGCTGGGCGTGTGGACGCATTTATTAGAAGGTCTTCTGAAGCAGGTCAGGGTTGTATTAGAGTATACAAAGCCCCTGACCGACGTTCCCTGGTGCCTTTTTTCTCGCCTGAAATCAACCTGTGCTGCGCATTTGTGGTTCTTAAACGGGTTTCTTGAAAGGGAATTTGAGACTTCAGAGATGCCTGTGAAGCAATCTGAATGCAATGCCCTTCTGGGAGATTCTCCTTTTGTATTTGTTGTCTGGCCAACATCTAAACCCAATAACTACCCCCACTTCCCCAACTCTCCTTTATTGGACTTTCTGGCTACAGGTCTGGAGTGGACACCACTGACATTTTGGTAAACATACAGATCTGAAAGCCTGAATGACACTAGCTAGTAGCAGGTTGAATTCTAGAACATTCTGGAATATTCCAGGGAGATTGTGACATGAACAAGCCTGCCTTTCAGACGCAAGAGAGAGTGCTGTTAGTCAGTTTAGAAAGTTTCTCCTGTTTTATCCCCATTTTGCAGCAAAGGGAGTAGAGACATAGGAGGTCACTTGTCCAAGGCTGCTTTGCAGATTTCATAGAACTAGGTTTTTAAGTCAAGCCTATCTGCTTCAGTGGTCTTCATCTCCATATTCTGTTGTCTCCTGATCTAAGACTGTTATCCTACGACCCTTCTGTCTTTCTTGCTAGAAGGACTGAAGGAAGAGGCAAAGTGTCTCACACCAGAGTCCAGCAGCATGTGAAAATTTTCAGTACTGTGTCTGTGTCAGAAAGATGGCCACTACTCTCAGGGGCAGGGACTACATCTGTCTTGTAATTGTGTCCCCAGATACCAGACCTGGTACACAGTGTATGCTTATGAGTGTCTGTGTAACTGCACAGGGTCACTTGGGACCCCTTTCAGCTTACTGCGAGTGTCTGAGGCACTGGCCTTGGAGCAGATGCTGGGAGAGAGAGCGGATACACAGCCATGGTTACCATCCCCACTGAGCTCACATCAAGAGGGCTCATCCCAGAGCCTCACGGACAGACCACCTCCAGCCAGGCCAGCTCTGAAAGGCACAGAGGTGCTGAGAAGGACCCAGGCTCTACAGTCAGATGCCTCTTAGTTCCAGTCCCAGCTTGGCTTCTGGCCTGCTGTGTGAAACTGAGCCAATAGTAGTCACTCTGTGTCTCATGGGCGACTGTGAGCAGAGCCAGGAGCACCTGTCACAGGCCGGGTGGGAAGGAAAGTGCCATTGAGCTTCTGGGTGAAGAAATGCCCACTGTCATGGAGGCTGGACAGCCAGCTCTGAGCAGCTTCCGGCAGTTGGTGGCTGCGGAGAGAGACGTGGTCAGTGGGGAAATGAAAAGAGGCCAGACACCATCCAGGCCACAGCGCAAGGGGCATCTCACTTCGCCACTGTCCCCTCTCAGGCTCAGAAAAGGGGAAGGCGGCTCAGACCGGGAAGTGGTTGGCTTCCGATGACCGCTGGGCTCGTCCAGGGCCACCTCACGGGGACCGCGCCAGCCCAAGCAGGAAGTGGTTGGCCCCCTGTCGGCCCTCTGGCCACGCCAAGTCCTGCTTGAGCTCATACCTGGCAAAAAGCCGGGCCCCAAAAGTCCCTGTTCTCGTCTGTTCTGGGAGCATCCCTTGATGTTTAGAAGCCCAGCTCCAGCCAGGGGTCCCCAACTTTTGTGGTTAGAGGTCTGCAGACCTGGGAGCTTACTCCAGTTCCATCACTTCCATGTGCAGAGGCCCTGGTCACTGCTTCCCCATCTGGATACCTTCCTATCTGCTTGGTAGGGTGATGACTCCCACCTGCTGCCGTGGGAACAGTAAAGGTAGAGAGTTCCAAAAGGTCAGAGCTGGTAAGTCTCTCCTCTCGTCCAGCCTCCAGTTTACAGACGAGGAAACTGAGGCCTAAAGGACTAAGGTGATTGCCCACAGCAGGACACACAGGAGCACTGAGGTTTGGGAAAGGATGCTGGATGAGGATTCAGGACTCAATGCATCTGGGCCCTCACTTCCTCACCATGAGACCTACACTAAATCACTCAGCCTTCCTGAGCCGTTCTCTGAAAGGAAAACAGGCCCCATTTCCCAGAGTTCTCTGGGGCTTATATAAAATGATGGATGTGGAGATGCTTTGTAAACTGCAAAGTGCTGTGGACACCAAGATGGGGCTGGCCTGGAACCCTGATCTCCTGTTTCCAGGCCAGAGCTCTCTGTTCCCACCCCCATCTGACGCTGCACACAGAGCAAGCAGGCCCTGGGCCCCAGAGTCCCAGCCTTGTTGGGAGGGCTTCTCCTGTCCCCACCTCCCCCTCCTGGGTTTGAGGTGACAAATCTCTTTCTCTGATTCCATTGAGTCATTAGAGGGGCCCAGTGTGAACCCACTGCACCCACGTTAGCAGCCAGAGATGCTGTCACCACCCAACAACCCCCCCTGAGCTCGTGGCTTCTGCCGCCCAACTCCACCTTTCCCACAGACCAAGAAGGCCCTCCTGGGACCCTGCAGCCCAAGCCACCTTTGTGGTGGGGGTTGAAGATGTGAGAGGCTGGGCTAGACCTGGACGGGCCTCCTAAGCCAGGCTTTTCTCCTGCCACCTGCTTGAGCTGCCCAGTCCGAACATGGTTTTCAGGGACAAGGCCACAGACCAGGACCACAGGCATCAAAGATTACTCAGTCTAAGGACAGAGGTAATGTCCATGGCCTTGGAGAAGAACTGGGGACCCTAAATCCTACAGTGACTTGGTACATGTCTCCATTTCCGCAGGAGGAAGCCCTGGATTCCATAAAGTTCTCAGACAAAAGAGAAAAAAAAAAATTCAGGACCAGTAAACTCTCTCGCTGCTCCCATTCTACAGATATGAAAACATATACAGAGAGATGCAGTATCTTACAGCCTTCCTAGACAGAACGAGGAGGGATACCTGGGCTCCAACTATAGCCTTCTTTTTCTGGCTCATAAACAATACCTGGAAAGTCCCCTGCTTCATCCTGTGGCCCAGAACACTGTGGGTGGCTAGGACTGGGGAGATTGTGCTCACCCAGAAGAGAGGATGATTAAGGCGGAACCAAGCACCAGACTCCCCACCATTGCCATCACTAGCACTGACTAGTTCCAGTGACAGTACTGTGACCACCATCACCATAGCTACCATGTTACCACTGAAAGTACCACCACCACCACCACCACCATAGGACTAATAGCGCAGCCACCACTAAGAATGCTGATCAGCAGTAACTCCATCAACAGTACCACCACTACGATGGCATCACAACCACTATCACACAATCACTACCATCACCACAGGTGCCCACATAATCATGACCAGCATCTCCTGAGAGAAGTACCGCCATCAACACCAACACCATCAGCAAAAGCACCATCATCAGCAGCAGCAGCACAGGATATGACTCAGGGACCGGGCCAATCACATAGTTTCTACCATTTCCATGTAGAGTCTTCCTGTCCCTGATGGTGGGAGCTGGGATGCTCAATTTAAACCCTGTGGGGGCAACTGAAGGGGGAGGAACAAACCCATCTTATTCACCAAACTCAAACACCTCTGTGGTGGCTAAGGGCAGCTTGAGCTAAAAATGCCAGTTGCAAGGTGAGTTCACCTCATCTGGTCTTCAGATAAGACCCCCTTCATGATAAGTAGGACAGGTGAACAAACACTTACCTATCTAAAATTGGGGACATGTCCATGCTGTTCTTTTGTGAACACTTTTGTGGCAATGTGTTCCTTTGCCATAAATATTTAGTAATGAATATGTTGGCTGATACCTACCGATTTGACTTCATAGAGTCCAGATTCTCAAATGATTTGTTCAGCAAACATAATGAATAGGCATGGAGAAAGGATACAATATTGGCATACAACTTTCCTGATTTTAAACCAGGCAGTGTTCCCTTGCTCTATTTGGACAACAATTTCTTGGTCTAGATATAGGTTTCATATGAGAATAATGAAGTGTCCAAGATACTCATTCTTCTCAATGTTAGCCATAGTTTGTTATGATCCACACAGTCAAATGCCTTTTCATAATCATTAAAACATAAACAGACATTCTTCTGGTATTCTCTTTTTTCAGGTAGGATCCATATGACATTAGCAGTGATATTCCTGGTGTCACAACCTCTTCTAAACCCAGCTTGTCCAAACAGAGCATTCCCTTGTTAGTGTACTGTTCTAGCCATTTTTAAATGATCTTCAGCAGTACTTTGCTTGCATGTGATATTAATGATTTTTTTTCTTTTCTTTCTTTTTGTTGCTGTTGTTGTGTACCATTGAATGGGATCCAACTGGCACAGGAGGAGATTGCTCTTTCTTCTCTAATGGAGAATCTGGTGGATTTGAACCACAAGCCTTTGGGATTGCAGTGCAGCTTCTTGCCTCTAGACCACCAGAGCTCCCTATTATTAATGATATTTTCCAATAATTTCCACATTCTATTGGATTACCTTTCTTGAGAATGGGAACAAATATTAATCTCTTCCAGTCACTTGGCCAGGCATCTGTCCTCCAAATTTCCAGGCATAAACTGGTGAGCCCAATGAGGGCTGCATCTGTTAGTTAAAACATGTCAGTTGATATCACATAGATTCTTGAGGCCTTACTTTTTTTTGCCAGTGCCTTCACTGCAGCTTGAACTTCTTCTGTTATCACCATTGGCTCTTTTTCTTTTTCTTTCTTTTTTTTTTCATAGTAGGAGCTATGCTTTATTTTGTATTTTTCTTGGTTTTTTTAAAAAAAATTATTATTAATTTCAATGAAAATTTGCAGAGACTTTGGATTTCCATTCATTCATTGTTGCGCTTTCCTTCCCTCCCAACCCTCCCCCCATTGGCTCTCTTTCATATGATACTTCCTGAATTTTCCAGTGTCAATCAAATATTTTTAGTATAGTGACACTATGTATTTCTTCCAACTTCTTTTGATGCTTCCAGGATCATTCAAGACTTTCCCCATGCCTCTCAGTATTACAACTTGAGACTTGAATTTTATTTTCAGCTCTCTTATTTTCAGAGAATGCCAACTGAATTATTCCTTTTTTATTCTCCAACTCAAGATCTTTGCATAGTCTCTTAAAATATTTTGCTTTGTCTTCTTGATCTGCCCTTTGAAATCTCCTATTCATCTCTTTGACTTCAGCATTTCTTCCCTTTGTTTTGGCTTCTTGACACTCTAGTGCAATTTTCAGAGTCTCCTTTGACATCTATTTTGGTCTTTTCCTCCTCCTCTCTCTTTGCAATGATCTTTAGTTCTCTTCATGGATCATATCTTTGATGCCATCCCATTACTCATCTGGTCTTTGATCATTAATGTTCCATGCCTCAACCCTATTCTGGAGATGATTTTTAAATTCAGGTAGGATAGCCTGAAAGTCATATTTTGGTTCTTGTTGGCTTCAGCTTCAATTAGAACCTGCACGTGAGTAATTGATGGTCTGTTCTAGTGAGCACCTGGCCTGTGAGGTAAAATACTCTTGTTTTGTCTATTTCAGAATTGAGCATGCTGAGGCACAAAGGAAGTTGGCTATTCCAGTGATATTTAGGCATCTAGTAAGTGGCAATACCAAACCTTGAACCCCAGAAGCCTCGCACCAGAGTCCATGATCTTAGACATTACACTATTACGCTGTTAAAGCATGGGACATGCTAAAGAAAGACCTAAGTGGTTGATGTGCAATCTCGGTAACAGATGGAGCTTTCCATGAAAACAGACCTTCTCTTTTTCACCGTTGTGCTCTTAGGACTTAGTACTAGACCATGGACACAGTAGGGGCTCAATAAATATTGATTGAGTGAGTGGAGCAATGGATAAAAACATGGGTCTCCAAACTTTTCCTCAGCTCCTGCTCCTTCCCTGAGCCACCCTTGAGAGGCCACCTAAGCTGTAGTTCTGCTGCCAGCCAACAGAGGCAAGCATCCATGAGAGGGCAAGGCCTCCCTCTCACAGCCATTAGGAAGAAAAATAGGTGATATTTTGTGGCCAGCACGAACACAGGTATCGACTAGAAACAAGGTGAGACATAAAGCCTATGACTCACCACGTGATAGGATATGATGACTCGCATTCTACCCTAAACCCCGAAGGCAACTGAGATCCAGAGAGACGTTTCTCACCCAAAGTCACACAAGAAATGAATAGCAGAGTCAGGCTTCAAATCTAGGTCTTCTGGACTCTTTCCCTACCTGAAAGGAACTAGCACAAAAGTTGAGAGATGAGCAAGCCCTCCCATGTTGCAGGACAAGGTGGTCTCTGGTAAAGCAGATAGTAAAGATTGCCATCCAAGGATGCCCTCCTTGCACAAGGTCAGGTTGCTCCCTGGTGGCTATAACTGAAAGTACTCAGAGAAACAGTTATAATGTTGTCACGTCATCAGCCAGTAGGATGTATGTACCTCTCTACCTTCCTGGCTCAGACTTCAGATAATTGGGCAGAAAAGCAGCAGAGAGCATCAGGTCCAATGAGGAAAGATGACTCCTGAACAGAAAAAGGAACATGTGTGCCTGAGTCTCACAGATGACAGGGCCCCTGTATTGGGCACCAGAGCCCTGATAGCACAGTGGTTAAACACTTGGCTACTAACACAGAGGTTAGTGGTTCAAATCCATTAGCTGCTTTTAGAAGTATATTACAGCCTTGGAAGCTCTCAGGGGTAGATCTACCCAGTCCTATGGAGTCATTTGAGTTGAAATAAATGCAATGTCAAGAAATTACAGATATTGAGCATATGCTGTGCATCCAACACCGTATTCAGAACTGTGGCTGCCCTGTCATTTTAGGTCCATGCCCTTCTACCCACTACCCACAAGTTTCACGCTACTTTCTGAGCCTGTAACTCTACACAGGAGCAGTGTGCCCTATCTTTCTCCCATCAAGCAATGGGTGGATTAGAACCATCAACTTTTATTTTTTTTTGTTTTTTTTTTT
>NW_006399778.1:5137503-5231261 GCF_000299155.1 Elephantulus edwardii | reverse complement strand
TTTTTTTTTTAAATTTTTTATTATTTTGTGTGCGTGTACCGTCAAATCAGATCTGACTGGTACAGGAGGATATTGCGCCTCCTTCTCTGGCAGAGCATCTGGTGGATTAGAACTGTGTTCCTCTGGGATTGCAGTGCAGCTTCTTGCCACTAGGCCACCAGAGCTCCCCAGAACCATCAACTTTTAACTAACCACCTCATGCATACTGCACTACGTCATCAGGACTCTTTTTCGGGTCAGATATTTACTCTTATTCTCACCCATCGACAGCTGGGGAAACAGGTTCAAGGAAGGTATACGACTTTGCTCAAAGTCAAAGAGAAAGTAAAGGGACTGGGAATTGGTTCTTAAGCTGGCTTATTCCAAGCACAGGGCTTGTTCAGCAGCACCATGCAAATATATCTGCAGTGTGATGGTAAAGGTGGTCATACAGGGCAGGGCTGGATTTGAACGGCTTGGAAGGGGGACGCAGCTCTTCACAGTTAACTCACACATTGGTGGTGAACACCAAGAACCATTAATTAAGTGCTTAGTGTTAGGTACAGCATTTGAATGGTTTTGTGTAGTTGTTAGTCCTTCATCCACTCCACAAATTTGTTGAATGCTTCCTGTGTTCTAGGTCCTGGGGTCAACAATAGTTAACAAAAAGGCCTAAGTCTTTGTCCTCATAATGCTTAAATTCTAGGTAAAGGAAAAAGACAATACACAAAATAAAGAATTGAAATGTGTAGTATGTCAGAGGGTGTCTTAGTTTCTTAATTCTGTTACCACAGGAATACCACAAATGGGTCACTTAGGAGGCTAGAAGTTCAAACTCAGAACTCTGACCTTGACAGGAGCTTTTTATCTGTGTTGGCTCTGGGGGAAGGTCCTTGTCTCTTTCCAGCCTCAGCTCTTTGGCAATCTTCATGGGACCTGTGTCTTCCCCTTTGTTTATGGTTCCTTCTTATGCCTAACCTGCTCTCAATATCTCAAGGGGGCTCTTGTGGCCTAGTGGCAAGAAACTGTACTACGACCCCAAAGGCACCTGGTTCAAATCTACCAGCTGCTCCTCCCATGTGATTTACTACCTCTGAAAACCCACTGGAGGGTCAGCTATGGGTCAGTTCTGACTTAATGGCACACAACAACAAACACACCCTGTGGTTGTTGTGTGCCATCGAGTCACTTGCAACTCCAAGAAACCCTATGTACAACAGCCCTAAACCCTGCTCTATCTTGTGCCAATCACACTGTCTCCGATACACCCATCCCGATTACCCTAGTCACTGAATCAATCCACCTCAAGAGGGCCTTCCCCTCCTGCGCCATCCCTCCACCCTCCCAAGCATGATGTCCTTCTCCAAGGACTGGTCTCTCCTTACAACATGTCCAAAGTATGTTAGACAGAGCCTTAGAATCCTTGCCTCCAAGGAGCAGCCTGGTTTAACCCTTTCCAGGATGAATCTGTTTGTTTTCCTAGCAGTCCATGGTGTTCTCAATACTCTTCTCCAGCACCACAGCTCAAAGACATCAATTCTCCTTCTATCCTCCTGGGTCATTGTCCAACTCTCTGATGCATAACAAGTGATTGCAAAGACCATGGCCTGTATCATACGCATCTTAATCTCCAGAGAGACACACCCTACACTGGTATGTTTTCACTAACATAACAGAGAAAGTCTACTTTCAAAATACATAACAACAACAGTCAGAGAAGGCTCTCTGGGATGACATTTGAACGGAAAGATGAAAGAGAGGAGGATGTGAACTGCGTGTGTGATGTCTGGGGAAGGATTCCAAAAAGAGGAAACAGAGAGTGTGAAAGCCTTGAGACAATGGCTTCACTGAATGACCTCAAGCAACCCTGGGTTCTAAGCCATTATTCCATGGTTTTCTCGAATTACTAAGAACTTCTAGGTCTGGTAGCAAGGGAGGCAAAACAGATGGAGAAATAGTTCCCCCCAAAAGATAAGATCACACCCAAGGTGGCATAGTGAGTCAGGGGAGCATAGCTGTCATTCAAACCTGGTTGGTTATCCATCTTTCAGAGTTCTTTAGAGAATAGTTTCGATTTCCAAAAGGATTCATCATGTCTGGCCTGTCAGAAATGTAAGGGGCAGCATGCAGGCTCCAGAAGAGCTAGTCAGACAAACGGAGGGACTGGCACTGAGCCTAGGGGCACACAGAGTCAAAGTTGTTGCACTTACTCAGTGGGATTATAATAGAGATCAGAAAGGCCCCATTAAGGGTGCCCCTGCTTCCTTGCCCAGGGACCCCTCTACTAGAATGAAGGATTTCCCACAGGAGGTGAGGGTTCAGTGGCTCAGAAACAGAAGTGACTCATTTTAGACTGACCAGAGGCCAGTTTGTAAATGAGGTCAAAGGTTAGCCTGTGGCCAAGGTCAGCAGTCTGTCTGAGGTTTGTGGTTGGGTCAACGGGCAGCTCTGTAGCTGGGATCAAAAGTTAGTCAGTGGCCAGGTCAAGAGTCAGTGGGTGACAATGTGAGTCTGTGTTCAAACTGGGACTCTGTCCTTCAACAAAGTCAAAGATCAGACGCATCAGGATCAGGAATCAGTCATGGACAGAGTTACAGCCTATGTCTGCAGAATAAAGACAGCCAATAGAACTGTATCGGGCTGAAATCTGACCTGAGAACCAGGTGGGGACAAGCCAGAAGGTGTTCTAACCACTAGGATTCCCAGCTCTGCGGAACAGAGTGCTGAGCAAAAAGAATGAATCCGTTCCCTCCATCTTCCATGTCAGCCTTAGCGATTCTGGGCAACCTGTCTCAAAGTCTCCTTGGGGGGACTTAGCTGACCTAAAACCATTGCCACCCATATAGCAGAAGGAGAAACAGAGAGGGGCCAGGATCTGCCCAATGTCATACCATAGAAAAGAGGCCAGCACAGACCAGAAGCTGACACTCCTGACACTGGGCTGTTATTCTATTAGGTGCTATCAAATGAATTCTGACTTGTTGTGACTCCACAGGAAAAGAGGAACTAACCTGTAAGATTCTCTTCACAGAAGTGAGCATAGATGCTGTTGTGGGCAAGTGGCAAATTGGCTGCTAAATGAAAGGTCAGCTATTTGAATTCACCAGTTGCTCCACAGGAGAAAGATGCGATGGTCCTACTTCCACAAACATCCACAGCCTTGGGGATCCTATGGGTCAGTTCTGCCCTGTCCTCTAAGGTTGTTTTGAGTCATCATTGGCTTTTCAGCCATGGGTATGGGTTGGTATCTTTTTAGAAGCATATCATCAGGGCTATTTTCCTGTAGAACCACTGAATGGGTTTGAACTGCCAACTTTTCCATTAGCAGCTAAGCACCTAGCCACCAGGGACACTGTTCATACACATAGCTTCTCCTGGAGCCTAGAGTAGAATCACCATGTGCTCAGGCATTCCTTCAAGGAGAGAGATTTATCAGAGCAAAGGTCCTGAGAGGAGAGAGCTGGGCTTAAAAGGAGAAAGCAAAACCCTTCAATCAGGAAGCAAGGGTTTGTAGATTCAGATCATCACGAACTGACTTAGTTCCTGACTTCAGAAGGTTCATTTGCTCCTTTGTTGATTCGTTGATTCAATAAGTGCCTTCTTGGGTAATCCTCCTGGACCTCAGTCTCCTCATCTTTAAAACAGGCTGAAGGTCTTTCCTAGGATTTTGTTGTGAGAGACAAATGAAGAGAAAGGTGGACAACTTCCAGCTTCTGAGCACATAATGTGTGTGAGGTGGCAGTAGATGTGTCTGTCCCTTGGCACTGGACACCTCCCGTGGTGCACCCAACCCAACAGCTTCCAATTGCTTTCCCTTGTCACGGGTGCTGTTCTGCCCAGTTGTGGGGGAAGCTAGAAGTGACTGGGAGTTAACACCCCTCTCCCCATCGGCTTTCAATGAATGACCAACAGGTATGAAACTTCCTTCTCCTGCAGGTAGGAAACTTCTTGGCTACATTGTCAAGTTCCCGGCAGGACTGAGTTCACAGTGGAATTTTTCTGGATATTGCACTCTTTATTGACTTTTCTCCTCCCTCATTGTCCCTAGGAAATGAAAAATTTCAAAGAACTATTTGTAACTCATAACCCAGTTTTAGGGTCTACTTTCAGATGAGCCCTATCTAAGACTTGAGTACATCACATTCATCATCTCATTTAATCTTTACAACAGTTCTGGCAGGTAAGTAGTTTTCTATAGAAACAAAGGCTCAGAAAGTTTGATACTTATCAAGAATCACACAGCTAGTAAATGGAAAATCTAGGGTTTCTCCTTAAGATTGTATGACTCTAGAGTTAACACAGTTACAATGCTATGGGAATCTTCCTCAGGGATGTCCCTAATAGTGGAAGCAGAGATGAGTGCCAGTGCCAATGTCACCATATAGGAAAAGGTCCTTCAAGAGCTCAAGGGTATTCCACTGAGGCTTGAGCCTGGATGGTGAAGGATATAGAGGGGTTGTCCAGACGGTGAGCAGGTAGCATGAACTCCAGGCAAAAGTGTGTACAAAGAGTAAGAGATTGAAAGATGATGTCAAGCTAAGAGAGTACCCAAACGTAATGGAAGAAGGGAGTGTGTTCAGGAGAGCAGTGGGAAATTTGCTGTAGTGTTTGGCCATGCGTGCTGAGAGAACTGGTTGCCACTGTACACAGGTGTTCCAGAGCACCAGCAAAGATTAGAATTAGAGCCATGATGTGAGTAGATGGCAGTAGAAGAGGATAACTCCCAGGGCAATGTGGAGTAGGTGGTGTTTATTATGTAGGGAATCTTCAATAGAAATATGTTGTCTTAATTCTTAATTTTTTTTAAATTTTAATTTTTTTATTATTAATTTTAATTAACATTTAGAGAGGCTTTGGATTTCCATTCATTCATTGTTGCACTTTTCTCCCCCTCCCAAGCCTCCCACCCCCTAGTACACTCCCCTCTTGGAAAAGTAAAAGAAAAATTCTTTCATTGTTTTACAATCCCTCCCCGAGGTCCACTCCACTGTGCCGCCTTTGCTCTGGACTCCTGTCATGACAAAAATACCTAATCACATATCCCTTTTAAACAGTTTTCTCCCTCATCTGTTTCAATGCAGTATACATTATTGAACCCATATTTCTCAGTCTCCCCCCAACCCCAATGTCAGTCCTGTTTTACAACATTGACACCATGCAGTATTTGTCCTTTTGTGACTGAGATATTTCACTCAGCATAATGTCCTCCAGGGTCACCCATTTTGAAAAATATTGCATTAATTTCTTGTTTTTCAATGCAGCATCATATTCTATTGTGTGAATATACCACAGTTTTCTATCAGTTCATTTGTTGATGGGCATTTAGGTTGTTTCCAACTCTTTGCTATTGTGAATAAAGGTGCAATAAACATGGGTGTGCATATCTCTGCTTGGGTGGCACTTATGGTCTCTTTGTGGTACATTCCCAGTAGCGGAATTGCTGGGTCAAATGCTATCTCTGTTTGCAACTTTTTGAGAAAGTGCCCACTCCCTTCCAGAGTGGTTGCACCATTTTACACTTCCACCAACAGTCAATAAAGGTTCCAGTTTCTCCACAACCTCACCAGCATTTATTGCTTGCTGTTCTGTTAAATTTTGCTATTTCTACTGGCGTGAGATGATATCTCATAGTTGTTTTGAAATTCTTATTTTTTTTTTTACCTTTTGTATTTTAATGAAACCTCTACACCAATCATGAAAAAGTAGTTTTTCCTAAAAGTTTTAAAGTTTACTCTTTTACATTTAGGGATTTAAATAATCTGAAATTTATGTTTATGTAGACTTAACACACGGCAAAAGTCAGCAGAGAAATTGTAATCCAGCTAATAAAGAAATGATACTAGATTAATTGTCCATCCATACCAAAAAAGGATGCAATGAGATCCCTACCTCACACCATTTCTCTGGTTTTGCTTTATTTTCTGAGATAGTAAGGCAAGGATCCCATTGCATTTTTTCCCCATGTAGATGGCAAATTAATCATCATTTTCTTATTAACCATATTATAATTCCTCTGTCAATCTCTGCCACATGTTAAGTCTCTACTTACAAGTAGATATATTTCTAGGCTATCACTTCCAATGTTTAACCATCCCTTTTAATTATTATACAATATCTATTTAAGAGAAAAAGTTCTTATGTCTTCTTCTTCAAGACTGTACTGGCTGCTGAATGAGAGTCTAAAGTCAGAGCATGTATAAATACAGCCAGCAATCTGAAAGTGGAGACTTAATTCCATTTTTAAATCTTGACTAATTTTAAATTAGTCTAAAATGTATGTTTAATTTTAAAGTTGCCTTTTCCAACAACTGTCCACCTAAGCTTGATGTTGGTCTAAAAAATTAACTCTAAAAAGACATTATTCTTTCCTGAGGCCTGGTTGTTGTTGTTGTTATGTGCTGTTGAGTCACTTGCAACTCATAATGATCCTATGTACAAGAGCCCTAAACTCTACGCTGTCCTGTGTCAACCTCACTGTCTCTGACACACCTACTTCCATTACCCCAATCACTGAATCGATCCATCTAATTGAGGGTCTTCCTCTCTTGTGCTGTTCCTCCACCCTCCAAAACATGATGTCCCTCTCCAAGAACTGGTCCCTCCTTGCAACATGCCCAAAGTATGTCAGACAAAGCTTCAGAATCCTTGCCTCCAAGGAGCAACCCAGTTTCACCCTCTTTAGAACAAACCTGTTTGTCTTCTCCAGCACTACAGCTCAAAGGCGTCATTTATCTTTCTCCCATCCCTAGTCATTGTCCAGTACTCTGACATATAGCACACAATTGTGAAGACTATGGCCTGGATCAGATGCACCTTAGTCTCCAGCCTGGTGTTTTTGCTCTTTAGTGCTCTAGAGAGATCCTTGACAGCTGACTTCCCCAATGCTATTTGTCTCTTAATTTCCTGGCTGCTGGTATCAAGAGTGTTGTTTGTAGAGCCAAACAAAGTAAAACTGTTAACATTCTCAATCTCTTCACCATCTATAATGATGCTGCCAATTGGCCCAGTGGTGAGAATCTTTGTTTTCTTGATGTTGAGATTTCATCCATATTGATGGCTGCAGTCCTTGACCTTCTTAGATCCTCCTTAGTTTCAGAAAGCAGTGTTGTGTCATCTGCATAACACAGGTTGTTGATGAATCTTCCTCCAATCCTGATACCACATTTCTCCTTGTACAGCCCAGCATCCTGGGAGATCTATTCTGCATATTGATTGAAAAGGTATGGAGACAGAATATATGCCTGGCAGACACCCTTCCTGATTTTGAGTCTTATTTTCTCTGTTCTGATGACTCCCTCTTGGTTCAAGTATAGGTTTCACATAAGTACAATCAAATCTTCTGGGATTTCCATTCTTCTCAGAGTCATCCATAGTTTGTTGTCATCCACAAAGTCAAAAGCCTTTGCATAGTCGATGAAACACAGATAGACATTCCTCTGGTACTCTCTGCTTTCTGCCAAGATCCATCTAACATTAACTATAATATCCTTAGTACCATGGTCTCTTCTAAACCCAGCCTGCAGTTCAGGCAGGTCTCTGTTGACTTGTTGCTCCAGTCATTTTTGGATAATTTTCAGCAGAATCTTATTTGCATATGATATTAATGATATTGTTCGATAATTTCCACATTCTGTCTGGTCACCTTTCTTTGGAATGGGAACAAATATCAATCTCTTCCAGTAAGTTGGCCAGCTGGTTGTCCTCCAGATTTCTGGGCACAACTTAGTGAGCACACCCAGGGCGGCTTCTGTTTGTTGAAATATGTCATTTGGTATGCCATGAACTCCTGGAGCCTTGTGTTTTGCCAATTCTTTCAGAGCAACTTGAACTTCTTCCTTCATCACCACAGGCTCTTGCTCATATGTTGTTTCATGAAATTCTTCTGTGTCAACCAATTCCTTATGGTACAGTGACACTGTATACTCCTTCTATCTTCTTTTAATGCTCCTTGGATCATGGTGTCTGGTAGGGATAGGATATCACAAGCTATTCTCAGAAGGGGTTTTTTTGCAATAGTCAAAGAGATGGAAGACGTGATAGCTTATGTCCAACATGTTGAGGCACACAGCATTTCTGATAAATCTTTAAAATGGACCATGAGATACAGACACACAATAGAGAAAGCAATTTTAATATCAGCTAACCAGAAAATCCTATTCTGCTACTGTTTTTTTACTATCCTTTAAAAAAAATGACGCTCATGTACCCTTGGGAGCTCTGGTGGCCTAGTGGCAAAGAGCTGTACTGAAAGTACACAATTTAAATCCGCCAGCTGCTTCATGGGAGAAAAAATGGGTCATTTTCTTCCATACAGTTTAAAAACCTGCTTCTGAAAACCTGCTGGAGGGTCAGCCATGGGTCAGTTCCTACTCAACGACAATAACAACATACTCTTAGTCTATCACGTAAACCTACTTATGCGTTTAATCATCTATCCTGATAAATCCCTGCTTTTTGATATCCCACCTTTGAGTCTCTTGAGTCTTTCAGTCAATTAATATTTTAACTTCTAGTTCCTCCTCTATCCGTCTAAAAATGTTCTCTTTTCCATTGTCCCGCAGAGCAGCTGCCTTCACTCTGAATCTGAGTGTCTTTCTGGTCCAAATGATCTTTATCTTTCAATAAATAGCTTTTGATTTTACTTTAAGGAGATGCTGTGACGACAATATATTTATAAATCAATGGAAAAGAAGAGAAAGTCTAGAAATAGACATACACCTATATAGCCAATTGATTTTTAACAAGGTGCTGGAACTATTAAGATACCTTTATGCCAAACAAAACAAAGACTTGGACAATTACCTCACATTATATGCCAAAATTAACTAAAAGTGGACTATAGATCTTAATTGCAAGAATCTAGACACAAAAGAGTACATAGTGTATAATTCCATGAAATTTCTTAAAAAGATAAGTCTGGTGGCAGAAAACAGATCAATGGTTGCTAATGGTTGGTGATGAGAGCAGTAGATTGACCTTAAAAAGCTGCAAGGAAATTTTCAGGCTGATGAAAATATTCTCTATCTTTATTGTGGTGGTAGCTCGTAACTACACACACTTGTTAAAACTCGTCCAATTACACATTTATAAGGGAGACATTTTATTGACTGTAAATTTAACTCAATAAAACTGATTTATTAAGGCTAGTTGGCCTAGTATCCTTTCTTTGTTAAATAAGTTTCTCTGCTGATTTTTACTAACTGCTGAAGATCCAATTAGAAATGGACACATTTTTAGGCTCTCTTTTCCACTCTTTTAATTACTATAGCTTTATAGTGACTCATGACAGTCAAGAGCAAACAGGTATTCAAGACCAACTAATCAACCTAGACAAAAGTAACCAGCTTTCTGAGATAGAAAACAAGGACAAAGGTAACTCCCAGTGTTTGTCAGCTGGCGGGTGGGGGGATTTCATAAGCTATCTTTTCAACCAAGGCCAAAGGCCACATAATGGAACTCATTTCTCCAATATTCATCTATACTTCTACATACAATATTCGTCTATACATCTATACTAGTTATTTTTGGGATAATCTTCGGTAGAATCTTGCTTGCATGTGATATTAATGATATTGTTAGATAATTTCCAGACTCTGTGGGATCACTTTTCTTTTGAATGGGAACAAATATAGATCTCTTCCAGTCAATTGGCCAAGTGGTTGTCCTCCAGATTTCTTGACACAACTTGGTGAGCACATCTAGGGAAGCATCTGTTAGTTGAAGTATATCAATTCCTGGGGCCTTATTTTTTTTTTTGCCAGTTCCTTCAAAGCAGCTTGAACGTCCTTCATCAACATAGGCTCTTGCTCATATGTTGTTTCATGAAATTCTTCTGTGTCTGCAAATTCCTTTCGGTACAGTGACTCTGTATACTCTTTGTGTCTTCTTTTAATACTTCCTGGGTCATTTAATATTGTGTCCAAAGCATCCTTAAGTATAGCAACTTGAGGTTAAAATTTGTTCTTAAGTTTCTTGAGCTTAAGAAATGCTGAGTGCATTCGGCCCTTTTGATTTTGACTCTAGCTCCTTGCACATTTCATTGTAATATTTTATTTTGTCTTCCCATGCTGCCATTTGAAATCTTCTGTTCAGCACTTTAATATCTTGAATTCTTCCCTGTGCTTTGGCTTCTTGGTGCTCTAGTGCAATATTCAAAGTCTCTTCTGACATCCATTTTGGTCTTTTCTTCCTCCTCTGTCTTTGTAATGACCTTTTGCACCTTTCTGGATGATACTCTTGATATTTTCCCACAACTCATCTGGTCTTCATTCATTGGTGTTCAAGGCCTCAAACCTGTTCCTGAGATGATTCTGAAATTCAGGTGGGGTGAAATCAAAGTCATATTTTGGCTCCTGTGGATTCGGTTTAATTTTCCTCAGCTTCAGCTTGAACTTACATATGAGTAGTTGGTGGTCTGTTCCACAATCAGCTCCTGGCCTAGTTTTCACAGCTGATATTGAGCTTCTCCAGCGGTTTTTTCTGCAGATGTATCTGATTCCTATGCATACCATCAGGTGAAATCCATGTGTATAACCTGCATTTATGTTTCTTATAAAATGTATTTGCAATGAATAAGTAATTGATTGTACAAAATTCAATCATTCTATCTCCAGCTTCATTTCTGTCACCAAGCCCATGTTTTCCAACTACTGATTCTTCTCTGTTCCCAACTTTTGCGTTGCAGTCACTCATTATTACCAATGCATCTTGATTGCATGTTCGATCAATCTCTGACTGTAAAAGTTGGTAGAAATCACCTATTTCTTGTTCTTTGGCTCTGGTTGTTGGTGCATATATCTGAATGAAAGTGGTATTCACTGTACTTCTTTGTGAGCATATGGATATAATCCTATCACTCACAATGTTGTACTTCAAGATGGATCTAGAAATTGCTTTTTTAACTATGTTGCTTTCATAGTTTAAAAAGTCACATGATTACTACAAATTATATATACCACAGAGGAGAAGTGTACTCATGTGAAACCTCTACATAGAACAAGAAGTTTTCAAAATAGAAGAAAGGAACACTACGTGGTCTAAAATCAGAAAAGGTATATGTCCTTTATCCATACCTATTCAATATATATGCTGAGCAAATAATTTGAGAAAATGGACTACATTGAAGGAGAATGTGGCAGAAAGATGGGAGGAAGACTCATCAACAACCTGCTTTATGTACACGACACAACCTTGCTTGCATAAAGTGAAGAAGACTTGAAGTGCTCACTGCAGAAGATCAAAGACTACAATCTTCATTATGGGTTATATCTCAACATCAAGAAAACAAAAATCCTCTGCACTTGACCAGTAGACAGCACTGTGATAGATGGAGAAAAGACTGAAGTTGCCAAAGATTTCCTTTTACTTAGATTCATAATCAACACTCATAGCTGCAGCTGTCAAGAAATCAAAAGATGTGTTGTATTGGGGAAATCTGCTGTTGAGCACCTCTTTAAAATGCTAAAGAGCAAGGATATCTACCTAAAGAGTAAGGTGTGCCTGATTCAAGCCATGTTGTTTTTATGTGCTCTCGAGTCACCTGTGACTCATAGCAACCCTATGTACAATAGCTCTAAACTCTGCTCTATTCTGTGCCAGTCTTATTGTCTCTGACACACCTACTTCCATTACCTCAGTCACTGACTCAATCCATGTCATCAAGAGTCTTTCTCTCCTGGACTGTCCCTCTACCCTGCCAAGCCTGGTGTCCCTCTCCAAGGACTGGTCCCTCCTTGCAACATATCCAAATTATGTCAGACAAAGCTTCAGAATCCTTTCCTCTAAGGAGCCATCCAGCTTCACCCTCTCCAGGACAAACCTGTTTGTTTTCTTAGCAGCCCATGGTATATTTAATACATTTTTTCAACACCACAGATCAAAGGCATCAATTCTCTTTCCATTATCCCTAGTAATTGTCCAGCTCTCTGATGCATAGCAAGTGATTGCAAAGATCATGGCCTGCATCAGGTGCACTTTAGTCTCCAGAGTGATATCATTACTCTTCAGTATTCTGGAGAGGTCTCTGACAGCAGAGTTGAAGCTTTTGTAATTATAAAAGCCCAGAAGGCTTGAGATATAAGCTTTCATATAAAGGGCTGGATAGCAGGAGATAGGTGTAGAAGGGAATATATGGGAGTAGAAGGGACTAGACCAGGAAAATGGGTGGGTCAGGACACACATGTCAAGGGTGGGAACAACTCGGAACTATTGGTTATTCGTTCATCTGCTCTTTTCCATAAAATGCTCGTCTGTCAGATACTGTCCTAAATCTGAGCATTCAGATTAAGACAGACTAGGAAGAAGGATTGGCCATCCACTTCCAAAATTTAGAAAACCCTATGTAGATACTGTTAAGGAAAAAAATCGGACACATAAACGTTGACATATTAAGTATTCATGAGATGAGATGGACTGGCATTGGACATTTTCAGTCAGACAGTCATATGATCTACTATGCTGGAGATGAAAAGGTGAAGAAAAATAGGGTTGCTTTCAAAAGTCATTTGTAGATCTGTCTTGAAATACAATATTGCGAGTGACAAGATAATATCCATATGCATACAAAGAAGTCTAGTGAATACCACTATCATTCAGATACGTGTATCAACAACGAGAGCCAAAGAAGAGGAAATAGAAGATCCAAGCCATAATATTTTCAATTATATGCGTCTGAAAATTGGACAATGAATAAAGACCAAAGAAGAATTGGTTCCTCTGAATTATGTCCTTGATAAAGACTATTGAATACCCCATGGACTGTTAAAAAACAAACAAACAAAGCTGTCTTGAAGGAAGTGCAATCAGAGCATTCCTTAGACACAAGGATGGTGACGCTCAGTCTCATGTACTTTGGGTATGTTCTCAGGAGGGGGTCAGTCCTTGGAAAAGACATAATGCTTAGAAAGGTAGAGAGTCAATGAAAGAGAAGAAGGACCTCAATTAGATGGATCAATACACTGACTACCACATGGACTTGAGCAGGCCAGATCATGAGGCCTGTGCAGCATTGGGCAAACTTCAGATCTGCTGTCCCTATGAGTCGTAGTGGACTAGACAACACCCAACAACTACAACAACATCACTGGGACCTAGCATTGGTCATAACAGAGATTTGGTACCTAGTAGAAGTTGAATGAATGACTACATTCCATACCTGTCAAAGCCTATCTGTGAATAACTTTGGTTTTCCTCTGGAAATCTGGTTGTTAGTGCGGCTAGCAACCACTCCTTTCTTGACCGTTAGGGACTGGGCTCCTGTAGTTATCTGTGAGATAGACGGTGGAATGAGGTGGTTCCCCGCCCCCCCCCAGGGACTTGCCAAGAAGACACTTAATAGTCTTTTGAGTAGAAGTAACAAGAGTTAACTCAGGGGCCATGGGGTTGGTCTTCTCTGAAGGAGCCCGAGTGTAAGGGATAAACTCATTCTCATCATCCCAAGGGCCAAGCCAGGACCAATGGGTGAGGCATGGCAGATTCCAGTTGAATATACAGAGAAATATACTCTCTACCATCCCTCCAGTCAAGGCTGTCAGCAATCAAAATGTGAAAAAGGTAGTAAGTTCCCAGATGTAGAGGTGTTTGAATAAAACTGATGAAAACTACAAAGAAGGGGAAGTCCTAATAACAAGAGCTAACACCAATCAAGTGTGAACTCACCACTGGGTACTGTCTCTCCACCCCCCTTTTCACACCTTATAGATACAATTCTTTCTTTGCACCAGCTCTATCAGAATGTGTTATGATCATCATCCCATTTCATATACAAGGAGATAAAGATGAGAGGTGAAGAAACATAAAGTAACAGCTGGTAAAGGCAGTGTTGGGTGTGAAAACGGAGTAACATACCCTTTTCTCCAGAAATGCCTGTGTCTAACCTGTAAATATATAACCCATAACCTGTAAATATGTTATCTTTTGAGGCAAAAGGGACTTTACAGGTGTGTGATTAAGTTAAAAGACCTTGAACTGGGGAGATTACTTTCTAGATTTTCCTGGTGGATACAATTTAATCACAGTGTAAACAGAGAACTGTCAGTCTGGAGGACATGGTCTTCTCAATTACTTGCTAAAAATTTGAAATCTGGACAATTAATAAAGACGATAGACAAAGAATCGATGCCTTTGAGTTGTGGTGATGGAGAAAAGTATTGCATTTCCAAGAGAACAAACAGATCTGTCCTGGAGAGGGCTGCTCCTTGGTGGCAAGGATTTTGAAGCTCCATCTCACATACTTTGGGCATGTTGCCAGGAGGGACCAGTCCTTGGAGAAGAACATCATGCCTGGAAGGGTAGAAGAAGATTCTGGATGAAATGGGTTAATGTAATGACTGTGGCAATGGGCCAGCTGTGCCTGAGATGGTGAGGTTGGCTCAGGATAAGGTAAAGTTTAGAGCCATGACTCATAACTGACTTCATAGCTGACTTGATGGCAAATAATAATAATAATAACAATAACAACAAAAAAAACTTAGAAGCTTAATGTTGACACTACTACAAATTATCTGAAAATTTAACACATACCTAGTCAAAATTCCAATAGCATTCTTTACAGAAACAGAAAAACCAACCCTAAATCCTGGTGTCCTAGTGGTAAGAAGCTGTGCTGAAATTCCAAAGGGACCTGGTTTGAATCTACTACCTATTCTCCAGGATAAAGGTGGGAAATCTCCTCTTTTCTGACTTACTGCCTCTGAAAACCTACAGGGGGTCAGCTATGGGCCAGTTCTGACTTATGAGACATAATGACAATAAAATTTACACAGAATGTGGAGAGATATCAGATAGCCAAAACAATGTTGAAAAAGAATAGAATAGGAGGACTCACTCTTCTTGGTTTTAAAACATTCTAAGTAGTTACAATAATCAAAACAGCCTGGTACTGATATAACAATAGTCACATAAACCAATGTAATAAAATTGAGAACAGAAATAAACTCATGCATTTTTTGGTCAGCTGATTTTAGACAAGGGTGTTAAGTGCATTCAATAAGGGGGAGAGCCTCTTCAATACATGGTTATGGGAAAATTGGATTTCCACATGTAGAAAAATGAAGGGGGAAAAAGGACCTATGCCTCACACCATACACAAAAACAACATAATGAATTAAGGACCTAAATGTGCAAACGAAAGCCATAAAATTCTTAGAAGAAAACGCAAAGGCAGTGCTGTCAGACTTCACTTTTAACAATGGATTTTCTAATAACAAAAGCACAAACAGCAAAAAGCAAAATAAGTAAATTGGACCTCATAAAAATTAAAAACTTTTGTTCATCAAAGACTTTACCGACGCAAAAACAATTTCAAAATGGATTAAGGACCTAAATGTGCAAACTAAAGCCATAAAATTCTTGGAGGAACAGGCAGGGGACATCACTGTCAGACCCAGCTTTCAACATGAATTTTCGAATATAATAACAAAAGCACAAACAGCTAAGAACAAAATAAATAAATGAGACCTCAAAAATGGGGGAAAAAATGTTCTTCAAAAGATTTTACCAAAAAAAACACAAACAAACAAAGACAAGCTACTAACCGGGAGAGCATCTTTGGAAACCATATATTCAATGAGAATTTAATTGTATATATGTTATACACACACACACACACATAATTTTGCTTAAACATGGCAAAAAATACAAATAACCCACTCATAAAATGTACACAGGACTTAAATAAACATTTCATCAAAGAGGCTATCTTAACAGCCACAAAACATATGTACTATGATAGTTCGTGTTATTGTCCATCAGAGAAATACAAGTCAAACGCAGCACCAGTATGGCTAAAGGGAGCTCTGGTGGTTTAGTCTGCAGGGAGCTGTGGAGCTAATCCAAAGGCAGTTGGGATTCACCTTGAAAGAAAGATGGACAATCTCCTCCTATTCTATTTATAGCCTTTAGAAGCCAGTAGAGGGTCATTCTTGAGTCTGATCCAACTCAACAGCAATGAGGCTCATGGGTATGCATGTTGTTGTTGTTGTTGTTGTTGTTGTTGTTATGTGCCATCGAATCACTTGCAACCCATCACGACCCCCTATGTGCAACAGCTCTAAACCCCGCTCTATCCTTTGCCAATCTTACTGTCTCTGACACACCTGTCTCCATTACCCCAGTGACGGAATCAATCCATCTCATTTGAGGTTCTTCCTCTCCTGCGCTGTCCCTCCACCCTCCCAAGCATGACGTCCCTCTCCAAGGAGTGGTCCCTCCTTGCAACATATCCAAAGTATGTCAGATGAGGCTTCAGAATCCTTGCCTCCCGGCAAGGAGTATCCCGGCTTCATTCTGTCCAGGACGAACTTGTTTGTTCTCCTAGCAGTCCATGGCATATTCAATACTCTTCTCCAGCACCAAAGCTCAAAGGCATCAACTGTCCTTCTGTCATCCCTAGTCATTGTCCAGCTCTCTGATGCATAGCAAGTAATGGCAGAGGCCATGGTCTATATCAGGAGCATCTTAGTCTCCAGACTGACATAATTGTTCCTCAGCACCTTGGAGAGGTCTCTGACAGCAGACTTTCCCAATACAAATAGTGTTTTAATTTCCTGGCTGCTGGTACCAAGAGTGTTGATTGTAGAGCCAAGCAAACTAAAGCTATCAACAGTCTCAATATCTTCACCATCTATCATGATGCTGCCAATTGGCCCAGTGGTGAGAATCATTGTCTTCTTGGTATTGAGCTTCAATCCATATTGAAGGCTGCAATCCTTGACCTTCTGCAGCAAGTTCTTCAGGTCCTCCTCAGTTTCAGCAAGCAGCTTTGTGTCATCTGCATAACGCAGATTGTTGGTGAGTCTACCTCCAATCCTTATGCCACACTTCTCATAGAGCCTAGCTTCCTGGATAATCTGTTCTGCATATAGATTAAAAAGATGTGGAGATAGGACACATCCTTGATGTATATACCCTTTCCAATTTTGAACCATGTAGTGTTTCCTTGCTCAGTTCTGACAACTGCCTCGTGGTCTAAGTGCAAGTTTCACATAAGCACAATCAAGTGTTCTGGATTCCCATTCTTCTCAAAGTCAGCCACAGTTTGTTGTGACCCACACAGTCAAACCTTTGCATAATCAATGAAACACAGATAGACATTCTTCTGGTATTCTGCTTTCAGTCAAGATTTATCTCACATGAGCTATAATATCCCTAGTGCCACAGCCTCTTCTAAATCCAGCCTGCACTTCAGGCAGTTCTCTGTTGATGTGCTGTTCCAGTCATTTTGGGATGATCTTCAGCAGAATCTTCCTCACATATGATATCAGTATTGTTCGATAATTTCCACACTCTGTTGGATCACTTTTCTTTGGAATGGTAACAAATATAGATCTCTTCCAGTCAGTATGCCAGGTGGTTGTCCTCAAGATTTCTTGACACAACTTGGTGAGTACATCCATGGCAACATCTGTTTGTTGAAATATGCCATAAAAACCTGGGGCCTTGTTTTCTGCCCATTCTTTCAGAGTAGCTTCAACTTCTCCTTCATCACCAAAGGCTCTTGCTCATACATTGCTTCATGAAATTCTTCTGTGTCCACCAGTTCCTTTTGGTACAATAACATTGGTATACTCTTTATATCTTCTTTTAATGCTCCCTGCATCATTTAATATTCTGCCCAAAGCATCCTTAAGTATTGCATCTCCAGGCTTGAACTTGTTCTTCAGTTCCTTCAGCTTAAGAAATGGTGAGCGAATTCAGCCCTTTTGATTTTCTGACTCCAGCACCTTGAGCATTTCATTGTAATACTATACTTTGTCTTCCCTCTCTGCCCTCTGAAATCTTCTGTAAAACTCCTTAATATTTTGATTTCTTCCTTTACTTATGCATGGGCATGCATAAGATATCAAAAATAGAAAAAAGAACATAAAAAGTTTTGGTATATTGACTGGTATCCTGCCACTCTACTAAATTAGTCTTCTGGGCCTAACAGGTTTTTGTTGAGTCCTCGGGGTTTTCTGAGCACACTATCATATCATTTGTATATAGCCGTAGTTTTACCACCTCTTTGTAAATCTCAGTGTCTCTTATTCACTTCTTGTCAATTTGTCCTAGCAAGTACTTCCAATACAATCTTGAAGAAGGTGGTGAAAGTGGGCATCCTTGTCTGGTCCCTGGTTCACAAGGGGAATGCATTTAGTCTTTCTCTTTAGAGAATGATGTGAGTTCTCGGTTTTGGGTATGTACTTTTCCCTATGTCGAGGAAATTTCCTTCTAGTCTTATTTTTCTGAGTGTTTTAATTAGAAAGGGGTGTAATCCATCTATCTATAGTCAGCTGGTATTCAACAAGGAAACAAAGCCTATCAAATGGGGAAATGACAACCTTTCCAACAAATGGTGCTGGGAAAACTGGACTTACACCAGCAAAAAGCTGAAGCAGGATCCCACATCTCACTCCATATACAAAAATCAACTCAAGATGCATCAGAGTCCTAGAGGGAAAAGCCCCAAACTATAAAGATCATTTAAAAAGTTGGTGAAGATGTGGAAAGTGTGGTAGTTCATTAAAACCTAAAAATAGAACTAAACCACATGCTTTTGGAAAGTCTTTGGACTTTGATAAATGACGATGGTTATAGAAAGGCCTCAGGCCTTTTGTTCATAGGGTCACTATGAGTTGTGCGTGACTGGATAGCAATCAATGACAACAATAATTTTATAAGACACAATGTATAAGGACGATCATATGAAATAAAATGTGAATCAAAACAATACAATTTTTAAAAAAAATGCTTAAGAGAAGAAAGCAGGATTTATTACAGTGGACAAATCTGTTATCAAAGACTCCTTCATAGGGCTAAACAGCAAAAAAGCCTCTTTAGCACCTGACCCAAGTCATGGTATTTACGATTACTTCATGTGCATGTGAAAATTGGATAGTGAGTGAGGAAGAGCAAAGAAAAGTATGTCCTTTGAATTGTGACATTGGTAAATGGACAAAAGAACAAATATATCTTGGAGCAAGTGCAGACAGTCTAGTATATACAAGCAAAGATGATGAGAGATTGTCTCATTTAGTTTGGATTTTATCAGGAGGGACCAGTCTTTAAAAAAAAATTACAGCAGCTTGGAAAAATCAAGTCAACAAGGCGCAGTGGTGAAGAAGACCCTCAATGAGATGGATTGACATAGTGACTGCAACAGTGGCTTTAAGCACAACAGAGATTGTGAGGGTGATGCAGGATCAGTCAGGGTTTTGTTGGCAGAAGTAGGTGCTGTACTGACAGCACCTAAGAACAACAGTCATTGTTGTGTTCCCTTAGAAGAGGGCTTGGGTAAGAGAATACGCCATCCCCTTTTCCTTATGAATCAGGGTGAAGTCTCTCTCAGGAAGGAGTGATAGGGAATGGCAAAGGACACACTGACAAAGGAGATTAATCAGAACTGGCTTTGACAAGCACTGTGGCAATTGGACAATTAAAACAGATATTCGGGGGGGGGGGGGAAGAACGAACTGGGGAGGAGGGTAGAGAAAACAGTGCAACAATGAATGAATGAGAACCAAAAATCTCTGTAACTGTTCATTAAAACTAATAAAATTTAATAATAATTTTAAAAAAAAGAAGAGGGCTTGGGGCATCACAGTTGCTTTGTAATAACTATCAGACATCATTCTAGTTTTGTATAGAAGCTGACTAAAGGTAGGGAATAATCTCAGGTCACGCAGCAGGGACGCACACCAGGGTCCAGGCCCAAAGCTCAGCTTTTAACCATCTGGGGTGCTCAAATCTACAGCAACACCCCTAGGCTTCTCACGGGTCAGAGGGCTGCCTCTGGCCATTCAGTGGCAGTTGTCCAGTGGGTCCTTGTTGCTCCTTCCCAGTAGGACAAAGAGCTTGGATTCTGAAGCCAGAGTTCAATCCTGCTTCTGCTGTTGCTTAACTTGGAATCTTGTTTGAGTTTTTCAGTTGCTGCCTCAGTTTCTTCATCTCTAAAGTAGGGGAAAGGGTATGAGCTACTTTCAAAAACTGTGGGTATTAAGCTAGCACAGAACAGTTGAGCATGGAATCTGGGCTTAATGGAAGTTGGTCACTGTCACTGTCAACCTCAGCCATTTGTCAACTGGCTGATTGCTTCTCCTTATCTTTCCAAAGGCCCAGCCTCCTGCCCACTAAGCCCTGAGCAGATACTTCTTCCCAGAAGGGAAAACTCACCCAGCTCCTCCCTCCCTGGTAGAGCTTTGCCCAGGCAGGAGCCATACTTGTCTTCAATTAATAGGCCCCACTGATTTTGGCTTTTGGGTATCAACCACCAGCCACCACAGTCAGTCTGGTCCCAACCATGGGGCCATCACAGGGCTGGGTCATCAGAAGCCTGTGGAGGTGACAGTAGGCTGGCGAAATGGGAACTTGGTGCCCAGGGTTGCCCTGTGGGTTCAGTTGAGAACATACTCTGTCAATATCTTTCCATGTATAAGCTCAGAAGATGGGCAGGCTGGGTGACAGATGGTATGGTCCAGTGAACAGTCTCAGCTCTGTCACTGTCTTAGGGATGTTCTTTACTAAATCCCTTCTCTCAGTTTTTTCTCTGTAAATTGGAGGTGAAGGCATCCCTGCCTCATCTACCCCGAAGAACCATTATTAAGAAAAATGGTCTTGCCTTTCATGTGCTAAGTGCTTCCTGCATGATCCCATTAGTCCTCATTCTGGCCTCTGAAACACGTGGCTGTTTCTCTCCCATTTTGTAGATGAGGAAACTGAGGCTTATGTCTCATCAAGCTCTCTTTTGTGAGGTCAGTGTCGCTGCTCAGTTCACTTCAGTGATGTCGTGAGGCCCCAGGGAAGTGGCCAGCATAGCCTACAGCTATCTGGGAGGTCAGGTTCCAGATTTGGAAAGAAATTCTTTCCCTCTCAGACCTAGACCTCAGCAGGGAGGCCTCTCCCAGGCCCCCCTGTTTACCTGGAAGTCAACATGAGGCTATCTCACTTCTTGTTTTTTGACACTAAAACCAAAAGCCCACAGGCAAGCTTTCTTTGAAGAATGAGGGCTGCCACCCCTGCCTCACCTCTGCTTCAGTGGCCAAGGTTTGCGTGCCTGACACTCCACTCTCATGGCTCTATGCAGGCATTTCTAAAAACCCCTGCCGAGGCCAGGTGCCCACAGAGCACAGGTGCCCACAGAGCAGCAGTGTCTCCACAAGGCTGTGTCTCCAACAAACTCTTTGGGGAGAGGGCAGCTGAGTTCTGTGACCTCAAGGCTGGAGCAAGTGCTTTAGACTTCACAATCTCCATCCCAGATCAAGGTTGCCCCATCCATCATCCTTCATCCAGCTGCTTCCCAAAAAAATGCCCCTGATAAAACCATGGCTCCATGTTCCCCATCCTGCCCAATCATGTGCAGGGACAGAGCAGTGGTGCCCAGACCAAAGGCCACAGCAGTGTAGCTTCCCTGGGAGCATCAGCTCTTTAGATGACATTTTCAAAGTCCCCATATAGCCCCATCCTTGCTTGAGATGATGTCCCTTGAGTCATTCCAGCCTTGTCCGCTCTGTAGTCCTAGACTTCAAATCCATAATAATCATACGGAAACCCAAACCAAACTTGTTGCCATCAAGTCAAATTCCAGCTCATAACAACCCCATAAGCATAGAGTAGAATAGCCCCTTAGAATTTTCCAAGCTCCAAGTTACTGAGGAGCAATTATATCAGTTTGAGAACTAAGGTGTTCCTGATTCAGGAATGGTCTTTTCACTTACTATGCATCTGAGTGCTGGACAGTGACTAAGAATGACAGAAGAACTGATATTTTTAAATGATGATCTTGGAGAAGGGCACTGAATATCCCGTGGACTGCCAAAAGAACAAACAGATATGTCTTGGAGAAAGTGCAGCCAGCGTGCTCTTTGGAGGCAAAGATGAGGAAGCCTCGTCTCAAACTTTGGACACATTTCTAGGCAAGGTTACTCCTTGGGGGGAGGGACATCATCCTTGGGAAGGTGGAGGGATAGCAAAGAAGAGGAAAACCCTTAAACAGGCGGATTGACAGTGACTGCAGCAATGGGCTTGAGTGTGTCAGAGATTGTGAGGTCGGCACAGGATAGGAAGGGTTCAGATCCGTTTTTCATAGGGTCGATATGAGTCATACTGAACTTGACAACACCTACTAACAACAGTAAACCTTAATGAAAATTGCTCTGGTGTCATGTTGTATAATGTGTCAGGCTGAAACATGAAAGATCAGTGGTTCAAAGCCACCAAAAGCTCTGTGGTGAAAGATAGGCAGTCTCCTCCAGTAAAAATCTTCGGCCTAGGAAACCCCAGGGAAGTTGCTGAGTTGGATTAACCCAACGGCAGCTCAAATTTCGAGTTTGAAATCTTGACGGAAGTAGACCGCCACTCTTTCTCTCACAGAGCAGCTACTGAGTTCAAAGTGCCAATCTTTCGGTTAACAGCTGACTGCTTACCCACCGTGCCTTCAGGGCTCCCTGATCACATGGATAAGATATGCCTCAGGCCTCAATAAACTCCAGTTATTGTGCAAGCACTTTACTACAAATGTCTACTTTTAATCCCAAACAAGCCTATTAGGGAAGTGCTATGATTGTCTCCATTTTACAGATGATACAAACTGAGGTTCAGAAAGGTAAAAGAAACCCAGAGCTCTTGTTTTTATCATGCACCATCCAATCATAGCTAACTCATATCTGACCCACCAATGGGCTTTCTGAGGCTATAAATCACATGGAGGAGACAATTCTTTCACAACACTCTACCTCATTATAATTATTGCCTGTCGCATATTTTATACTGAAAAACAGAGCAAAATCAATCAACATCAAAACATCATTCCCCCCCCTTTACTTCCCCCCCCTACATAAATTAAGAAGTAAAGGCTCAGAGAACAGTAGTATTGAAAGATACTTTGTATATTTTCCCTAAGATTCTAAAGAGAAGCAAACTAGGTGGAAGCTATACACTCATCAAGCACACACAGACACAGGAACATACCCCCCCCCAAGAAGTATAATCATGGTGTATAATCATGAAGTATAATCATGCTGTTGACATTGATCTGAACTTAACTTCTTTTTCTCTATTTGCAACATGTCTTGGAGGTGGCCCCAGGTGCATGCATTTTGACAAAGCTCTATTCTAACTTCAGAGCAGTATGCCACTGGGGAGGTGTATTCACAGTGTTCACATCATCATTTACCCAATGTCCCCCAGTGATGGGCATTTCAGTCAGTTCCAGGTTTGTGCTATTGCTGAAGTGAATGTCATCATTGTCACTGTACTAACTCACAGAACTTCTTGTCACCCTACAGGACGGAGTAGAACTGCCCAGAGGGTTTCCATGGATGTAGATTTTTGCAGAAGCAGACCGCCACACACCGGTTTCCTCTTCCAGAAAGGGCAGGTGAAGTGGAACTGATGATCATTGCGTTCATTGCTTAACCCCTGCACCACCAGGGTGGAAATGATCACCCTCCTATATAAGTCTTCTATATTATTCATAGGGCCTTTGAAGGCCTATTACTTCAGCAGTGGATGGCCAGTGATGCTTCTTTGTCTGAGTCTGGAAGTCCTGTTTTCTACCACAGGTGACCCTGCTGGCATTTGAAGTACCAGTGAGCTATGTTCCAGCATCACAGTAACATGTGAGCCACCATGATACAGCTAACTAACGGATGAGTGGTGAGAGACTAGATGAGCAATTGAGCTCATCAAGCTTTTCATTTGGCTTGGATCCACAATCAGCACTCACTGTAGTAGTAGTCAATAAATCAAAAGATGTGTTCTGTTGGGGAAATCGTCTATCAAGGACTAAAATGCTAAAGAGCAAGGATGTCAGTTTAAAGACTAAGGTGCACCTGCTTAAAGCCATGGCGTTTTGCGTTACTTCTCTTATGCGTTTGAAAGTTAGACAATGAATAAAGAAGATTAACGAAGATTCTGTCTTTGAATTGTGGTGTTGTCAAAGAGTACTAAATATCCTAGGAACTGCCAAAAGAACAAGTAAGTCTGTCTTGGAGAACTTGCTACCAGGATGTTAGTTGTAGGCAAGAATCATGAAACTTTATCTCACACAGTTTGGGCAAGTTGTCAGGAGACAATTGTTAAATGCTGTCAAGTCAGGCACAGCTCATAGTGACCCTATGAACAACAGATCTGAAGCCTGCCCTACGCTGTGCCATCTTCACAATCTCTGAAACACTCAAGCCCATTGCTGCGGTCACCATGTCCATCTAGCTTATGGAGTGTCTTCCTCTTCTTCTTTATTCCTCTGCCTTCCCAAGCATGATGTCCTTTATCAAGGATTAGCCTCTCCTAGTAACATGCCCAAAGCAGGTAAGATGAAGCTTCACCATTTGTGTCTCCAAGGAACACTGGCTGCATCTTCTCCAAGACATATCTGTTTGTTCTCCTGGTCATCCATGGAGTGGTGAATATTTTTCTCCAATACCACAGCTCAAAGGCATCAGTTATTCTTCTGTCATCCTTAGTCCTTGTCTAGCTCTCAGATGCATAGCAAGTGACTGACAAGACCATGGCCTGAATCAGGCACACCTTATTTCTCAAACTGACATTAGTATTCCTCAATAATTTGGAGAGGTCCCTGACTACAGACATTCCCAGCAATATGTCTCCTGATCATCTGACATCTGGTACCAAGCATGTTGATTGTGGATCCAATAAGATGAAGTCGTTGACCGTTTCTTTCCATCTATCATGATGTGCCTTTTGGTTCAGTGGCGAGGACTTTTTACTAGACCATGGAAAAAGGCATCATGCTGTGAAAAGTAAAGAGTTTGCAAAAGAGAGGAAGACCCCCAACGAGGTGGATTGACACAGTGATTGTAACAATGAATGTAAGCATGGTGGAGATTGCAGCAATGGTGTAGAGTCGGGCAAAGCCACATTTCTGTGCACAGGGTCTCTATAAGTTGTAGCTGACTTGCCTGCAGCTAGCAATAGTGACGTTATGTCTTTGCGCCCTCCATCTGAGATTTGCAGTCTGGGGGCTGGGACAACTTGATATAGATCTATCCTTCCCACCAGCATGCACCCCATAGCCCTGGCTCCTCCAGGCAGTATAAATATTAGGTTAAAACTAGAAGGGACTCAACAAGCCCCCCACAAGCTAAAAATAAACAAGTGAGTTCCTTTATCTATATTTAGTGATCGAATTTCTGGATTACTCACGGTGACCACATGACAGGCCCTGCTTGGGAGTGAGGAGGGAGCTGCTTCCAAGCGATTCTCCCAGCACCCTCTGCCCCAGCTGCCCCTCCCTGTCCTTTCTCCAGCAGCAAGCAGGCCTCAGAGGCCAATCTGGGAGAAGTAGCCTTTGTGGGTTCATTTCCAGACATGAGAGGGGCTCCTCTGCATGCCCCTGGGGTCTGGGCAGCCACTTAGCTGCTTTTTCCGTCCAATTGCATCAAACTGGTGTGAACCTAAAATGCTCTAAAAATGAAGCAGGAATATTGGATCCGCTATTGATCCTCATCACTTGGGTGACTTCAATGACCCGTATTAGCCACAACCAGCCAAGAGCAATTGTCCTGCAAAGAGAAATAGGAGGCAGGGAAAAGAAGAGAAGAATGCAGCGGACAAAAGAGCAAGGTGGGGCCAGAGCGAGGGGCAAGTGGCTCTTCCTTTGCTCCCAGAAAACTTTACAGGACAAGATTTGCTGACAGAAAGAAGAAAAGCAGTCAGAGGAGGAAGGCTGGGCTGCGCCTCAGGGCTTGTTTCACACAGGTCTGGGGAAGCGCTGACGCCTTTGAGCCTGCTCTGCAGACCCAGCATCCCATTGACTGTATGCAGGACACTGGGTTTGTAAAAATGTGCAAGTCAGCTTCCAGAAACAGGATCCTGGAACTTCAAGTCAGTTGAGGCCTGAGAGAATTAACAGACTGGTAGCTCTCTGTCACTGGATGCATCAAAGATTCCATAGAACATTCTAATCAAAAGAGGGGAAATGCAGGTCAGAATTTAAAATTCTAGAATGTGGACATTCTGGAGCCACAGAGGCTAGGTAAGTTCTTGAAATGTTGTTGTCGTTGCTAGGTGCTGTCAAGTCAAGTGTGACTCATAGCGACCCTGTGAACAACAGATCTGAACCCGTCCTATCCTGCACCACCCTCATCATCTTTGACACACTTGAGCCCATCGCTCCAATTGTGTCAATTCATCTCATTGGAGGTCTTTCTCTCTTTCGCCAACAGTCCATCTTTCCAAGCATAATGTTCCTTTCCCACAAATAACCCCTCCTAACAACATGCCTGAAGTGTGTGAGATGAAGTTCACCATCCTTACCTCCAAGGACCACTTTCTTCTCCACCACCACCATTCAAAGGCATCAATGCTTCTTCTGTCATCCTTAGTCACTGCCCAGCTCTCAAATACATTGCAAGTGACCGAAAACACCATGGCCTGAAGCAAGTGCACTTATGTCCTCATAGTGATGTCACTACTTCTCACTAATCTGGAGAGGTCCCTGACTGCAGACTTTCCCAGGGCCGTACATCTCCTGATCTCCTGACTGCTGATACCGAGTGTATTGACTGTGGATCCAAGTAAGATGAAGTCATTGACAGTCTCAATCCTTTCTCTTTTCATCCTGATGTTGTCTGTTGGTCCAGCGGTAAAGATTTTTGTTTTCTTGAGATGCAGTTCATATTGAAGGCTGCAGTGTTTAACCTTCTGCAGCAAGTAAGTGCATTCTCCTCATGTTCAGCAAACAAGGCTGTGTAACCTGCATATATATCCAAGCAATTAACTGCCTCTGAAAACCCACTGGAGGGTCAGCTATGGGTCACTTCTGACTCTACAGTACACAACAACAAACATATATTCTGGCGGCCTAGTGGGTAAAGATTTGTACTGATAATTTAAAGGTATATGGCTCGAGTCCACCAGGTGCTCCACAGGAGAAAGATGGGCGATCAGCTCCTGTGTGACTTATAGCCTCTGAAAACCCACTGGAGGCTCTGATTCAATGGCACACAACAACAACATCAGTCATGCTAGGACAAAGCACAGTGTGAAAGATGCATCCTAATGGCAGAGAAGTTATAGGTGAAACTTGCATTCTAGAATCCACAAAGGAGTGGTATTAGGCTCAAATCATAAGCAGTGTCTCACAACTCTTAGGTTAAGTGTACCTTCGCCATGTGATCACCAGGGCCCCTGCCCACGTCTCCAGCCACCTCCTCAAACCATCTCTCCTTCTTCGTGCTCCTCCTGCCCCTTAGTTGCCTTCTTCAGGACCTTGCATCCTCCTTGTTTGCTCTTGCCACAGGCCATTTGCACAGACTCTACCCTCCAGTTAGGTCACCTTCCCCTTCCTCTTAACCTACTCAGCCTAAACACCTTTGCTCAATTTCTCAAGGCTTCCTTGGGAAAGCCTTCTCTGACCATGCTTGTTAGGGAAACCCTTCCCCCCAACCCAGTTTCCACCCTGCAACGACACTGCCTTGTGGCACCTCTGTGATGTTGGTTGGTCCAGTTCCAACTTCACCTTGTGGAGAGTGATTAAACGATGAATGTTGATCTCCCTGATCATGTGTAATGAGTCCCATACGAGTAGAGACTGTCCAGTGTGGCTTCCTACTGAATCCTTTGTACCTAGCTCTCTATCTGGCACACACTATGTATATAATGTCTGCACTGGGCTTGGTCACCCATCCTCACCAACACGGACTGCTGGTGTCAATGCCTTGGAGGGTAAAGACACAAGGAGAAGCCTGGGAGGTCTCATCAGGGCAGTCATGAGGATAGACACAGCAACAATGCTATATCTGCTTGCAGGGGAGTTCTCCTGGCTGCTGTGCTCCAGCTTCCTCACTGGGGAAGCTGGCTCAGTGGCGCTCTCGGTCTTGCTAGAGACAGGCCAAGGAGAGGGGTGTAGACCACCTGTCAGGCTGGCTCCCAGGTGCCCAGAACTCAATGAGAGGGGGTCCCAGACAGTATACTGTCCAGAGTGTAAATTTGAATCACTGCCCAATATTGGACAGACTCCTCCAGCATCTCTGAGCCTCAGTGCTTTCATTGGTCAAATGGGGGTCATGGGACCAACTTTGCAGTGCTGTGCTGAGGGATACCCAAGGTGATGGGCTCCTCGTAAATATGTGCCATGGGAAGTGCTTAGCACATGGCCTGACACGGCGTGAGTGCCGTTATTACTCCCCTGTCTGGGAGGCTGGGTAGGGTCTCGCCCCTGGGGCCTGGTGAGCTCTCATCGACCTGGCTGCCCTCATTGTCAGGTCAAGACCCCCTCGGGAGCCCCTTCTGCCTGGACAAGTCACCTCTGCCCTTGGGTGGCTGCCCTTTGCCAAGTTCACGGTCTGGAGCAGCAGGCCAGCTGGGCCTCCTGCTAATGAGCCCTTTGTCCTGCGTAAGCCCCTGACTTTGCTGGGGTCCCTCCCTCCTCCATCCTCATCGCTGTGGCCACTGCTGACACTGGCTCTCCGGATGCTCCTTGTCTCTGGTTGAATCTCAGCTGGAGTCCCTGAACATCCAGTCCCCTCCCTCTGACAACATGCTTCAGAGCCAGGGCTGTGGAGCCAAGTGGTCTGGGTTCAAATCCTCAATGTTCCCTAGGGGGCGTCGTCCATGGGGAGTTGAGGGACTAATCCCAAGGCAGTGCCTCTCTGGCAGTTCAAACCCACCAGAGGATCCTCAAGAGGAAGATGGACAATCTTGTCCTGTGTGATTTACAGCCACATAAACCCAATGGGGGTTCTGACTTGAGAGCAATGAGTGAGAGTTGTATGACCTTTGTCAAGTTACCTAGTCTCTCTGTGCCTCAGTTTCCCCATCTGAAAAGAGGAGATTGGAATATTCACCGCATAGGAGGACTCAATGTTGTTTGTTATTGCTGTTCACTGCTGCTGAGTTGATGACAATTCGTAGTGTGGGGCTAAAAGTACTTGTGACGCCCGCCCTTTCCCTGTGTGTGGCCCCATGAGCTCCCGTCTGCACTGCAGTGCCCTCCTCCCACCATCCCGGCACCGAATTCCTATAGTGCTTCCTAGTCATCCTTGGGGGCCCTTCCTTTCTCCCTGCCTTGTCCCTACCTCACCAGAGCTCCCCGGCTTTTGCTGTATATCTGAGGTCTGGGCACTGTGCCTGGAAAACCTGGGATTTGAAAAAGTGCAGCCAGAGTGCTCCCTGGACGCAAGGACGGTGAAGCTTTCTTTCATACTTTGTTTTGGTTTTTTGTGGTGTTCTTTTTTTTAATTTAAATACAATTTGTATTTTATACTGGTTTACTTACAAAGTTTGTATACATCATTGTTTTTCACACCAGATCTTTCCCATTTCCTTTACCCACCCCTCCCTCCACCCATCAAATTGTGCGACCCTATGATTAACCACTCTACCCCATCCCCTCCCATCCTCACCTTTCTGCTCCCCCACTTAGATCCTTATACACATTCTACAATAATGGTCTTCTACAGTATTGCCTTTCATGTTTTGGATGTGAAGCTAGGCGAGGCTATTCTTTGGAAAGGGACGTCATTCTTAGAAAGACAGAGGGTCAGTGACGGAGAAGGCTCCAACAAGATGCATTGGCACAGTAATAATGTAAGCAATGGGCTCGAATGTGTCAGAGATGAAGATGACACAGGGCAGGGTTCAGGGCGGCTGTTTCCACAGCACCTGTAACAACAACAGAAGGGTGGAGTCAAGTCCATAGGGAGCTGAGCTGCTGACCCAAAGGCAGCGTCTCTCCAGCAGTTCAAGTCCACCACTGGCTCTGCAAAAAAAAAGATGGACAATCACCCACACCCCTTATAACCACAGAATCTCAAGAGGCCTTTGGATGAACTTACAGCAAGGGAACACTCACAGTTTAAAATTAGGAAAGATGTGTGTCAGGTTTGTACCCTTTCTCCACACCTATTTAATTTGTATGCTGAGCAAATTATTCAAGAAAGTGGACCCTATGAAGAATATGTCATCAGGATTGGAGAAAGACTCATTAGTAACTTTCGTCACACAGATGACACAGCCTTGCTTGCTGAAACTGAGAAAAACTTGAAGTGCTTGTTGTAGAAGGTTAAACACTGCAGCCTGCAATATGAATTACATCTCAATGTCAAGAAAACAAAAGTACTCACCACTAGACCAATACGTAACAACATCATGATAGATGGAGAAAAGATTCAAACTGTCAACAACTTCATCTCACTTGCTCTACAATCAATACACTTCGTACCAGCAGTTAGAAGATCAAAAGACTCATTGCACTAGAAAGTCCGCAGTCGTGGAGCTCTCCAAATTATTGAGAAGCAGTGATGTCAGTTTGAGGACTAAGATGTGCCTGATTCAGGCTCTGATCTTTTCAGTAACTCACTATGTGCTGAAATCTGGACAATAACTAAGGATGATAAAAGAACTTAGGCCTTTGAGTTGTGTTATTGGAGAAGAGTATTGAATGTCCCAAGGACTGCCAAAAAACAAACATTGTCTTGGAGAAAATGCAGCCAGAGTGCTCATTAGAGGCAAAGGTGATAAAACTTTGTCTCACATACTTTGGGCATGTTGCTAGGAGAGGTTATTCCTTGGACAAGAACATCACACTTGAAGGGTCGGTGAAGGAGAGAGAGACTCTCAATCAAGTGGATTGATACTGTGACTGCAACAACAGACTTGAGTGTGTCAGAGAGTGAGAATGGCACAGGATAGGACAGGGTTCAGATCTGTTGTTCACAGGGTCGCCTCGAGTCATAACAGCACCTAACAAGAAGAAGGATGTAACTCATCCCACCTCCCATCCTAAAAACACACACATCCCCCGGCATGTCCAGGGTTGGACCTCAGTTTAATCTCTTCTAGGGAAACAAAGTGTAAGATAGGATGCAGAAGTTGTGCTGAAAAACAACAATGTCTAAGAACCCATGATAAACGTGTTCTTAGGCCTTTGCATTAACATTCAGATGTCCCTTCCACGATGTGCCTAACTCCTTGATGAGAATGCTTTGATTTCAGTTAAAACCCCTTAGAGTTGAGTCAGTTCTGATTCACATATGTCAGAGTGGAACTGCTTCACAAATGGTTACGGTTAGGTGCCATTGAGTGGATCTTTTCTTAAAATGACCCTGTGAACAAGAGCGCTGCACCATGCCCCATCCTGCACCATCCCTGCCATCTCTGATATGCTCAAGCCCATTGTTACAGACACAGTATCAGTCCATCTTGTTGAGGGTCTTCCTCTCCTTCTCTGACCCTCCACTTTCCCCAGCATGGTGTCACGACTGCTCCCTCTAAGATGCTCCTTCGAGGCAAGGATAGTGAGACTTTGAGTGTGTTGTCAGCGGGGACCACGAGGTTACAAGTATTGGAAACCCTCTGGGACAGTTCTGCTTTATCACACATGGGGTCACCATGAGTCTGAATGGGCCTGACTGGATTGTAGCTAGAGCCAGAAAGTCTCATTTCCAGTAAATCTCCTACATATCTAATCCCATCTTGATGTCTGCTTATCACCGAACACACACACATTTTACAGATGATGAAACTGAGACCTCCAGAGAGGAAGACACTTTCTCAAGGTTATAGAGACAATCCCGGCCAAAGCCCGTCTAAAACGCAGATCTCTACCTCCCTTCATATTCTTGCCCTGCTTCACCCTCTTGACCCAATGCTTGGCATCAAGTGACAGGACAACCTCCCTTTTGGGGAGAGAGGCTAATTCTTGTAGTATTTGACCTGGAAGATACTCTTAGTTCATTTGGAGAAATGAGACCTGAAGCCAAGGGAGGCTGAGAGTACTCCATCCCCAGGGCTTCTCTGGCCAACTCTATAGTCATGACTGCCCCCACCAATGAGGGGCCAGCTGCCCATCTGAGGTCCTGCTGAGATATGGGCAGGGTCCTCTCTGGGGAACCCAGAGCAGAGAGAGCCATTGGCTTTTAAAGCAACACAACCTCATTAAATCTGTGATGGAGTGGGAGGGGAGGGGCAGGCACTTGGGGTAGGGACACCAGGCCCTAATGGCTTGTCAACGACTCTCTGTCGCCATTCCCACTCCTAGGGAGCACGGGTCAGAGAGGCTGGGGGCTCCACTGGAGGGGAGGGGGTTGCTGGCTGGAGGTGGAAGATCTCTGGGGAGCCTGATCTTGGACTTGGCTAGAAAGCTATCATGGGGTGGGGGGGAGGTTCCATCTGACCAGCTCTGCACTTTGTTATCACAGTTTCCATTTCTAAAGAGGCAGGTCCTTGTTGAGCCCATCACTTCCACAGAGAGGGAAACCGAGGCTGAGAGGGCTGACGGAGCTTCAAAACCACAAACCAAAGCAGCATAGAATTATCTTGACACCCCTCAGCTCTTCCAGTCCTGCCCCACCTCAGCACCCCTCCCAGCTCTTGGTGTTCTTCCCCTTCTCCCCCCTTCCTATCCCATTCAGGCTAATCGGCGTCTTTATTTCCTAAAGGAGGTCCAGTGGCTGCTTCCCTCTGGAAAGAAAGTAATCTAGGAAATGCATTCCAAGCCTAGCACTGCTGCTTCTTCGGAGTCTTCACTTCAATCAAGACTGTGAACGTATTACAAATGCACACATCTTGTCATCCGTGATGGGGCAATGTTGTTTTATTCTGCTTTCCTGATAAATCATAACCCGTTTAGTGTGGCAGCTAAAGCCCCACATCTCTGCCTTCTGCAATCTCTTCCTTCCTTCGTCTCAGTCCTTCATACCACAGGATCTAAGCCAGCCCCTTATCTGAAACACTATGCTCCCCCTGCCTCGCCCTGGGACCTCCTCTCCTCCCTTACCCTCAGCCCAGGGATGTGCCCCAGAAGAGCTTCCTCAGACCACCAAGCCAGTTCCTGCCACCTGCCCTGTAGAGCACAGCGGTAATTATATGGGTATGTTTGAGATTCTTTTTTTTTTCATGTGTCTCCTTCCCTTGCTCTAGAGCAGGTGCTAAGGGGGCAGGGACCCAGCGCATGATGTCAGCTCTCCTATTTTATATTGTCATTGTTGTTATTATGTACCATGGAGTCAGAACCAACTCACAGGTGACCCTCCAGTGGTTTTTCAGAGCCTGTAAGTCTCAGGGGAGGAGATTGTCCATCTTTCTCCTATGGAACTTTGAATCTCATGCCTTTGGCAAAGAAGCTGTGCTGTAATCCAGAAGAAATGCAGCTCAAATCCACCAGCTGCTCTGCAGGAGAAGGTTGGACAGTCTCCTCCTGGGTGATTTACTGCCTCTGAAAACTGCCGGAGGGTCAGCCATGGCTCATTTCCCACTTGACGGTACACAACAACAAGCCACCAGAGCTCTCGCCATAAATTTACAGGAGCATGTAATTGTTGAGAGACTGAAATAAAGGGCAGGCAGAAGGAGGAAAGGTAGAAGGGGTAAGGAAGGAGGGGAAAGAGAGGAAGACTAGCAACTGAGATTTGGGAAGTAGGAAGATACAGATGGAAGTGCATATCATGCTCGCAGAGGAGAATAACCCCGCAAGTGCAAGACTGTTCCTCACGTTGACTTTGAGCTTCTCAGTAGCCAAAGTGAAAAAAGAGGTATGGTCAGTTACATCACTGGCTGTTTCAAAAGCAGGAAGCCCCCTAGTTCCTCAGGGGAAGTCCAGTTCTTTTTTGTGGGGAGCTCTCAGATGGGGGGCTATGTCCACCACTTACCTAAGGAGATACATGAATGAATTTCCCAAACTCTTCATGCTCCTTGCTGGTAAAAGCTAAATTGGACATCGGCATCACTTCTGCACCAAGCTAAAATGATGCTGCCAGCATTCCCCTAGGGAAATGGGCCAGCAGAGCCCTCACCTTGAACTCTGATGCTGTAGCTCAATGTGTAGGATCTGTAGTTGTCACTTTGCCTGCCCCCCCACACACAGGTGCAGGGGTCAGAGTGGTGCAGGAGGGATCAGCTCACCAGGATTCCAACCCCAGCCATGCCACTGTCCAGCCGCGTGGCCCTGGACAAACCACCCTGCTTTGCTCAGCCACGTGTCTCTCTTCCAAGGTTAACTGGAGGCTGTCATAAAGTCACCCTCAGAGTGTGCTGGAGGACAGAACACATCTGGAGCCTCCACAGTGAATGTTAACAATTGTTGCTATTGTTGTTAAGTGCCGTCAAGGACAGACGACTCTATGAGCAGAAGACCTGACCCCTGTTCTATCATCGTTTCTCTACGTTCATAGAGTTTCCAGAGGCATGTTGTTTAGGAAGTGGATGCCACTCCTGCTTCCAAGTCTGTCTCAGTCTGGGTGCTCCATCAAACAATGTCCATCATGGGTAACGATTATGGCATTTGACACATCAGTAGCACAACATTCAGCATAACAGTAACCCCAAGTTATCTCAGTACAGCAAATTGAGAGAACAGTGCTGGACCACTTAGAAGAATGTTTGTTCCGAACACAGTTATAATTGAGGTAGCCAAAGCCAAGTCCTTTATGGCACAGTTGTGCTAATTATCCAAAGGTTGATAGTTCAGATTCACCCAGGACAAAAGTCTGGCAATTCTGTGAGATTAAACCAAAGCAGTGAGGGAACCAAACTCATCACCATGAGTGGCTCTGACCCTTAGCAGTCCTGTCGGACAGAGCAGAGCTGCCCCATAGTGTTCCCAAAGCTCCACGGCTTTCCAGTAGCAGACTGCCACATTTCCTGCCACAGAGCAGCTAGTGGGGTCCGGCTGAACTTTAACAACTGTACCACCAGGACTCCTCCTCTACCCCTTGCCTTTTGTATGCGAGCCTGGGCGCTTTATCTAAAAGACCTGAGATTTTTTTTTTCCTTCTAGAAGCATGCCACTCGCCCAACCCCCTATTCCCAAACACACACCCGACCCCCTAGACACACCAAGGCTGTGCTGGGTTTTCTTTCTTCTAGGGAAACCAAGTTCAAGGTAGGATACAAAGGGGCTGCTGGAGAATACCAATGCCTAAGATGCCACTGGAAAGAGTGCTCCCAGGCCTTTTCATGAACGTTCAGGTACCCCTACTCCAGATCTCCTGTTCCTGGGTGAGCATGGCTGTCTTTGGTTATGATATGCTACAGTCTCGTCATGTCTGAGTCATGAAGACCCCATATGTGTCTGCCCCTAGTGTTTTCAATGACTTTAATTTATATGTTGTTGTTGTTGTTGTTAAGTGCCATCGAGTCACAGGTGACTCATAGCAACCCTATTAACAAAAGTCCTGGACACCTCCTCTATAACTTTCTTCCTTTCTACAGGTTCATAGAGTTTCCAGAGGCAAGCTATTATGGAAGTGGATGCCACTCCTGCCTCCAAAGCTTGTTTTAATCAAGGAGCTTAACCAAACACCATCCACCATGGGTAATCATCAGGTTTATTTACAAAGTTCTTATATATGTTTTTCATACCGGTTCTTTCCCACTTCCTTCACACACCTTCTCCCTCCACTCATCAAATTGTGCAACACTATGATTAATGCCACTCCACCTCCCGCCCATCCTCAGCCCTCTGCTCTCTCCCCCCTTGGATCTTCTTACACATTTTACAATAATGGTCTTATATGGTATTTGTCCTTATAGGACTGAGATAATTCACTTAGTATAATGCTCTCCAGTCCCTCCCAAGTTAGGAAGTAATTTATAAAATCATTGCTCCTGCATAATGTGTAGTATTCCATTATGTGAATGTACCAAAATTTCTCAACCCATTCAATTATGTTTGGACATTTAGGCTGTTTCCATGTTCTTGCAATGGTGAATAATGTTGCTATGAACATTGGTATACAAGTTTCTGTTTGAGCGTCAGTTCTCAATATCTTGGGGTGTATTTCAAGCAGTAGAATAGCTGGGTCATATGGAATTTCTATGTTCAGCTTTTTTGAGGAAGTGCCAAACTGCCTTCTAGAGGGATTGTACCATTTTACAATCCCACCAACAATGTATAAGAGTTCCTGCCTCGCCACATCCTCTCCAACATTTATTTCTTGCTGTCAATGACTGTAATCTTGTGGAGTGAAAGTAAGTCTGCAAGGCCTGTGTATTAGATGCAGGTCTGAGCACTGTGGAAGGTGGAGGGAAGCCAGGAGGATTCAGCAAGTCTAGCCTCAGATGAAAGCTCAGCTCTGTGGAAACTAGTCCAGCAGGAGCTGGGACCCTGCTAGGCTCAGGCTTTGGGTAGGAGCAGCAGGCAGGGACTGTGGCCTCAGCGTGTATGACAGGGACCCAGAGGGGTGGTCGTCATCAGTCACAGTGCTCCCTGTGGCATTCTCTGGTGGGAGAGATGACTGGGGGGCCCAGTTCCTACCTGGCTGTGTGGTGGGATAGCACGAGTGCTTTGTCACATGAACTAAATGTGCTGAAATGTCTGTCCACAACGGAGGGGAGGTTCTGATGGGAAGAATTCATGACAAGGCTCAGAAAGGAAGGGAGGCCATTCCACGAAGGCCAAGAGATAGACTGAGGCTGGACTGAGGCAGGCTTGATCGGCTAGGGTAGGGAGATGGGGGGCAGGGGGACAGGGCGCAACTTTGTTCTGTGAAAATCAGGTAGCTGCCAAGGAGGCTTGAGCAACAGACCCAATGAGGCCTTGCTGGCCTCCCGGGACCAAGCAGATCTGAACTAGCAAATGCTGGGGCTGATGCAGATGCAAGTCTGGAGCTGTAGGGGTGTCTGCCAGTCGGCCCATCCCCCAGGTCCCCCCAACAAGAGGGTTTTTCCATCCTCAACCAGGACCGTCTGGGCCTCTCCAGGAGACAGCTCTTACTTCTCCATTCGCTGGCGGGTGGGCTGGTGTGTGGTGGGAGAGCAGCCCCCAGGCTCAGGCTGTGGGACCCACCACGACAGCCACATTCCTCCTGCCCAACCTCAGCCCCTGCTTCCGCTTCTCACAGTCACGACAGAAGGAAGGCCCAACTTCCCAAGCATTTGCCCTTCTCTGGCTGCTAATCCACAGGCAGCTTCTAGGGCAGTTCAAACTGTTATCAGCCAAACCTCAAGAGGAAGATGGACGATCTTCTCCTCTTTATAGTCTCCAAAACCCTCTGCAGGATCAGCTATCAGTTGCTTTTGACTCCAGGGTAACATTATGTGCCTGGTGTCCTGGTGGCACAGTAGTTAAAGTATTTGACTGCTAACCAAAATGGCAGTAGTCAGAACCCACCAGTCTCTCTGTGAGGAAAGATGTGGCAGCCTGCTCCCACCCTGAGTACAGCCTTGGAAACCCTACGGGCGATTCCACCTTGTACTATAGGGTTGCTGTGAGTCCAGTCTCCTCAAAGGCAATGGGTTCAGTGTTATGTGTCCTCATCCTTGTTGTTGTTGTTGTTATATGCCATTGAGTTGCCTGTGACTCATAGCGACCCTATACACGTTAGCTCCTGCCCTAACCTGAGCCAGTCACACTGTCTCTGACCCACCTCCCCCTATTATCCCAGTTACTGTTTCAATTTTATTTTATTTTATTATTGTGTGTGTGTGTGTGTGTACCGTCAAATCAGAGCATCTGGTGGATTTGAACCATGCATCTCTGGGAGTGTGCATTTATTTTTTTTTAAAATTTATTAGTTTTCACATAATAATTCCTTTACATTATGTTTTATTCACACACACTGCGTTTCATACAACCATTCTTAAGCTGAAAGAACTGAACAAATGCAAGCCTCAACTGACAAAACCTAAGGATGATGTGGGCAAAATAGCGAATGAGTCAAGAAGCATCAAAAGAAGATGGAAGGAGTACAGAGTCACTGTACCAATAACAAACAAACAAACAAACAAACAAACAAACAAAACAAAACCCTGGATGAACGGAAGAATTTTATGAAACCACATATGAACAAGAGGCAATCATAATGAAAGAGGAAGTTCAAACTACTCTGAAAGAATCTGGCAAAAAACAGAGCCCCAGGAATTTATGGAATACCAATTGACATATTTCAACAAACAGATGTCACCATCTTTAACAAGTATAAATAATTAAATGCTCAGCTGTTACCATAGTGGCTGGTAATTTAAGGGCATGCAGAGAGGCACTCTGGCAGAAAGACTTGAAGATCTATGTCTGAAAAATAAGTCGTGGGGAAGCCGCTGAAGCATAATTCTATGCTGACGTGCACGGGGTCACCACAAGTTAGTCAATGTGGCAGCAAGAAGGTTTTGTCCTGATTTTCTGTTTTTAGCTGTGTGTCAGGGATTGTGTTCAATGGTTTCCTTGGTTAGCTCATTGAACTTCCATGGCAACTCTGAGAAGGATTTTTTTTATTTTATTTCTATTTTGTAGATGATGAAATTGAGATTCCGGGAAATTCATCTCTTTGACTACAGTTAGATTATGGTGGAACTGGAATTTGAGTCGCTGATCCAAAACATTGTTGTTGATGTTGTTGTTGTTGTTGTTAGGTGTCCATTACAACTCATAGCAACCCTAGGAACAATGGATCTGACCCTGCTCTGTCCTCTGCCATCCTCATCATCTCTGATATACTTGAACCCACTTCTGCAGATCCTGTGTTAGAACATCTCGTTGAGGGTCTTCCTCTCTTTTTCTGACCCTCCACCTTTAAAAATACTTTTTCTAAGGACTGACCCCTCTTAACAACATGCCCAAAATATGTGAGATGAAACTTTATCATCCATGACGGTGAGGAGCACCCTAGCTCCACCTTCCCCAGGACATATTCATTTGTTCAATTGACAATCTATAGGTTATTTAATACTCTTCTCTAATAGCATAACTCAAAGGCATCAGTTCTTCTTCTGTTATCTTTAATCATTGTCCAGCTTTCAGATGCATAGTAAGTATTTGAATAGACCATGGTTTGAATCACGTGCACCTTAGTCTTTAAACTGACCTTGTTTCTCCATAATATCTTGGAGAGATCCCTGACAGCAGATTTTCCCAATGCAACACATTTTTTGATTTCTTGATTGCTGGTACCACCAAGGAAATGAACTGTGAATCACTAGAAATAAAAATTCTACTCTCTATCAAATTCCTTAACAATTTTCAAGTGTATTTCATTTTATCTATTTAACTAAATTTGGGAGGGGTTGTTGTTGTTAGGTGCCATCTAGTCAAGGACACCTCATGGTGACCCTATGAAGGTCAGATCTGAACCCTGTCCTATCCTGCGCCATCCTCACAGTCTCTAACACACTTGAGCCCATTGCTGGAGTTATTGTGTCAATCCATTTGGATGGGGGTCTTCCTCTCTTTCGCCTCTACCTCTACCTTTCCAAGCATGATGTTTTTCTCCAAGGAATAACCTCTCCTAGCAACATGCCTCCAAAGAGCACTCCGGCTGTCCCTTCTCCAAGACATATGTTTTTGTTCTTTTGGCAGTCCATGAGATGCTCAGTACTCTTCCTGCAACACCACAGTTCAAAGCCATCAATTCTTCTTTTGTCATCCTTAGTCATTGTCCAGCTCTTGGATGCATACCTAGAGTTTAAAAATATCATGGCCTGAATCAGGTACATCTTAGTCCTCTAACTGATATCATTGCTCCTCAGTAATTTGAAGAGTTCCCTGACAGCAGATTTTCATGGTGCCATAAATCTCCTGATCTCCTGACTGCTAGTACCAAGTGTATTGATTGTGGAACCAAGTAAAATGAAGTCATTGACAGTTTCAATCTTTTCTCCACCTATCATGATGTCGACTGTAGGTCCAGTGGCAAAATTTTTGTTTTCTTGAGATGCAATCCATATACAAGATTGTCTTCTTTGATCTTCTGCACCAAGCACTTCAAGTCCTCCTTACTTTCAGCAAGCAAGGTTATGTCATCTGCATAACATAGTTTATTGATGAGTCTTTTTCCTCCAATCCTAATGACACGTTCTTTTTCATAGAGTGCAGCTTCTCAAATAATTTGTTCAGCAAATTATTCTCTCTTTACAAGTAAGAAAATGGAGACCAGAGAAAAGCAATAGTCCCAAGGTCAATTAAGTGGTCAGACCTGGGCAAGAGGAGAAAAGAGGGATGGGGATGCTGGGTCCTAAGAAGGTTGAGCAGAGGCTCCCGGAGGAGAGGCCTGGTTCCTGGCTGCTCTTGGACATCACAGGTACACACAAGAAGATGAGGGTTATGATCTCAACTCCAACCCAAAAGGTGGACTAAGCAAGATAGAAAGTAGAAAATTTCCCTCCTGACACCGTCATTCCTTCTCTCTGTGGGGGAAACAGAACACAAGTCAGCAAAAGCAGGGGCCTGCCCAGAGGGACCTGGGAGTTAACACGTGGGGAGAAGTTCTTAGGACAGCTTTGGGGAGCTTTTAAAATAGTGATTCTTTAAAGCAAGCAAGTAAACATGTTTCCTGCTTGTTCTTAAAAGGCATACATGCTTACTGCAGCAACACCTACTCTTCAGGCACTGAGTGAAGGCTGGTTCTCCATTAGGGAGCCCTGGGGTCACACTGCATAAAATACCAGGTTTCTAATGGGAAGGTCAGTAGTTTGAATCCACCACTCTTGCCACAGGAGAAAATTGGCAGTCTCGGAAAAAGTCACTCTGGGTCAGAACGAGCTTGGTGGGGATGGATTTGGGTACTACAGTCTCTCCTCCAGAAGCAGCTTAACCTTGGGCATTTTATTAGATCAGAAATTTCCCAGGCTTTTAAATACTTGGTAGTGTGTGTGCAGTTTTGTATTGTGGTAAAAAGTCACAAATTCCTTTTTTCACTTAATACAGTACAATATAAAATCCCCATTAACAATAAACGATGAACAGTTTGACCTCGTTTTGCCTAAGGGTCGTAGAGAATTGTCGGATTGTTCTGGAACCTGTGGCTTCCCGTCAGTGAACACGGCCATGCCTCCCTCCTGGTGTGTTGCTCTGACAAGTGAAGCTGCTGCACACACTCTCGAATGTGTCTGGTCACCCTCATGCTAATGTCTGCAAAAGCTGAGGCAGGACGTCTCAGCAAATAAAGAGTGCAGATAGGTGCAGGAGCCTGCCACCTAGGTGCAAGGGCCACTCTGACACTGGTCAGCTGAGTGAGCTTGAGCAGGTCGGTCTTCCTGGGGTTCAGTTTCCTCATCTGGAAAATGGGAACAAGAACAGGGAACCCACCTCAGAGGTTTTTCGTAAGCATTTAATGAGCTAATACATACAAAGTGCATGTAACTGTGCCTGGCACATGGAAAACGTCAGTCACTATAGTTACTATCCCTCGATGTGGGATGCCTGGGCCAGGGTCTGTGCATTTAGGTGAATTACCAGGTTTTGCCAGAGAAGGCAGCCTCCTGGCCCTGCACAGCTAGAGACTTTGCTGTGTGCCATTAAGAAGATTCTGCCTGACACTGAGTCTGTATGCAGAGCAGGCTACCTGGGCTGCAGTCTTTGCAGGAGCAGATGATCCGGGTCTTTCCCACTACAGAATGGCTCAGAAGTGCAACCCGCCAACCTTTCAGTTAGCAGCTGGGCACTAAATCGCTGTGCCACCAGGACTTCCCCCAAGTAACTAGTACCCACCAGCCTGCACTACCCTCTTCTTCCAAAAGACTAATAAAAATCACTAGAATTGCAGATCCACACACTGGCCTCATGTTTGCAAAGGCTTTCTCTTCTTGTCCCTGGAGAGCGAGGTAGCTTCCCAATATACTGTATTCAGACCTCATAATTAACCAACGATCCACACCCCACACAGACCCACACACCCCATCTTCCTTCTGCCAGGTTCATTCTCCCCACTAACCAATCCCTCCCTGTAACTAGGTTCCCTTGTTCTGGTGTAGAGAGAAGAGCCTAGGGGTCACAGCAGACCCACCTCGGTAACCCACTGGCCACCTGCTCACCCAGGGACTGGACTACTTACTCTCCCAGCCTCACTCTCAGGTCCAGGACTAAGCTGAGCCATGCCAGAGCCCAGGGGCTCGTCCTCAGCTTGTGCCAAGGAGGGCTGCCAGCCGACAGTGGGCGCCTCTTTAAACTTTACACACAGGCTTCACATTTGCCTCACCTTAGTCCTGGCCCTGCTCAGTTTTCTTATCTGCAAAACGGGAATTCTAACTATAGACTCAACATCTCAGGGCCTGATTCTGAGCATCAAATGAGAGAGAACAGGGTATATGAAAGGGTTTGGGAGACCTGTGGCTGCTCGGTTTGACATTATCACTAAGCAAGATGGACATGGATGAGGAAAGGGGCTTCTGGGGACATTCACACAGAAACCAAACCTGAGACTGCTGTCCCAGGAGGTACGTGCCAGCTTCTGAGAGTAGATGTCTGGGAGGTGGGTGCTTGGTGGCAGGGATGATGCTACACTGATGGTGGATGGCAGGAGGTTCACTTCGAATCTCCCTTCTCTGTTGTTGGGAGAGAGCTTTATGCCTGTGGGGCAAACAGATTCTTCATCAACCCAGGTCTGCAGATTTGTGTGAGATCTAAGCACAGGACAGATAAGTTAGAGGAGGGTTGATGCTCCACTCAGCCTCCAGCTTAGGACAAGATCAGACAGAGGGACAAGCAGGGGGCTGGGCAGGTAGAGGAGGGCACCTACTTCTCAGCAGCGGAGCTTGCTCACCCCAATTTTATGTCCCTAACTCCTCAGAACAGCTCTAACAGACCAGCATTGTCATGGATCCCGTTTTTAAAACAAGGAAGCTGAGGCTCAAAGCAGGGAAGTATCTTGACCAAAGTCCTGGTTCCAGAACCGACCAGTGGTCATAACCACCATGACGCCCCAGTCTGAGTCAAAGAAGGTAGAAGACTTGAATTTGTGCCCCGAGGACACACCCTGCCCCACAGTCCCCTGCCCCTGAAGCCTCTGTTCTCTGTACTGATCTCCTTGCTGCCTCAAATCCTGTCTCCTTTAATGTCCCAGTTCACAGGAACCCCGGAGCTCTGGGTGAGCCAGGCTTCAGGGTCCCCTCCACCCATCCTGCATTGATCTTCCACCTGTCCCCCTCTACCCCCTCCCGCAATGGTGACAGCTGGATCTGGCCCCACTAACATCATTTATAGCTCCATGTCTCGGGTAGGGGAAGGGGTGGGCTGATGAGCTCCCCAGGGCTCACCCCTCTTTGCTACATAGATACCACTATCTCCATCACAGGGGTCACTGTCTTTCCCGCCTCTGCCACCCAGAGCCCTCAGCCAACCCCTGAGATCCTCTCAGGGCAGCCTGGCTCCCCACTTTCAAGCAGCCCTAATGGATCCTGGGGGTCAGTTCACTATCACAACAACATGAGCAGTAACAGTAACAGTGGCTGCCTCCTGAGGGGAGGCCAGGTGGCTGCTTATGCATTTGGTACCTTGTTGCACCCGCTCACCACCTCTAAGGGGACGAGAACTGTACCTATGTGATAGCTGAGGAAACTGAAGAAACTCTTAGGATGAACTTTCCCCAGAATCAGGTCTTGAGACAAGACTAGCAGTTTAGGCGAAGAAAGAGGGAAGCAAGACAGGGAAGGGGAGGAAGACAAGAAAAGTGAGTCACCAGATGCTTATTACGGTGGGAAAGTGGTGCTCGATCACCTTGGGGAACCCCGGGAGACTGTGGAGAACATGCCACAGACACTCCAGCCGAGGGGCGAGACAGCAGGTCCACTTGCTCACCACCTTGTGTCCTTCGTTGGGCTGCTCCGCTCCCTCCAGCACCTGCAGCCTAGCTGGGCAGCACCTGTTGTGCTCATGCAGTTAAGAAAGGTCTCCCGCAGATCAGGGTTCCTGACTATGAAAAGGTGAGTGCCTAGAGTGAAAGGCCAGGCATCTGAAGTTATCTTTTCACAGCAGTACAGAAAAGGAGAAGGATATAGGGGAGATCTGGTGGCCGAGTGGCAAGAAGCTGCATTGCCGTCCCCAAAACACGGGTTTGAATCCACTGGCTGCTCCACGGGAGAAAGATGAGCAGTCTTCTCCTGTGCGATTAACTGCCTCTAAAAACCCACTGTAGGGTCAGCTGTGGCTTGGTTCTAACTCAGCAGTACACAACAACAACCGAGGACAGTCAGTGGCAGAGCCAGGATTTGAACCTAGATCTATCTGATCTGGAATAGGAACATCACCAAGAGTAAGAGTGGATTCTGGCTGAGCTCAGCAACTCAGCTTCTCCCTCAACCATGCCAAGGAATCCCTTGAGCCTCATCCTGGAAGATGTCGACTGGGACATCAGTAAACTCTTGTGTTCTCCAGCAGCCTTTCCGCCCCCAGTCTGGCTGCTGGTTAAGGAGTTCAGAGAGGTTCACTCTGAAAAAGGTGGCCAGAAACCCCTGAGACAGAGACAGTAGACCAAGAGAGAGAGTGAGTGAGTGAGTCAGTGAGTGAATGAATCCAACAATATCAGAAAATGCAAATCCTCTTAGCAGGGCTCAGCCTTTAACCTCCTCCCACACTTCTACCAGCAAAGCCCACACAATGACAGCCCCAGAGCCACTTCCTGCAGCCCACAGGGGGCGAACATGCCACACAGGGCCCACACAATTCTTTTCAATTGTTTGAGCTTTGCCAGCATCTGACCTCCTGAAAACTTCATATAAAATGCTCGATTTTCAGCTCCTATTGAAAAATCAGGAACTCCAGTAAAATAAGGCCAAATTTCCTGCCTGAGATAACTGCTCCTGGTACCTGCTATGGGTTAACCAGGGTACCAGTCTCCAGCTTTCCCTTTTGTTGCCCTGACACCAAGGCCAGTTCCACCTTGCAGCTACCTGGTACTGTGGTTTTAGTGCCACCTATATGACATCTGTGTTTGAGAGGAAAATACCTGGATTTGGAAACCAGGGTCTCGGGTTCTGACTTGCTATGTGACCTCAGGCAAATCTCACTGCCTTTCTGTGCCTTGGTTTGTTCATTCATGAATGAAGGGCTCAGGCAGGTGACCTAAGAGCACTGTTGCCCACAGTGTACCACAATGGAGGGAGGCAGGGCGCCTTCCTGGGGAAGGACTTTGTCCAGGCCTAGAAGAGCTATCAAGAGTCAGCTGGTAAGTGAGCTCTGGTGGCCTAGTGGCAAGAAGCTGCACTGCAATCCCAGAATATGCAGTTCAAATCCACTAGATGCTCTGCTGGAGAAAGAGGGTCATTCTCCTCCTGTACCAGTCAGATCTGATTTGACGGTGCACACACACACAAAAATAAAATAAAAATGAAAATGGAAAAAAAAAAAGTCAGCTGGTACATCAAACCCAAGGCATACTCCAGGGGGCACATGAGGGTCTAGCAGGAACCTGCTGCCCCTCTACACCCCATGTGGGTTCCATCAAAGACTCCCCCACATGGAGCATCCCTTCATGTCTCCAGGTTCCGCAAGCATGCCCAGAAGCAGGCAGTAGGGCTGGACACTGTCTTTTCTTCTGTGGTCAGAACAGTGGCTGGAGAAAGACAACCGCGAGCCACAGTAAAACCTTAATGCCTGCAAGTCGCTCTGACACCCAATACCCTAAGGAGGGCAGCACCTCCAGCCGGATTCATGCAGGTCAGGAGAGCCGGAAGCAGCCCCTGTGAAGCCTTCAAGGGGTGCTCAGACCCTGACCAGACCTCCCAGGCCATAAGTGGTGAGATTCTGAGTTGGAGTCATTCACCCCAGTGCAAACCCGTCAAGGGCCTCCCTGTGCCTGGCACTGTGTGCTCAGAGGCCAATTGGTCACCACATAGCGTGATCAGACCTTTGTCATCATTTCTGCCCAAGTGGTGTACACAACCAAGTAAATCAATCAGGGGAGCCTGTGGGGCCTGCACCGCTTTCATGGACGAGCTGTGGTGAGACTAGATCATAATGACAATAAGTATCTATTGTCATTATGTACCTTTTAATGTACCAAGCTCTGCTTGAGTTCTTTGCATGTGACACTTGGTGTGATATACCACACACTCGCCACATTTTCACACGAGCCCCCACCCAATCTTCACACCCACAAGGACACCCACACCCGTTTCCACATTCACCCATAGCCTGCCTGCTCCCTTACACACAAATGTGTCCACAACCAACTGGGAGCCCATGCACCTGCCCACCCTCGTCAAACCCTTGTGCCCACATCCAGCCCTCATGTGTGGACCCAACCCTCCTCTTCCCCCTCCTCATTCCTCTCCTCCTCCCCCTTATCCTCTCTCTTTTCTTCCCCCTCCTCCACTCTCTCCTCCTCTCCCTCCTCCTCCTCCATCCTGTGGCCAGCCACACTCCCAGCATGCTCCACGGCAGCCCCATGGCGCTTGGTCGGGCTCCCTGAAGCCACAGCCTGCCCTGACTCCCACAGCCAAATCGAGTCAAAGACCAATTAATATTCTGATACCTGTGGCCAGCTGAAGTGATGTAGAGCTGATGATTTCTTTTTCCATTTTACTCCAACTGTGGTTTCATTTTTTTCCCAGCCCTCCTTTGGTCAGTGGTTTTAGGGGCACTAAAGTTCACTTTTGTGGGTAACCTGCACTGTTAGCTGTTGATTTAATTAACTCAGCTTTTCTCTTTCTTGACCAGAACAAGGCCAGCTGGGCTGCCTCGCAGACACCCATTTGGACAGCCAATAGGCCGGAGGCAGCTGGCGGGGAGGTGTGTGGTCCCTGGCAGACACTCATCAGCCTTGGGCCACCACTGACCGCTGCGTGTTTTTGGAAGCACTCCTTAGCCACTATGTTATGAGGCTCAAAGAGGTTCTGTTCCCATTTGACAAGCAGGGAAACTGAGGCTCAGAGATGTGAACCACATGACCTAGGGTCACACAGCTAGTAATGGGTGGACTTGAGATAGCAAACCCAGTATGTCCATTTCCACCCTCCTCTAGAGAACTGTGTATCCCTCCGAATGGTGCTCCATTGGAGAGGCAGGGAGAAAGCTGGAGAGACACGTGGGATAAGGAAGAAGCTAGTGGAGTAAAAATCTCCCCACCTTACTCTTGGAGTTCTCCTTCATGATGGAGCAGTTAAGAAATTTTCTTCTTCAGAGAAGTTTCCAGAACCCTCTCTCTGTTCACTTCTGTCCACTGGAAGCTTCTGGATGTAGGAGACCCTGAGGGACAGAGTAATGTGGGACATGAGGGAGAAAGAGAGAGATATGAGGAAGTTTTGAGAGGAGAGTTTACAACCTGAGCAAAACAGCTGAAACTGGGGAAGGGGTGAGAATTACTAGAGACACTGGCTATGTGACATCAGGCAGTCCTCCCCTCGTTTGAGCCTCAGAGCACCAAGACGTGCGGCTGCTCTCTGGCAACAGTGACAGTCATGCCACTGTGCCAGGGAATCCAGTTGGCTGGGCTCAAGAAGCTGGCAAAGGAGCCAAGGAGGCAGACCCTCTCCCTGCCCACCTGTCTCCTCCAGGAAGCTCTCCGCTCTCTCCCCCACTCCTCTACCCTTGCCTAGGGTTCTGACGGGCTAATATATTTTTTTAATTTTTTTTCCACCAGGGTGAATTGTCAATTGATTTGTTATTTATCCCACTGACAACAAAGAGAGTGAAAAGGTAATAATTCTGGGCCCTGGGGTAATTCAATTCCTGTAGCACCGTCAGCTACATTAACTTACTTCCTGGATCTCAATTCAATTAGAGCAACATTCCCCAGCATTAATAAATCAATACTCATGCCATTTGGATATATTTTGAATGTCTTTCATTATACATTGCAGGTCGGGGATGGCTGTTGAATTGGAAGTTAATGGGACAGGACAGGGCAGGTGGGGCTGCCTGGGGAGAAGCTTCCAGCCCTTATCTCTAATTGCCTCTGCTGCAAACGTGGGTGTTAGTAAAACAGAGGCCTGGTTAACTGAGCCCAGCCCGCTGGGAGTTACAGCAAGCAGCAAATCTGGTCTGGGCTGACAGGGCCAGTGCTTGGAGTAGCCGTGTTCAACCATTCACATCCTCATCCCTTCGTCCATTCTGCCGTCCACTCCTCCCACCTCTTGCCCCACCCCGCTTCCACTCCCTCCTCCATTTTTCTTCCCTCTCTCCCTCTAGTCCTCCTTCCAGCCTCCTTCTCACTCTTCTCCTACCTTCCTCTCAGCCTATTTCCCATTCTGTTTCTCTCATTCCTTATCCCACGCCTCCTCCTAAGTTCTTCCCATCTCTTCGTCTCTCCTCCTGCTCTTCCTCCCATCCCTCTAGTCTTCCTCTCATCTTTCCCGTCATCCCTCCTCCCTTCCTTCCTCCCATCCTTTCTCCTTACTTAGACTTCTCTTTCCATCATTTCATCCTCTGTACATCTACAACTTTTACTGCAGACCTACTATGTGCTCTATCACACATCTGTCAAGGTTGTCATACTGTGGTGTCATGTTGCTATGATGCTGAGAGTTATGCCACTGGTATTTCAAATATTAGCAGGGTCACCTGCAGTAGACAGATTTCAGCAGCACTTCCAGACTAGACTATAAAGAAAGGCCCGGTGATCTACTTCAGAAAATTAGCCAAAGGACAAATTGTGGTTCCTCACAGAACAATGTAGGACTCACTGGCTTTGGACAGACCATCACAAGTGCTTAGTCACTAAAGGAGGCCATCATATCTGGTGAATCAGAGGGCCAGCAAGGAGAGGAGAGACTTTGGCAGGGTGATTTGGGATTGTCACATCATTTCGGGTGAAGTTAAGGACCAGAGAAGGTGATACGGATTGGCACGGCAGCCACAACAATGAACTCAAACAAGCTGGTGGTCATGAGGACGACAAAGATCCAGACAGCATTTCATTCTGCTGTATGTGAGGGTTCCAAGGGGTAGAGTCAGTTCAATGACAGCAAACCGCAAGGACTACATAGCAGACTTTATACTGACTTCCAGGCACATATGGATGTAGCATATATTTGTTTCTCCAGCCTCAGAAATACAAATAGTGACAGGATAGCTCAAATGACAATACATGCAACTGATAAAACGTATGCGTATGAGAAGCCAGATCATGGCTCTGAAGTACCTCATTGTAGATAGGGAAAGTGAAGAGGTGAGGTCTGAAGCAGGTTTTGAAGGAAGAGATGGATTTGGCCAGGTGGCTTGAAATAAATTAGGAAGTGCAGAGAAGCTGCATAAACTGGAAGACTGCAGGCCAGGGGTCCTCAGTTGGGTGTGGATCCAGATCACCCAGGAAGTCACAAAAATGTATGTTCCAGCATCCTCCTCTGGGGGCGTGATCCAGAAGTTCCAGGAAGGGCTCAGAAATCAGGGTCCACGGCCACAGCATGGGAGATGATTGCTCAGTGGAGCAAGAGAGGCCACAGTGAAAAAAAAAAGAAAGAAAAAAAAAGAGAGGCCACAGTGGATAAGTGGCTCAGCCAAGCCCCAACTTCCTAGGATCTGGCAATAAATTTCTTATAACAAAGTCCTTCGTGAAGAGTAAAATATGGTGCTATTTTCTCCCTTGGAGAAAAGAAGAAACTGAAGCCCAATGAGACAAGGATGGAGTTGGAGGCTGAGCCTCAGTCTTTCCTGCATGGAGGCCCAGGACTTTTGCACTTGCTGTTCCGTCTGCTCAGATCACTGTCCTCCCAACGGATCAGCTCCTCCCCTTCTGAATCCATTATCTGTTGCTGTAAAATATACCCTAAAACTCAGTGACTGAAAACCCCTAACAAATATTATCTCAAAGGTCCTGTGGGTCAAGAATCCAGGAGTGGCTTGGCTGGGTGATCCTGGATAAGGGTCTCTCATGAGGTCACAGTCATCTGAAGGCTTAACCAGGGCTGGAGGTGCCCCTTCCCAGTCTCACGTGGCCACTGGCAAGAGGCTCACTTCTCCCTGGCTGTTGGCAGGAAGGCTTAGTTCCTCACCAGGTGAGTTTCTCCCCAGAGCTGCTTGAGTATCCTCACAATATGGCAGATGGCTTTCCCTCGCATGATGCTCCGTGACACAGCAAGACAGAAACCACATAACTGTCATGATCGACTCTCAGGAATCACACGCCATCATTCCCGGCACATTCTTCTTGTTAGGACAGAGTCACCGAGTCTAGACATAAAGAGAAACTAAGCTCCATCTCTTTGAAGAAAAGTATCTAAGAATCTGTGGACTTATTTCAAAACCACTGCATCCTCTTTCAGGTCTTGTTCAAATGTCATCTTATCAGAGATACTTTCCTGACACACCTCTCCAACTCTCCCCTCTCATCGCTTTCTCTGCTCTGTTTTCCTTCGTGGCATTTTCATTACCTGACATCCTATCTGTTTTAATTATTTATCTTGTTTATTGTCTGCCTCTCCCTGCTAGAATCTAGACTCCATGAAATCAGATACCTTATCAGTCTTGTTCACTGCTGTATTCCCAGCACTAGACAGCACTTGGTGCATAGTAGGTACTGGAAAAATAATCAGATGAGGCTAGAGGAAGAAAGGGCAATGCCTGGTCACCCCAGGGTTTCCCGGGGCTCAGGGCATCAATCAGATCTTGCTTGGGCTTGTAGGGTCTGAAGACCCATCCTGCGCCCCAGAAGGAGGGCAGCTGAGGAAGCATCGTTGTTCTAAGAGTTAATTCTGGCCCCAACTTGTCCACTGGCCTGTGATATGTTGTTGGGCATGTCCACTGTCCTAGCTCAGTTTCTGATAGGAGCGTGTGGGATTCCTTCTATTTCATAAATGTGTCCCAAGCCCCACTCTGTGCCACATGTCCTGAGTTGCAAATAGACATAGTCCCTGTCCTTAAGGGGCTGACCCTGTAATAGAAAGCCTGATGATCTGCCAGATCCCACGTGTTCCTGTTCGGCCATGAGCTCTCCAACAGATGCTGTGGACTCCATGCTAAGCCGGCACTCCCCTGGGAACAGGTAGCGGGTCACTGGAGACAGGGGTGTCTTTAAAGTCAGTGGGTGAGGGGACTATAGAGAGAACAAGCTGTCCCAACCCTGAACACACTACTACTCTTGCCTGGAGCCCTTTCTCTGCCTACTACACTCATATCACTGTCCAGCAACCGTCTTGGGTCTCAGTTTCAATGCCACCTTCTCCAGGAAGCCCTCCCTGACTCAGAATCTGATACAGAATCTCCTTGAGGATTCCCATGGGTCCTGAGCCCCCTTTGAAAGTACAGTGGCCACACTAGGCTGTTCTTATTCCTTTTCCATATGTCTTCTCTTAATGTTTCCTGTGAGCACCCCAAGCGCAGGCTTTGACCTCATATTTCCAGGTGTCTTGATTCGTAAGAACTCAGAGTCAGAGAGGTTAGTCACCCAGATGATAAATCTCCAAACTGCAACACAAACCCAGGCCTGTCTGATTCCCAAGTGTGTCCGGTTATCTCTCTGCTCCTCAGACACATGCTTGAAAGGGTTCTTCCAAACACACTCTGGGTTGTCTTCATGAGAAACCAGTCTGCTCACAACTTAAATGGTGGAACTGAGGCCCAGACAGGGAGCCTGGGCAGACTGCAGCCATGAGGCAGGTGAGGAACAGCTGGGCCCAGGATCCAAGTCTCCAGCACCGGGGCTAGAACCAAGCCCTCATGGGAAGAGCTCAGAATACCCAAAATTCTCTCTGTACATCCAACCTGCTCTGACCTCCTGAACCCACACACCCGGGGGAGACGTCCTTCAGCCCATCAATTTATTCGCTGCCTTGCCATGAGCTCTTCCTAAGGGCCACACACAGTGGGGACACCATGGCCACATCACTGTAATTTACCTGTCACATATCTGGGAGAAAGCTGCTAGTCATCCCATTTTTCAGAACAGAGGACCAAGGTTGTTAGGTCACCCGTTTGCCTTCATTCGGCTAGCACGTGGCAGAGCAGGGATTTAAGCCAGGACTTTGCCTTTAACCACTAAACGAGCAGCTCTCTGAGCTAGAGCCCTGTTCAGTCACTCGTAGCTCCTTCAGTTATTTTCTCTATAATAAGATGATGTTCCTGTGAGGGAGGTAGGTCGTACACAAATAACTATACATGCAAGATGATTTCAGGGAGGCAATGCCTTAGGGACGATGAAGCAGGGTGGAGTGATGGGTTGAGGAGGACATCATTAGATGGGAACTCCTCTCTGAGAAGGTGACATTTGAACTACAACTCAAGTGACAAGGAGCCAGCCACTCAGACTTAGGGAAAGGCCCTGAGCTGAGAAATTCAGTATTTGAGGAATAAAGAGACCACCTCCTGGAGACAGACTGGGAGAGGGCAGGATGAAGACAACTAGGCCTGAGTCCTGCTTGTGGGGTCCCTGATAAACCACTGCTACCCCGAGATCCTGAGCCACTGGCTGAGCTGGGACCAGGTGGAGATGGCCAGATGGAGCAGGAAAACAGAAAAAGCAAGGGACAACTAGGCCCCATCAGGCAAGGCGAGGCCTGCAGATGCAGGTTCTGTGAGTGGAAGCAGCCTGCAGTGAGTAGAGCTGGACTCTGCACTGGCGCTCACTGCCCCTTGTTGTTGCTGTTATTGTTAGGTGCTGTTGAGTATGACTCCTACTAACCCTATGAGAAACAGATCTGAATCCTGTCCTATCCTGTGCTGTCTCACAGTGTTTGATACACTTTGCTGAGCCCATTGCCGCAGTCACACCTCATGAGAAATGATCAGAGACTTTCAACTGGGTCAGCCTGAAGCCTCCAGGGAGAGGGCAGCTTTTCTAGGTTTGATTTTCAATTTCTATTCCTGTCCTCTGAGGTGCAGCCCATATTGAGGGAAACACATAGCTTTGAAGTGTTAAAAAAAAAAATAAATCCAAACAACTCTCAATTAAAATCCTGGATCCCCATTGGATCCCCATTGTGTGGTCATGGACAAGACAACCCCACTCTCTAGACCTCAGCTATCCTTATTTGTCAAATGAGTTAACACTGTACCAGGCAAGTTAGAAAATAAAAGAGAAGATGCCAGAGATAGATGGGCTGTCCCAGGTGCTCAGCAAACATTAGCTTCCTCTCAGCACCCACATTTGCTTGACTTAAGTTTATTTTTTCATCTGTGTCCTTCTCTTGGGAGATCTAGGTGGTGCTGTGAATAAGGCATTTGGCTGCTAACCCAAAGGAGAGCTGCTCGAACTACCAGCAGCTGTGTGGGAGAGAGATGAGGCAGTCTGGTACCATAATGACTGACAGCCTTGGTAATCCTACAGGGCAGGTCTGCTCTGTCCTGCTGGGCTTCTGGAAAGGTTTGGCTCTCCGCCTGCACCACTAACTAGCTAGGTGTCACCCAACACAAGTCTTTAACCTTCTCTGGGCTTCACAGAAGTCTGTGGATGTCATAAATTATTCGCATTAGACCACTAATTCATGAGAGAAAGAGGGACAATCTCCTCTCATGTGATTTACTGCCTGCCTCTGAAAACCTGCTGAAGGTCAGCTATTAGTGGATTCCATCCAACACGACTGTACACAATCACAACAACCGACTTAAAGGTTGTTTATCCCAACCCACCCATCAGCACTGCAGAAGAAAAGGCAGCAGATCTCCTTCTGTGAAGACCCCAGCCAAGGAAACCCTACAGAGTGGGTCTTCTCCATAATACATTAGATTGCCAAGAGTCAGAATCAACTCAAAAGCAACATATTTGGGCTTGATTTTGGACTTCACAAAGGCATGAAGTTGTGTGGACCATGATAAATTGTGGAGAACATGGAGAAGAATGAGAATTCCAGAACATTGGGTTGTGGTCCTATGGAAGCTGGACAAGAACAAAGAAGTATTTGTGGAAACACAACAAGGGCATGGTGCATGGTGCATGGTTTAAAATCAGAAAAGGTGTGCATCTGGGTTATGTCCTTTCTCCATATCTGTCCAATCTGTATGCTGAACAAATAATCCAAGAAACTGGACTATATGAAGAAGAATGTGCCATCAAGATTAGAAGGAGACTCATCAGCAACCTGCCGTATGCAGATGGCACAATCTTGCTTGTGGAAAGCAAAGAGGACGTGAAGCATTTACTAAAGAAGCTCCAAGACTACAGCCTTTTCAATATGCATCACACCGCAACATCAAGAAAACCCAAGATTCTCATAACTGGACCAATGAGTAACATCAGGATGGATGGAGAAAGGAGTCAAGTTGTAATCAATACTCATGGAAGTAGCAGTCAAGAAACCAAAAGACGCATTGCAATAGGCAAACCTGTGTTAAGAATCCTTTTAACGTACTCAGAAACAATGGTATTACTTTAAAGACTAAAGAAATTCAAGCTTCAAATCTCAATACTTAAGGATGTTATGGGCAGAATATTGGATGATTCAGGTAGCATTAAAAGATGATAGGAGGAGTACATGAAGTCACTGTTCCAAAAAGAATTGGCTGACACAGAAGAATTTCATGAAACAGCATATGATCAAGAGGCAGTGGCACTACTTATCCGGCAGGGGAGATACCATGATCTCGAAGGTGGTTGTCCATTGCACTCTGGATGTGCTGACTCCTGTGATTTCCACAATGGGAAACTCGACTGCATAATTTGTGGTAGCAGGAGACTGCATTCACACTTTCCCCTGTAAAAAAAAAAAAAATTTTAAGAGGCAATAGTGATGAAGCAGGAAGTTCAAGCTGCTCTGAAGGAGTTGACAGAGAACAAGGCCCCAGGAATTGATGGAATAACACTTGATATATTTCAGCAGAGAGATGCTGGCCTGGAAGTGCTCACCAGGCCTTGCCAAGAAATCTGGAGGTGGTTACCTGGCCAACTGACTGGATGAAATCCATATTTGTTCCTGTTCCAAGAAAGGTGATCTGACAGAGACTAGAAATTATTGAACAATATCACATAACAACAACAACATCACATGAAAGCAAAATTCTGGTAAAGGTTATCCAAAAACTACTGGAACAGTACATTGAAAGAGAACTACCAGAAATACAAGCTACTGGGTTTAGAAGAGGCCCTGGCACCCGATACATTAACACCAATGTCAGATGGATCTTGGCTAAAAGCGAGGCGTACCAGAGGAATGTCTATATGTGTTTCATTGGCTTAACCTTGAAAAGAATGAGAATCTCAGACACTTGCTTGTGCTCATGCAAAACCTATACTTGGACCATGAAGCAGTCATCAGAACAAAGCAAGTAAACACTGCTTGTTTCAAAATCAGGAAAGGAATGCATCAGGGATGCATCCTGTCTCCATACTTTTTCAATTACTCATTTAGGAGGCTGGACTTTATGAGGAGGAATATGGCATCAGGATTGGAGGAAGACTCATCAACAGCTGATCTTACACAGATAGCCAACATTGCTCACAGAGACTGAGGAGGATCTGAAACATTTGCTGCAGAAGGTCAAGAACTGTAGTCTTTGATATGGATTGAAGTTCAACATCAAGAGGACAAAGATTCTCACCATTGGACCAATTTGCAGCACCATGATAGATGGCGAAGAGATAGAGGTTGTTAACAGTTTCAGCTTTCTTGGCTCTATCATCAACATTTATTTTACCAGTAGTCAGGAAATCAAAAGATGAATTGCTCTGGAGAAAGCTGCTGTCAGGAATCTCACAAAAGTGCTTAGGAGCAATTAAATCAGTCTGGAGACTAAGGTGCACCTGATCAGGCCTTGGTCTTCTCAATTACTTGCTCTGACTCAAAGAGCTGGACAATGACCAAAGATGACAGAAGAATTAATGTCTTTGAGTTGTGATGCTGAAGAAGCGAGTTAAATATACAAGTTTGTTTGTTTGTTTGTTTGTTTGTTTGTTTGTTGAACAAACAAATTTATTCTGGAAAGAGTGAAACCAGACTGCTCCTTGGAGTCAAGGATTTTGAAGCTCCATCTCACACACTTTGGCCATATGGCCAGGAGGGACTGACCAGTCCTTGGAGAGGGACATCTTGCTTGGAAGGATGGAGGAACAGCACAGGAGAGGAAGACCCTGGATGAGATGGATTGACACAGTAACTGAGATAATGGGGTTAGGGATATTGGAGACAGTGAGACTGGCTCAGGATAAAGTAGAGTTCAGAGCTCTTGTACATAGGGTTGCTGTGAGTCATAGGTGGCTGGATGACACACACCAACAAAAATTTGCAATTACTTCACATGCATGTGAAAGTTAGACCGTTAATCAGGGAAACCAAAGGAGAATTTATGCTTTTGAAATATGCTGTGACAGAACCTATTGGCTATACAATTGACTGCCAAAAGAACAAATGACTCTGTCCTCGAAGAAACACAGCCTGTGTGCCTGTGTGCTACTCAGTGGCAAGGATCATGAGACTTCCTCTTACATACTTCAGGCAAATTATCAGAAGGGATCAATCCCTGGGAAAGATGGTGGGTCAGAGAAGAAGGGGAAGACCCTCAAAGAGAAAGATTGACACAGTGAGATCATGACGATGCTTGAGGCTAGGATTTGGGGTTTGTAGGGTGGCTGTGAGATGGAGCCAACTCCGTGGGATCTAACAATTAATCAAGGTTGGGGTCTGAAGGAGATGTCATATCTCATATGGTAAAGACCCATTTTCACAAGACACCGGAACCAAGCGTGAGAGACCAGCAGCAGTGTGAGAGGAAAGACATCACAGAAGTGGTACTCTAAAAAGCTAAGGTTAATGCCAAACCAGACTTCATTCTTCAGGATCCCACAGCTGTACTGTGAGCATCCCAGGCAGGGGTTCATCCCTGAGGTTGGGCCTCCTCTGTGTCTGGCTCTGATACCTTGGCAAGTCCATTCTCCTCTGTGGGCCTGGATGCCCATGACAGGTTGCTCCAGATGTTTCCCAAGGCTCCTTCTGGCTCTGCTGTTGACTAGCTCTGGGTTCTGCGACTCAGATCAGCAGGATGACAGCTTTGCCCACCTTTCAAGTCACCAGGGTGATTCATCCAAGAAGTCAGGTGGATCACCAACCTCCAGGCTTTGTCACACCTCCTCATCTGTTTCTGTGTGGCTCTCCCCACCAAGAAAGCTCTTTCCACCCTGGTGGGTATTCATTCATTCTTGCCACATAGATTTATTGGATGCCACTGAACTACCCCTTCTTGTATGAAGTCTTTTCTGACTACCATGGAGAACTAGCTTCCCGTCTTCATGCTCCCAGGCCCCAAGCTTATTTCCCCTGAAGCACATCCTATCTGATTGTCCTCACTGGGCATCCTGTGAGCCTGAGCCTTGCAGAGGCCACTCCTTGAGGACAGCTTCGAGTCTGATTCATGTCAGGCTTGGTTCACAGTGAACAGTGTGAGAATCTATCTAATGAATGAATGATAGCCCAGAGTCCTGGGCTAAACAACAGCCCTTAGGCCTCATCCCCTCTCTTGCTGAGATGCAGTCACCTGTCCAGTCTGTCACCCTGAGAAGTCCAGGCCCACTGGGCCATCAGAGTCATTAATGAGCATTGATTCTGATCCTCCCATCCATCAAATCGTGCGAGCTCCTTTCCTTAAAGAACATTAGGGAGCAAATGCATCATCGGTGACTGGAGGCCCAATAAAGCAGGCACCTCGAGAAATTTAGTATTCAACTCGTAAAGGCCTTAAAAGCATTTTTCAATTATGAATGGCCTGGGGGGAGTCGTTCTTTCTTCGCCGGGGGATGAATAAAGATGGAAAATAATAGCATATCAATATTGTTGCAACTTAGCAGGATTAATCTGGAAGAGTTAAAGTCCCCACTTCTGCTCACTACATGTGTGCTCAGGTGCACTGGAAGGACTTGGCTAAGGCGGACCTCACTGGGCCCCCATGACTGGGCTCACCAGTATCTCAGGCAACTTGACCTTCTCCTCATCTCCCCTGTGGCATCCTTCCAGAACATTGCTGAAGCTGTTCTTCTTATCCCCAAGGGCCCTCTCGCTAAGATTCACACCATATCTAGGGCTTTAAAAGGATCTTTATCCTGATGTTGGTGATGGTTACTCAAATCTACATAAGTGCTAAAATACCATAGATTCTCTCTCTCCATAGATTCTCTCTCACACACACACATACAAGAAAAAAAGAAAAGCGCATGGAAAAACTGATGGAATCTGGAAAGATGAATAAGACAAGTTAAGTGCATTGCATGAACATCAATTTCCTTATCTGGGCAATTTACTGTGGTTATGTGCCTCTGATACAGGCCATGGTCTTTGCAATCACTTGTTATGTGTTATTGAGTGAGAAAGGAGACAAAACGCATGTGCTAATCCATCCCTATCCTGCAAAAAAGATGTCCGTGCCCAAGTCTTCACAACCTGTGAGTATGTTAGGCTACATGACAACAAGGAATTAAGGCTGCAGATGGAACAAAGCTTGTTAATCAACTGACTTTGAGATGGGGGAGCTATCTTGGGTTATCTGGGTGAGCTAAATGCAATTACAACATCCTTTTCTGTAAGAGAGAGAAACAGAAGCAGTAAGAGTCAGAAAGAAATTTGAGCCTTTCTCCGAAGATGCCACCAAAAAGGCAGAAAGAAGCCCCTGCCCCTCCCAAAACTGAAGCCAAAGCAAAGGTGTTAAAGGCCAGGAAGGCAGTCCTGAAGGGCATCCACAGCCAAAAAAAAAGAAGATCTATATATCACCCACCTTCCAGAGATATAAGATACCGAGGCTCTGAAGGCAGCCCAAATAACCCCAGAAGATCGCTCCCAGAAGAAACAAGTTTGACCACTATGCCACCATCAAGTGTCCCCAGACCACTGAGTCAGCCATGAAGAAGATAAATGATAACAACATACTTGTGTTCATTGTGGATGTCAAGGCCAACAAGCACCAAATCAAACAAGCTATAAAGAAGTTTTGACAATGATGTGGCTAAGGTCAACACCTTGATTGGCCTGATGGAGGGAAGATGGTGTATATTCAACTTACTCCTGATTATGATGCTTGGGATGTTGCCAACAAAATTGGAATCATCTAAACTCAGTCTGGCTGGCTAATTTTAAATACAAATTTTTCTCATAAAAAAAGAGATTTGAAGATGCTCTGCTGCTGACTTTGAAAAGGAAAGAAAGGGCTATGAGCCAAAGAATAAAAGTAGGTTCTGCTGCTGTGAGCTGATGAGTCAATTCCAGTTCATAAGACCCTATAAGACAGAGTAGGCCTGTCATACAGCATGTTCTAGGCTGTACTCCGACAGCGACCTTTAGCGAGAAAGGTGGGAAATCTCCCATTCCACCCTCAGTCTTCAAGTCTTCTTCAAGTGCTTTTCAGTGCTTCAAGGCTTTCTCACTCTCAGAAAGCAATGCAGGTTGTTGATGAATGTTCCCCTAATAATAATGCCATATTCTTCTTCATATAACCTATCTTCTCTGATGGTTTGCTCAACATATAGATTAAATAGGTAGGGGGGAAAGGATACAATCATGATGCACACCTTTCCTGATTTTGAACCTTGCAGTATGCCTCTGTTCTGTTCAGACAACTGCTTCTTCGTCTATGTGTAAGTTTTACATGAATGCAGTTAAGTGTTCTGGGATTTCCATTCTTCTCAATGTTAGTCATACTTTGTTATGACTAATAAGACATAATCAAATGCCTTCCTATATTCAATAAGTACAAGCAAACATCGTCCCGCTGTGCTAAGATGCATCTAACCTCAATAACAATATTATTCCTTGTTGTGTGGCCTCTTCTGAATCCAGCTTGAATTTCTAGTAGTTCCCTGTTGATGTACTATGCCAGCCATTTTAAAATAATCTTCAGTCAGCTTTTACTTGCACATGATATTAATGATGTTATTCAATTATTTTCATGCCTTTTTAAAAATAGGAACAACTATTGATCTCTTCCAGTCAGTCTCTACCAGACAGTAATAAGGTCGTGTGTTTTTGTTTTTAAAGTTTCCTTCTGTTGAGCATTTTATTTAATGTTTTTGCATCATGTAGGAAAGGCAGGATGGGAGTTTTTATTCCCCTTTTACAACTGGGAAACTTGAGTCGTGCTCGACTCGAAGACAATTGACAACAACAACAACAAGGAGCTTTGGGGAGCTCTGGTGCTGTGGTCTGTAGGGAGTTGTGTTAATCCAAAGAGTGTGCCTCTCTGGTGTTTCTAATCCACCCTGAGGGGGGAAACATAGGCAATCTCCTCTTACGTGAGTTATAATCTCCAAGAATCTGCTAGAGACTCAGCTATAAGCTATGAGGCAGTTCAACTTGGGGACCGTGATTAAGTGTGGGAATGGAGCTTTAAAAACTAGTCCTGGTACAGTAGGTTACATACTGATCTGCTAACCTAAATGTTGGTAGTTCAAATTCCACAAACACTCTATGGAGGAAAGATGCCACAATCTCCTCCTGTTATGATTCACCACCTTGGAAACCACTGGTGGGTCACCAGGAATCTCAATCGACTTTATAGTAGTGGATTGGGTTTGGGTTTTTGTTTTGTTTTTAATTTTTTTAAAAATTTTATTACTTTTTGTGTTTGTTCCATCAAATCGGATCTGAGTGGTACAGGAGGAGATTGCCGCTCCTTCTCCTGCAGAACATCTGAACCATGTACCTCTGGGATTGCAGTGCAGCTTTTTGCCACGAAGCCACCAGAGCTCCCTTGGGCTGGGGGATTTTGTGGTTGGTTTTGGTTTGCGGGGGCTTTTTAATTCATTGTAATCAAAGTTTACAGAGACTTAGGATTCCCAATCATTCATTGTTGCACTTTTCTCCCTGCCCACCCTCTACCCCTCAAATCACTCCTCTCCTTGAAAAGAAAAAGAAAAACTCTTTCATTGTTATACAATCCCTCCCCACAGGTTCACTCCACTATGCAGCCTTCACTCTGGACCTCTGTAATGACAAGAATACCCATTCATATATCCCAAACAGTTCTCTCCCTCATCTGTTTCAACGCAATATACATCATTCCTCCCCTCCTTTTCTGTCTTCCCTCAACCCTGATGTCAGTCCCATTTTACAACAATGGCCCTATGTAATATTTGTCCTTTTGTGACTGAGATATTTCACTCAGCGTAATGTCCTCCAGGGTCATCCATTTTGCATAATACTTCATGAGTTCCTTGTTTTTCAATGTGGCGTAGCATTCCATTATATGAACATACCAGAGCTTCTCTATCCATTCATTTGTTGATGGGCACTTGTGTTGTTTCCAACTCTTTTCTATTGAGAACAAAGCTGTGATAAACATGGGTGTGCGTATATCTGCTTGGATGTCAGTTATGGTCTCTTTGGGGTATATTCCCAGTAGTAGAATTGATGGGTCAAATGGTATCTCTATTTGCAACTTTTCGAGAAAGTGCCATATCGCCTTCTACAGAGGTTGCACCTTTTTACACTCCCACCAACGGTAAATAAGGGTTCCAGTTTCTCTAAAACGTCGCCAGCCTTGTTACTTGCTGTTCTGTTAAATATTGCTATTTTGACTGGGATGAGATGATATCTCATAGTTGTTTTGATTTTCATCTCTCTTAGAGCTAGGGATTTTGAACATTTCTTCATGTGTTTGTTAGCCATCTGAATGTCTTCTTTGGTGAAGTATCTGTTCATATCCTGTGCCCATTTTTCAATTGGGTTATTTACCTTTATCTTGTTGTGGTGCTCGAGTATTTTGTAAATTCTAGATGTAAGTCCCTTGTCAGACATGTCATTACCAAGCCAATCTGTGGCTTCCCTTTTTACCCTGTTGGAAACGTTTTTGGATGTGCATAGGGGTTTAAGTCTTAAAAGGTCCCATAAGTCTATTTTATCCTCTCCTGGTTGTAGATTTTCCAGGATGCTTAGAAGACTGTTTATATTGTGGATCAGGACTTCTAGAGTTTTTTCAAGCTTTTCTTTAATGAAGTTTATAGTCCTTGGTTTTAGTCCTAGGTCCATAATCAACTTTTAATTGGTTTCTGTGTATAGTGTGAGGTGTGGATCTTGCTTGAGTTTTGTACAAATAGTTTTCCATTAAAGACTCATGGTGGCACGGCAGTTGAGCAGACAGCGGCTGACTGAAGGGTTGGCAGCTCAAACCCACGAAGAGGCTTTTCCACCAGAGGGAAAACCGGATGATTTGCTTCTGTAACAATTACAGCAGAGAAAACCCTATGGGACAGATCTATTCTCACACAAATGGCTGTAATTAGGAATTAACTGGGCAACACCCACCAATAACAACAGGTAATGGTGACGTATCCAAGCTTCTCTGTCAACTTCCAGAGTTTTCACCCCAATCAACCTGTCTCTCAACTTTCTGGCCTGAGTTCATGGAAGCAATGAGCCAGCAAGAAGAGAAAATAGAATTCTGGTACCAGATTTTGAACTTAAAAAAACCTAACTGCTAAAAAACAACAAAAAAAACCCCACCCAAACCTTAACTGCTGGAGGGGATTGAAACCCCTAAGGTCATGGAGAAGTGTTAAACACTATGGTTCAAACACTTGGCTGCTAAAAGTTTGCCAGTTCAAACCCCCCAACTGCTCTCTGGGAGAAAGATGTCACTGTCTGCTCCCACGAAAGTTTACAGCCTTGGAAGATCCAAGGGGCAGCTCCACTCTGTCCCATAGAGTTACGCACTATAACTCACAACCATCTCAACAGCAATAAGCTTGGTTGATTTTTGGTAATGTTAGATGGATCTTGGCTGAAAGCAGAGAGTACCAGAGGAATGTTTATTTGTTTCATTGACTATATAGAGGCATTTGGCTCTGTGGATCACAACAAACCGTGACTAACTCTGAGAAGAATGGGAATCCCAGAACACTTGGTTGTGCTTATGTGAAACCTATACTTGGACCAGGAAGCACTCATCAGAACAGAGTAAGGAAACACTGCATGGTTCAAAATTGGGAAGGGTGTACACCAGGGATGTGTCCTATCTCCATAACTTTTCAATTCATATGCAGAACAGATTATCTGGGAGGCTGGGCTTTATAAGGAGGAATATGGTTGTCATCAGGATTGGAGGAAGACTCTCAACAAGCTACATTATACCTGTGACACAACCCTGCTTGCTGAAGCTGAGGCGTACTTGAAGTGTTTGCTGTAGAAGGTCAAGGACTGCAGCCTTCAATATGGATTGAAGCTCAACATCAAGAAAAAAAAGGTTCTCACAACTAGTCCAATTGGCAGCATCATGATAGATGGTGAAGAGATTGAGATTTTTCACAGCTTCAGTTTGCTTGGCTCCACAGTCAACAGTCTTGGCACCAGCAGCCAGGAAATCAAAAAGCGTATCACGATGGGAAAGTCTGCTGTTAGGGACCTCTCAAAGGTACTCAGGAGCAACAGTGTCTCTCTGGAGACTAAGGTGCACCTGATACAGGCCATGGTATTTGCAATCACTTGTTATGCCTTGAATATAAAGGATGGGGGCTATGGGCCAAGAAATACAAGTAGCAACCAGAAGCTGGGGAAAAATTCTAAAGCCCAGATTCTCCCTTGTTAGGTGCTATTGAGTTGATTCTACCTGGCAGTGACCCTGTGCACAGCAGAACAAAGCACTACCCAGCCTGACGCCATCCTCAGTCACTGCTGTCAGAGCCCTCTGTCACAGCCATTGTGGTGACCTATCTCACGAAAGGTCATCCTGTTTTTCAGTGGCAATCTACTTTACCAAGCTTGATGTCCTTCCCTAAGGACTGGTCCTTTCGGCCCCAAGTATGAGATGACATCCCAGAATTCTCACTTTTAAGGAGCATTCTGGCTGTACTTCAACCAAGACAGACATGTTCATTCTTTCAGCAGTCCACGGTACATTCAATGTTCTTTACCAACACCACAATTCAAAGGCACCCATTCTTTTTCTGCTTCCCTTATTCATTTTTTACCTTTCACGTGCATATGAGGTGAGTGAAAGTGCCATGGCTTGGATCCAGCTCACCTCGAAATGATGCCTCTGCTCTTCAATACTGCAAAGAGGTCCTTCGCAACAGCTCTCTTCCTAGAGCTTCCAGAAGGAACCATTCTGTGGATACTTCGATTTTAGTAAGACTCTGACCCTGAAAACAGTAAGATAATAAATGGCTTAAAGCCATTTAAGTTAGTGGTAATTTGTTACAGCAGCCATAGAAGATAATACAATTCCTCATTGTCGTGGAGGTCTGACCTGCCTTCCCAATCTCAACTGAGCTGTTGGCTCCCAGGTTACAGAAACCCAAAAAAGGATAGCAGGGCTTACAGTTGTTGCTGTTGTTGTTGTTGTGTGCCATTGAGTTGACTACAACTCATAATGACACCATGAATAACAGATCCCCATGAACAGCCCTGTCCTACCCTGTGCCATCCTCATAATCTCTGATGCACTTGAGCCCATTTGTGCAGTCACTGTGTCAATCCACCTGGGTGAGGGTCGTCCTCTCTTTTGCTGACCTTTCCAAGCATGACAACCTCCATCTCCTAGTAACAGGCCCAAAATATGTGAGATGAAGCTTTATCATCTTTCACTCCAAGGAGCTTTCTGGGTACACCTTCTCCAAGATGTATCTGTTGGTTTTTTGGCAGTACATGGGATCGTCACTATTGTTCTCCAACACCACAACTCAAAGGCATCGACTCTTCTTCTGTCATCCTTATTCATTGTCCAGCTCTCAGAATCATAGCAAGTGATACAGTAGGGTATGCAGTAGGTATTCAATAATGACTTGGGTGTGGTTCAGTGGCAGGAGTGAGAAGGAATCCAAGGTGACCTAAGAGAAGAAAATATGAGAGGATATGTGGGTAACAGCAACAGGTGTGGTGGATGGGGCATAATGTTGGCTGGGGAAGCCCTGGGCACCAGTCCTGGGAACTGCAGAGAAATTCAGATCTCACGGCTGGAAGGACTCTCAATACCAAGCTAGTCCACCCATTGCATTTGAAACATGCAGAAGTGAGATCCTGAGATGGGAAAAGACTTCACCAAGGCCATTCAGCAAGCTGAAGTCAAGTCAGATAAGATTAGAAATTAGACAAACTGACCACTGTTACCTTGTTCCCAGCTCTACCATATGTGGGGTGGTGAGGACAGCCCTTACCCCTGACAGGACAGAAGTCAGTGGTCAGGTATGGATGGGGCTGGATGTGAAGATGGCCAAGGTATGCTCTTTATCCCCAAGAGCATCAGGTCCAGCAATGAACAAGGCTGTGAATAAAATTAGCCCAAATCCGCTACTGTGTGACTTGCAAGAAGTTCCTCTACCTCTCTGAGCCTGAGAGATCAAGGGATTGGCCTCAATCCTCAAGGACTCTCCAGTCCTAATGTGATATCATCTGGCCATGTGGTCCTAGATCGGGTCACAGGATTTCTCCTCAAGCTCAACTTCTCTTCAGGTTCTGCATGTTATAGAAGGATTGCAGTGATTTCCTAGAGAGGGTGAAATTAAGCTGCTCCTTGGAGGCAAGGATTTTGAAACTCTGTCTCATATACTTTGGGCATGTAGCCCGGAGGGGCCAGTCTCTGGAGAAGGATATCATACTTGGAAGAGTCAAGAGACAGTGCAGGAGAGAAAGACCCTGGATGAGATGGATTGACACAATAACTGGGGTAATGGGGGCAGATATACCAGAGAAAGTAAGAGTGGCTCAGGATAGAGCAGAGTTCAGAGCTATTGTGGCAAGTAACTCGATGGCACAAAGCAACAACAACAGTTTCCAACCAGGGGTCAGCACCAGGCACCCTCCTCCTCATTCTGTCCTGACCTTTGTCCTTCCACACCACCTTCTGCACCAGCATACTTGTCTGGAGACCCTAAACAAAAATTGGGAAGCCCCTGCCCTAGGAGAGGGTGGTGAGGGCTCAGATTTAACAGTATTACTAGAGTTGGTGTCATCCAATGTGGTAATTCATGGTGTCACCCTCCCCCTCACAGACCTCCTTCCATACTGGACCATACAGAAATCTTCATAATGTTTATTATCAATTTTATTCTCAGAATAATATGTGATAGACTTCTAAATAGCTTAAGTGTAATACTTATTTCTATGTAAAAATCCCAACAACAAAATTAAGACAGTCTGGTGGTTCAGTGTGTTAGGAGCTGCTCTGCTACTTGAAAGATCAGTGGTTCAAAGTTACCAGCCACTCACCTGGAGAAAGGGAATCGATTCCCAGAAAGAGTTAGATCCTTGGAATCATAGTAGAAGGTGAATTGGGGCTGAATTAACCGCAGTGAAATGTTAACAATAAGAGTGTTTTACAAAATCCACATTGAATTCCATCTTGTATTAGTTTATAATGCTATTTGTCACTGAACAGGAGCCTTGATTTTTCTCCTTGTCTTTTAGTTATAATTTCATTCTCAAAAAAGTTACTGATATAGGTTCACAAATACTAATCACGACAATGTTGTTGTTATTGTTATGTGCCATCAAGTCATGTGTGACTCTTAGCCACCCTGTGTACAACAGCCCTATATCCTGCTTTATCCTGTGCCAATCTTCTTGTCTCTGACACACCTACCCCCATTACCGCAGTGACAGAATCAATCCATCTCATCAAGGGTCTTCCTCTCTTGTGCTGTCCCTCCACCCTCCCAAGCATGACGTCCCTCTCCAAGGACTGGTCCATCCTTGCAACATGAATCCTTGTCTCCAAGGGGCAGCCTAGTCTCACCCTCTCCAGGACAAACCTGTTTGTTTTCCTAGCAGTCCATGGTATATTCAATACTCTTCTCCAGAACCACAACTCAAAGACATCAATTCTCCTTCTATCATCCCTAGTCATTGTCCAGCTTTCTGATGCATAGCAATTAATTGCAAAGACCATGGCCTGAATCAGGCACACCTTAGTCTCTAGACTGACATCATTGCTCTTCAGTACTCTGAAGAGGTTCCTGTCAGCAGACTTTTCCAATGCAATTTGTCTTTTAATGCCCTGACTGCTGGTATACCAAGAGTGTTTATTGTGAAGCCAAGCAAACAGAAGCTGTTAACAATCTCAATCTCTTCATCATCTATCACAATGCTGCCCAATTGGCCTAGAGGTGAAAATGTTTTCTTGACGTCGGGCTTCAATCCATATTTAAGGCTGAAGTCCTTAGCATTCTGCAGCAGAAACACCAGATAATTTGACAAAATTAATGTCTATTAAAAACACCAGCAGCCATAAACACACCTGTTGGTGCTTACAGCGCATGCAGGCAAAGCAGTGAGATTTGAAGCATCATTGTAATTGGGTGATAACAATATCTCTGACGAGAGCCTATTAGCAGGTTCAAAAAGTAAGTGAGCATAGAGTTTTAGCCTTGCAGGTATATTGATACATGGAAACTAAGTCTGTTGTTGTTGCTGTGTACCATAGAGTCAGAACGGACCCATAGTTGACCCTCCAGTGGGTTTTCAGAGGCAGTTAATCACATGGGAGGAGATTACTTATCCTTCTCCCATGGAACCAGGCTTGAGGAGGGGAAGTCTATGTTGTTATAACTAACTAAATGTGTTCTTATTTAAAATATAATGAATTTCTGCATAAACACTGCACAAAAATAGTGTGGACAGTAATTTTGGTGTCATTTGTTATAATTCACACCCTACCTACACACTGCACCCCTCTCTAGTGACACCATTGCACAAATTATATGATACCAAAAACATCTGGATCCAAAGTCCCCTCTCTCCATTCCTGGGTCATCTCGGAAGCTCCTCTAAGATCTGCCATGACCACCACTGACTGTCTGGACCCCAACTTTCAGCTCTTGCACTCTGCTTGCTGGTTCAATTTTCTTCTTAGGCCTCACAGCCTTCAAAAATCCTCCTAATAACAACATCCTGATGCTCCCAACCCCTAAACTTTTCAAATTTCACCCTGTAGAGAGGTCTCTAGACAGCTCTGGTGATGCATATCTTTATGGGAAGATCTTTATAGGAAGAGAGGCCTACAACAGCACTCAACTGTTATCCAAAAGGTCAGCAATTCAAACCCACTCAGTGTAAGGAAAATCTCAGTGATCTGCTCTCATAAATATTTTTCTTTTTAAAACTCCAGTGCTATTGAGTCAATTGTGATTCACTGGGGCTCAAGGGAGCAGAACAGAGCTGCTCCCTAGGGCTTCCAAAACTGTAATCTTCTCAGCCTGGACTGCCGCATCTTTCTCTTGGGGAACAGCTAGTGGATTCAAACCCCTGACCTTGTGGCTAGCAGCCAAGTGTTTAACAACTGTGCCACTAGGACTTCTCAATAAAGACTGTAGCCTAGAAAATACTGTGGGAAAGTTTTATTCTCTGTTACATGTGTTTGTTATGAGCCAAAAAAGATTCAGTGATACCTAACAAAAGGGCTTGCAAAGAAGTGAATCTCAGGACAAAAATTAATGCACACAGAGGGTAACCACTTGCATGGAGGTCACACAGTGGTGGTATCTATTCTAAAAGCCAGTGTCTTACCTGGGCCCACTTCTCACCATCCTAACACTGTCCAGTGACTAACTCCCTTCAATAGTGTGAAGGACAGGGAGAGCAGCCAGCCTGGCTGACCGAGGCCCAAGGCCAAAGTGATGCTATTCTTTCCTCGAGTGAGCTCCTCCCACCCTGCGCCCAATTTAGCCATTTAATGCAGCTGGCCCTTCTATGTCCCTGCCTCTGAGATTAGCTCTGGAACAGGGCTTTGAACGCCTGCCCAGAGACACTCAGCTTAAAACACCGGGAACCAGAAGAAAAAAAATCGACCACATTTAATGGAGCCGTCAGAGGGTGAGTCTGGGCCTCCATTATGCAGCCCTGCCCACCCAGGGAGCCCGGCCACGTGGCTGCCTGACCACAGCATTAAGGCGACAATAGGCCAGGCTGGGGGAGGAGCCCCTGAGTCCCAGGCCTGAGGCCTGCTTCTCCCTCTCCCCCAAGGCCCAGGGCCCCAGGGATTCTTGGCGCCATTCTATTGTGAGTGGAGAAGACCTCATTGATAAACCCACTCCTTCTAGTCTGAGGGCTGCTCCAGGAGAAACCCTGGGCTGCTCTCTAAAGCCAGAACACTCCAAAGGACTGGCCATCTGCTCTCTACTGCTAAGGTGGAGATGGTGGTGTTTGTGGGCCTGGTGCCCCCAATCCACACTGCCTAATGCCAGAACACTATTGATGCTTCTCTCCTTTTGTTTTTTTAAGAATTGCTCTCCTCCCCATCCATGCCACCCTATATTGTCTCCCCAAAAGCATTCCAAGGCACATTAGTTTCTCATGAAGCTTCATATGAAAGGAGAAGATCAAAAGTGGAGGAAGTGTGGGAAACACTGCAAATGCTAGAATGCCAGATCCCACACAGGAGAGTACACACAGGAGAGTAAAGGCTCTGAGAAGTCCTGCAAGAGAACTTGACTGTATTGAACCCGTTGCCTGGCCTCAATTTGATTACAGAACTCTCCTCCTACCTTTGCAGAATACCCATTAGTAATGCTGAGTGTGCCAAGGAACACTGTATTTTAGAGGTCTGAGTTGTTTTCTTCCCAAGTCCAATCAAGAAAAAGTTTGCAAAGAGAGTACGATGGCCTTCGAGGGAAGGGAGGTAGCCACCACTCCATGATGGAAAGTCAATGTCACACAGTGAGAAGAGTGTGTAGAACCCTACATCCCAGACTCCCAATCCAATTCTGGTAGAGCAGGACCTTGGTCGTGAAAGGAAGGTCTCTTGTCCTCATCTGTGAGACCTCTCAGCAGCATAGCCACACTTACACTGATTCACAGACTACGGTTGAAATCTGAAGACTCAGTGTCCTAGTGGAAGCCCTAAGACAAACAACAGGAGACCTGGGTTCTGCTTCAGCTTTCCAGGAGGGCTTCTCTGTGTGACGGCCACAGGGTTGAGCCCCAGGCTTGTCCACACGGGCACTTTTCTTCTGTCTTCTTGGGATGCTGTGCTGTTTGTGTTAACCTTCTCTGAGCTCCCACCAACTGAAGGTCACCGAATGCTCTGTGTAGGTCCTGTACCGGGTGCTGAGGCCTCAGTTCACCCTCATTCATCATGATTACCTCACTGAGGCCAAGCTGTAATACCAGTTGCTGAAGTCTCCAATGAAATACAGCTGTTTGGTAAATAAGTCTCTCCCAGATGTAAGGAAGGAAAGCAAAGAGAACATCAGGGCTCCTTTCATCCCAGGGACACAGGACTCATGCACTGGGACAGATCATGTCTTCCAAAGACGGTCACCACACAATTTCCATCCCACATGCTCTTCTTACAATGCGACATTCACCCTCTATGTTCCCTCCCTCAAGTCTGGGTGGACATGTGACTACAAAAGAAGTGACACAGCATGGTTTGGGGTGCAAGGTTGTAAAAGGAGCTATAACTTCCTCAAGGAACCTAGACACTGTGATGTGAGAAAACCCAGGCCTCCTCGTACATGGCCCCATCATCTGCCAGAATCAACCATCAAAAATGCAATGGAAGAAGACCCCAGTCCCTGCTGCAATCTAATGGTAACGACCCAGAGCAAGAACCGTCCCACCGAGCCTGGTCAATAATTGAAATGGAGACAGAAAAAAAAAAAAGGATTGCTGTAAGAGTACCTTCGGGATATTATTTTATGCAGCAATAGATAATAGAACAATGATAAGGAGCTGCGTCCTCAAACCTGTGCGGGAGGCAGGAGAGCCTGCTACGTCCTAAGCATCCCTCTCTCTTCTTCTTTACTTTGTTATGCTGGCTCCCAATCACATGACAATAATCCACACTAAGGAAAAGGGTGCTCTGGTGCTTTAGCAGTAAGGAATTGTGCTTCCAACACAAAGATACACAGTTCAAATCCACTAGGCTCCACCAGAGAAAGATGGGCAATCACCTTCCTTGAAATTCACTGCCTCAGAAAAACCCGCTGGAGGATCAGCTGTAGGTGAGTTCCCACTCAGTAGTACGTAACAACACTAACCTGGGAAACCTTTGAAAGTTAAAAAGTCCATGCTCAGATTAGATCAGGCTCAGAAGAAGGGTGATAATGATCTCAGTACACTAACAATGGCTATTCACTGAAGACAGAGAAATCTGATAGCATTGATTAAAATTATACTAATGTATCAGTTACCCTGCTCTGTTCTGACAACTGCCTCTTGGTCTAAGTATAGGTTTCACATTAGCATGATTAAATGTTCTGGGATTCCCATTCTTCTCAGAGTCAGCCACAGTTTGTTATGATCCACATAGTCAAACGCCATTGCATAATCAATGAAACACAGATAGACATTCTTCTGGTATCACCTGCTTTCAACTAAAATCCATCTAACATCAGCTACAATATCCCTAGTACCACGACTCCTTCTAAACCCAGCCTGGACTTCCGGCAGTTCTCTGCTGATGTGCTGTTCTAATTGTTTTTGGATAATCTTCAGTAGAATCTTGCTTGCATGTGAAATCAATGATATTGTTCTGTAGTTTCCGCACTCAGTGGGTCACCCTTCTTTGGAATGGGAACAAATAGAGATCTCTTCCAGTCAGTTGGCCAAGTGGTGGTTCTCCAGATTTCTTGGCCAAACTTGGTGATCACATCCAGGGCAGCATCTGTTAGCTGAAATATGTCAATTGGTATACCATCTATTCCTGGGGACTTATTTTTTGCTATTTCTTTCAAAGCAGCTTGAACTTCTTCCTTCATCACCATAGGCTCTTGCTCAAATGTTATTTCATTAAATTCTTCTGTATCTGCCAATTCCTTTCTATACAATGACTCAGTATATTCCTTCCATCTTCTTTTAATACCTCCTGGATCACTTCATATTCTGCCTAAAGCATCCTTGATTATAGCAACTCTAGGTTTGAATTTGTTGTTCAGTTCTTTAAGCTTAAGAAATGCTGAGCGAGTTCGGCCCTTTTGATTTTCCAACTCTAGCTCCTCTCACATTTCATTGTAATATTTTGCTTTGTCATTCCGTGCTGCCTTTTGGAATCTTTTGATCAGCTCTTTAGTATCTTGAATTCTTCCTTGTGCTTTGGTTTGTCTATGCTCCAGTGCAATCTTCAGAGTTTCTTCTGACATCCATTTTGGTCTTTTCTTCCTCTTCTGTCTTTGTAATGACCATTTGCACTCTTCCTGGATGATACATTTGACATCCTCCCGCAACTCATCTGGTTTTCTCTCATTAGTGTTCAAGGCCTCAAACCTGTTCCTGAGATGATTCTGAAATTCAGGTGGGATGAAATCAAAGTCATATTTTGGCTCCTGTGGGTTCCATTTAATTTTCCTCAGCTTCAGCTTGAACTTGCATATGAGTAGTTAGTGGTCTGTTCCACAATCAGCTCCTGACCTAGTTTTCACAGCTGATATTGAGATTCTCCAGTGCTTTTTTCCGCAGATGTAATCGATCTGATTCCTATGCATACCATCAGGTGAAATCCATGTGTATAACCTGCATTTATGTTTCTTATAAAATGTATTTGCAATGAATAAGTCATTGATTATACAAAATTCAATCATTCTATCTCCAGGTTCATTTCTGTCACCAAGCCCGTATTTTCCAACTACTGATTCTTCTCTGTTCCCAACTTTTGCGTTCCAGTCACCCATTATTATCAATGCATCTTGATTGCATGTTCAATCGATCTCCAACTATAAAAGAACAGAGCAGGGTAACACCATATGGTTCAAAATTGGGAAGGGTGTACGCACGGATGTGTCCTATGTCCATACCTTTTCAACCTGTATGCAGAGCAGATTATCCGAGAGGCTGGGATCTATCTATCGATGAGGAGAAGTGTGGCATCAGGATTGGTGGAAGATCTATTAACAATCTGCATTATGCAGATGACAAAACCCTGCTTGCTGAAACTGAAGAGGACCTCATGCAATTGCTGCAGAGGGTCAAGGACTGTAGCCTTCAGTATGGACTGAGGCTCAGTGTCAAGAAGACAAAGATTCTCACCACTGGACCAACTGGTAGCATCAGGATGGATGGCGAAGAGATTGAGATTGTTCACAGCTTCAGTTTGTTTGGCTCCACAGTTAACTCTCTTGGCACCAGCAGCCAGGAAATCAAAAAACATATTGTGATGGGAAAGTCTGCTGTTAGGGACCTCTCTAAAATACTCAAGAGCAGTGGTGTCTCTCTGGAGACTAAGGTCCGCCTGATACAGGCCATGGTCTTCGCAATCACTTGTTATGCATCAGAGAGCTGGGCAATGACTAAGGAGGATAGAAGGAGAATTGACGCCTTTGAGCTGTGGTGCTGGAGAAGAGTATTGAATGTATCCTGGACTGCCAAGAAAACAAACAGATTCATCCTGGAGAGGGTTAAGCCAGGCTACTCCTTGGAGGCAAGGATTTTGGGGCTTCGTCTGACATACTTTGGACATGTTGTAAGGAGAGACCGGTCCTTGGAGAAGGACATCATGCTTGGGAGGGTGTAGGGACAACAAAGGAGGGGAAGACCCTCTATGAGGTGGATTGATTCAGTGACTGGGGTAATTAGGATGGGTGTGTCAGAGGCAATGCGATTGACACAGGATAGAACAGGGTTTAGGGCTGTTGTACTTAGGGTCTCTATGAGTCACAAAAGACTCGAAGGCACGTAACAACAATAACAACAATGTATCAGTGCTGGTTCATTAACATGACAAGTGAGCCAACGTAAGATGTTAATAAAAGTGGAAACTGGGTTGGGGGGGGTACATGAAAACTCTCTCAACTATCTTTGCAAGAATTCTGCAAATCTAAATCTACTCTAAAATTTTTATAAATTAGTAACAAGTCTATGTCGTGCTTATTCTCACAACTCCCTGTATTATATCTACAACCTCCCCGTGTTTGTTGCTGTTGTATTGTTGTATTGTTGTTTACTGTCGAGTTGGAACCTACCCATAACTGACCCTCTGGTGGGTTTTCAGAGTCAGTAAATCTCTCAGGAGGAGATTGCCCATCCTTCTGCAGGGCAGCTGGGGTATTTGAACTCAGTGCCTTTGGGATGGCAGTGCAGTTTCTTAGCACTAGGCCACCAGATTTCCCTAGAGTTTGCTGTACATTTCTATAATCCAGGCTTGTACATTCCTATAATCCTCAATAGGCTTGCCAGTTAGATGTCATGAGACCATTTTATAGCTGAGGAAACCAAGAATCAGAGAGGTTGAGTGAGTTAGCCAGGGTTGAACAGTCTTTGAGGGGAGGGCCAAGATTTGAGGCAGATCTCTATGGCTTTCCCTCCGCAGCTGCCTGCCTCCTTTCTCTCCTGGGGTAAGCTGAGATAGGAAGTAGAGTACCCAGGCCTGAGCCCCACCCTGGCTCTGGCATTCACCAACTGTGTCTTTTTGAGCCATTTTCTCTGTCGCTCCAAGCCTTCGTTTTCTCATCTGTGAAATGGGATTATGGACACAGTGACTGTGGTTTGTTTGTGACAGGAGACAATGTGATGGTGAATGCTGTTCAAGGCAGGAAACTGAGACCCAGAGAAGCTCAGGAGCTTGTGCTCAGCCAGGCAGGAACAGGTGACAGCCTGATATGTGTTCAAGACCCGGCCAGTGGCCTGACACACTTGTTAGAGGACCATGAAGGAGGAAGCCCAATCCCTTCCTCCTGGCTCACATCAACAAACTGTGCCTGTGGTCTCCATCGTTGTGCCCTCTCCCAGGCCCAGTGTCTGTCTTCCTCACCCTGCTCTGGGCCCAGGGACTGGTCTACGCAGGTGACTCAGACACCTTCCCACTGGCTTCTCCATGGATCTGACCAATAGGAGGCACAGAAAGGAGGTGAGAGAGGTAGGAGAGAGAGGATCGCAGAGACAGACTCACAGCACTAAGACTGATAACACAGGAGAACCTGAGTTCCTTCTGGCCTCAGGGAGGGAAGGTGATATGTCCAAGGTCACACAGTGTGTAGACTGGTAATCCTCAGTCTGCTCTAACTTTAAGTAAGAAGGATGAGTATAGGGACAGTAAAAAAGATGCCACCCCAGACACCGGTGGAATCCAGGAGTTCCAGAGATAAAAGGAACAGAAGTGCACTTGCTCTTGTAATTCCAAGTTCCTTCAGCATCAAAAGGGTTCTTCCATGGCCCTCCATGTAGGATACTCCGTAATACAATCCAAACAGCTTCCCCTTTCTCAAGTCCTTGCAACAAAACTTAGTCATCAATTAGATCAAGTGCAGGCGCTACTGACAATCTAGTTCAAATCCTGACTCAATTGCAGGTTAGCCAGGTGTTAGCTTGAGCAAGGGATGGAGCCTCTCTGTGCCTTGGTTTCCTCTTCTGGAAAATGGAGACAGTGATAGTACATGCCTGGTAGGACTCTTGTGAGGCTAAAATGAGTTAGCACTCATAAAGTCAATGCCATTTCTCAACTTCAACAAACACAAGTTTTCTCATTGTCGACTCACTGAGTTAACCTCAAAAGAGCTTGAGTGGGGAAAGCAAGTTGCCATGGGCTGCTAGCCTAATGGTTGACAGTTCAAATCCACACAGCATAATTCAACACTATAAAGGTTTGGTGAGACTTTGTAATGATATTAATTAATTAATGATAATTAGGGGCCCTGGTGGCCTAGTGGCAAGAAGCCGCACTGCAATCTGAAGGCATCCAGTTAGAATCCACACACCGCTCCGTGGGAGAAGGATGGGTAATCACTTCCTGTGCAATTATCTGCCTCTAAAAACTCACTGGAGGGCCAGCTATGGGTCAGTTCTGCCTCAACAGCACACAATAACAACAATGATAATTAATATTATAAAACAAAAGGTGTCTGAGTGAGTGAATGACACCCAGTATGATTTGTAACCTTTCACTGAAATGAAAAAGAATAAAGGGAAAAAGAAGTAAAAAATAAAAAAATCACCCAGTAATTCTGAGGAAGGCCTGATGAACTAACTGCTTTTATAAAGATTTCAGTCAAGAAAACATAGGCTCCTGATAAGCTGGTGGCCAGCCTGGTAGCAGCTATCAGGAATGACAAGCTTGCCTCAGGTCGGAGCCAAGAGAGCATGTCCAAGCTGGAAGGACTCTGGAGTCCCCCAATCCCAGGAGTGAACGGTCACTTAAAGAAACAGAGACCCTTTCCCTGGTCCCTTCTAGCTCCCTACTGACCCTGCGCATTTGTGTGCTGCTGGAGTAAGTGGGGAGAGGATGGAACTGCTGCCAGGTGCCGAGCCCCGTGCTCTTTCTAGAATCCCTCAGAACCTGGAGTGAGGGGTTTAGGACAGATGCTCTCCTTCCCAGGCTGCTTCCACATGCCTCCAGCCCAAAATGTTCATGCATCCACTGAGCTCCTGCTGGATGCAGAGACCGTGCCAAACTCAGAGAACAAGGCACAGGTGGAGAAGACAGAACTACAGACAGCTGGAACACCATGATCGTCTGGTCCCGGATGTTCAGGAATCACCGGGTTCAGCAGGAATTGGCAATATGAAGATAGACCTGGCAAACTACTTCAGAAAGGTCCCAGCCTTGAAAATGCAAATTCTCCTGTGCGTAAAAGGGGTCACTGTGTATCAGAATCAACTTGTGGCAACTAACATCACAACAGCAGGCAAGCGGGCACTCTTATTTCACTTGTTAGCCAAACTGTGACCCAGATCCTCAGCCGCCCCTTCAGGATCATCCTTGAGTGTTTATCCCCTTCCCAAAGGCTCCCCTTCCTCAAACCTCAGCCGACTGGTCCTGCTATAGTCCACACTCTGATTTCAGGCTAGTCCATCCTAGAGCCGACCAGCAGAGGCTCTATGCTCTAGGACACACCCAAGATCTGAGGTAACATCACCCCAACTGCACCAGCCAGGGCAGATACAGCAAAGGTGGGCATTCTGGACCCGTGGAGCCTAGTCAAGGATCCCTGGCGGCACAGTGCTTAAGAATTTGGTTGCCAACCAAATGGTCGGCCAGTTGAACTCCGCAGAAGCTCCATGGGACAAAGACGTGGCCATGTGCTCCCCTAAGTTTGAAGCCTTGGAAACCCTATGGAGCGGGCAGTTCTACTCTGTCTTTTGGGGTCACTGAATTAGAATCAATTCAATGGCATAGGTTTTGGTTCCTGTTCTGCCTCTGCCACTAAGTCATGGTGTGACCCTCAGCAAGTCCCTTCCCCTCTCCAGGCCTCAGTTTCCCCATGAAGGCACAGCTGGCTTCCAGCACTGCAACCACAGTTGTGCTTTGTCTCAGGGTGGGTCTGCCCCTGGGTTTGACCTCCCCACCACGAGCACCCGGGGCTGGATCCCCAGGGCCTCCAGAAGCATCCACTTGGTTTTGGCTGCTCATCCCCCTACCCCCACCCCCCGGGAGAACAGAGGCCTCTTTGAAAGAGTCATACTCTGGTGACCCACATCTCCCTCAGCCCCCAGGCCCCAGCTCACCCCCTCGCTCGATCCCTTGCACCCAGGGCTCCTGTCTGCTCTTTGCCATGACTTCCAGCTGCCAGGAGAGGGGAGTTTGCTAATTCCACAGGAGGCGTGACCCCACACTCATTTATTTCAGACATGACCTTTGATTTCTCGAGTAGAGTGTAAATTACATGTCGCCAGCATAAAATATTAAATCCAATTTATACTTAATTATTGATGCTATTATGTATTCTATAGTAATGGCATCAGAAATCTCAGCCCCCGTCCGTGCCCAGTAAATAGCTTTTTTGCATTAGAGCCTCCTTGAGGTAAGAAATCTTGCTCCATTCCTTCTTCACAATATGATTGATGATTATGGGGAAGTTCGTAAATAGTCTTCCAGAAATATTTTCTCTGGCCGTCCGTAGCTCCGAAGGAAGGGGGGGCTGTGCTAATTATCGGGGTGGTGGGGCGGATGCAGCCCTCCCCACCGCCATTTGGAGCAGGTGGGTTGAGGGTTGGCGAGATGAGGACGGTTTAAGCAAAACCATGCTGAGTGGTTTAAGAGCGAGCGGAGGAGGGCCTTGGCGGTTTGCTGGAGGCTTGAAGTCACATGTAATCTTCACATGGACAGCGGGGTTTTGTGTTTTATTGAAACATTAATAATTCCGGCCTCTTGTAAAATATTCATGGTTCCTGTTGCTGCATTCAAACCCACTCACAGCCACTGCTTTTAATTTCCAGCCCTGCCCGTGCAGGCCTCGGCCGTCGACCACCCATTGCTCCTGTGCAATTTATTAAGTGGAGGTAACGGCGGCCATTGGGTGGTCAGGAAAATCGAGCTCAGGGTTCTCTGAAGTAACTGGTCAAAAGCCACAAAGACCAGCAACAGGGCAGGGCCACCACTAGGCAGGCCGGTTTTTTCTAGCTAATGGGGACATCAATGACATTGGCAGCAGGGACACTGGGTGGGGGAGAGGTCCAGTGAGGAGGACAAAGGTAGGATAAAGGAATAAAGGGGACCGAGGAGTGATGGTAAAGGGTACTGAGCTGACGACAGAGCATAGTCATAGCACAAGGCTGAGGCTGAGGACGGGAGAGGGGAGTGTAAAGGCATCAGGTTGTGGGACAGAAGATCACAGTTACAGTCAGAGCTTCACCTCCAACTGGCTATGATGTTCTAGTGGGTAATTTCCCTCCCTGAGCCTTAGTCAGCCCCACCTGGAAAATGGGTATGGAGGCCAAGCAGGAGCACAGCACCCAGCAAGCTGTCCTTGCGTGGTAAATGGCATTCATGACAAGTACTGGAGAAGTTTCATTAGTGTCACATGCAGAACCCTTGGTATCTAAGCTTGGAGAGATTTTTAAATGCCTAAAAATTCAACCCCTTGTTTGAACAGAGCAGCAGCAAGGCTCAGAGAAGGGAGTGACTTGTCCAAGGTCCCAAAGTCACTCCTTCTAAACAAGACTCAAATTGTACTCAAACTTGAGTTTGAAAATCAAGACCTTTCTCCCCCTCAAAGTTGAAATAATCCATGATCTAGGGAATATGATAAGCCCCCGCCCCAAATTGCCCCAAGCATACTCTTTGCACACCATGTCACTCCCAAAGAGCTAAGATTGCAAGATTCACTTACCATGCTGCTGGGGTCCTGCCCCAGCCCCACTTCCATCAAGGTAGCTGTAATTCTGCTCAGGAACCCTCAGAGTTCCCTGGGGCTCCAGCTATTTGCACAGCCTGCCAAAAGTCAGAAGAGATCCCCAGAAAGTCAGCCCCAATGGGACCTCAGCTATCAGCTTCCTCAGTTCCATGGCATGTGTGTGAAGAAATCGAGGAACAGAGAGGGTAAGTAGCTGATTCAATGTCACACAGCCCCAAACGCAACCACAACCCTTTAGCCTGTGGATCTCCATGCTGACTTTATTTGAGGAGGATTCTGCATAAGACTCGAAACAAGAGATCTGATATGGCCACACACACTTGGGTCACAGAGTCCTCTGCTCTGACCAGAGGTGGCCTGCCACATGCATGTGTCTCAAGCCAGATCCAGCTGTCTGGACATCTGTCCATAATCAGATGTAGGTCCATCCATAGCTGGGTATGTTCTGATTCAAACAGACAGATGTCCAAATCCATTAAGCAAATCCCCCACAACCAATCCCAAATGTCAATGCACTGAACAAAGGGTCCAAGAGGTGCCAGAGATCCCAGGGGACAGAGCCTCCTGATGCTCTGGGAGACAGGCAGGATAGCACAGTCCAGCCCACGGGCCCCAAAGGCAGAGGGGCAACATCCAGCATTGACCACAAAGAGAGAAGCAGGACACGAAATCTCTGAAAGTCCCCTAATATTGCTCTTGGCCCCAGAAATGAGTTTTTCTTCCCTTGAGCCCTAAATACAATATAGCTTGCTTTCAATAATGCATAAAATGTGCAAAGCAGAAACCCCCATAGCCCCACCCCCCACCCCCTTACCCCACCCCGCCTCAGATAAGCCCTAACGCAAGGTGGATGCATTCCAAGTGCTTTTCTACACGTTAGGTTTTTCCTTTGTGTGAATAGAGACAGTAACAGAACACACCCACCCTCTCTGCCTACCCTGATTTAAAACTCTGGAAGCTGCAGTACTGATGTTTCAAAATAAATTACATTGCGAATGAAGATGAAGTTTGTCTCTTCCTCTCCCTGGGCCTCAGTTTCCCCTTCTGAGTCAGGTTGGCGTTCATGCAGACCTCTCTTCCCCAAGCCTGGCAGCACAGGGCCTGTGGCAGGAGGCTTCCAGATTCCAAGAACACCCAGATGAACTCCTGGGTTTCTCTTTGATGCTCTCCAAACAAAATTCAAAGGGTTTACATCTGTGGTAGGGTCAGCCAGGAGGCCTGCCTGGCTAGCAAGCAGATGAGGGAGCCTGGGGTCTGTGTGGCAAGCAGACCTGCTGGGGTCTCATGAGGTGACCTCACCCGGAGTTCAGACCACAGCAAAGCCAAAGAGTGGTGGAAGAGGGGTCAGATGTTGCTCATCCCCAGCATGACCTTCACTTAGTTGTTTCCCCTCTCTGGACCTCAGTTGACATCAGCTGGAGGACTTACTAAAAATAGGGATTCCTGGGCCCCACCTGGGAGAATCTGAGTCTGAAAGTCTGAAAAGAAACAGATTCCCAACCTGCCACCCTCAGGATTTGCTTTGATCAAAGGGAGTAGACTTTATGGAAGAATATGATTCAAGGTAAGAAATAGGGTTTTGTGGAATGTTGGGTGTGCAGGAGCTAGTGGTTATGTTTGGCAAAGGTCTATATGGAAAAGAGACTAGAATAGGGGGGCTACAGACTATCAGCTGAAGGAAGAGAGAGTAACAACAACAAAAAAATGTGGTTTCCCTGACTGGGTATAAAAGGAAAGCCATTGTTAGCATGAAAGCTGTGCTGGTGAAGTGCGGCCAGAGCACCTCTGAAGGGTAAGGAAATAAACTGTTGTTGTTTTTTAAATTTTTTCTTTTTTGTTAATTTGCTAACAAAATTCATATACAATCATTCCCATTCATTATAAAATTAATCATCATTGCACAATGCCCACCATCACCTTGTCTTTTCAGATCCCCACCAGATCTTTTGCATTTCCTTTACCCATCCCTCCCTCCACCCATGAAATTGTGAGACCTTATGATTTCCCCCCTGCCGATCCCCACCCCTCTGCTCCCACCCTCCCCACCTTGGATTCTCATACACTTTTTACTAGTTATCTTTCTATTTCTACAAAAATGGGGTATTGTTCTTCTGAGAGTTCTACTTATGCAGAATTTGTCCTTAAGAGACTGAGTTAGGGTGAGCTCTGGTGGCCTAGTGGCAATCCCAGAGATGTGAGGTTCGAATCCACCAGATGCTCTGCTGAAGAAGGAGGGACAATCTCCTCCTGTATCAGTCAGATCTGATTTGACGGTACACACATTAAAATAATTAAAAATAATAAAATAAAAAAAAGAGACTGAGTTAGTTCACTCAGCATAATACTCTCCAGGCTCTCCCAAGTTATGTAGTAACTTTCTAAATCATTGTTTCTGAGTGTTGCATAGTCATCCATCCTGTAAATGTATCACAATTTCTCAAATCATTTAATTGTAATTGGACATCTGGGCTGTTTCCATGTTCTTGCGATGATGAATAATGCTGCTATGAAGGTTGGTGTACAAATCTCCATTTTTGTCTCAGTTCTAATTTCCTTGGGGTGTATTTATAGCCATGGAATAGCTGGATGACATCGGCTTTGCAAAGGGTTCTTTCTCAGTGCTGAAAGTACTTTCTGCTACTCCTTTAACCTTCATGAAATGCCTGCTACAAGCGAATTTGTGTTGGGGTGCTTTGGAAAGAAGGCTGCAGAGGAACGACGTCCAATGTGGGGAGAGAGGAGAGCATCCAGAGAGCCAGAAGTGAGAGTTAGGAGCAGATGGCAACAGAGATGCCTAAGGCACAGAGTAATGTAGGATGAGTGGGATCAAGTGACCCTTTTCCTTTAAAGGATGGAGGCTCTTATAAAAGGAAAAGGGGAGCATTTGGTGCATCAGCTAAGATTTGTGTTTGATGGCATGTTGTTGTTTTTGTTATGTGCTGTCAAGTTGCCTGCAACTCATAGCGACCCTATGTACAATAGCCCTAAACCCTGCTCTATCCTGTGCCAATCTTACTGTTTCCAACATATCTAGTCACATTACCCCAGCCACTCACCAAGTGCACTCACCAAGTGCGCTGTCACTCCACGCTCCCAAGCATAACGTCCCTCTCCAAGGACTGGTCCCTTCTTGCAACATGTCATACTGGGGAGGAAAAAAAAACAACACAACAAAACCTCCACCAAAACAAAACTATAATAAAAATTATCTGCTCTGTCTATAAAACTCTGTGGTGATTTTTTCCTGTCATACGGGATCCTTTGAGCAAAAAAATCAGCTCTATGACACCTAAAAACAACAATAACAAAGAGGCTTCCATAAGATGGAGGATTGTGGCCCCAATCACTGAGCCGCCGCCAAGGACTCAGCTGCCCCCCCCCTCGAGCCCCCTCGCTTCCCGACGCTCCGTCCCCCCTGCCCGCCTTCTCCCGCCACCGCCTTCCGCAGGCCATTTCCACCGAGGAAAAGGAATCGTATCGTATGTCCGCTATCCAGAACCTCCACTCTTTCGACCCCTTTGCTGATGCAAGTAAGGGTGTTGACCTGCTTCCTGCAGGGACTGAGGATTATATCCATATAAGAATTCAACAGAGAAACGGCAGGAAGACCCTTACAACTGTCCAAGGGATCGCTGATGATTACGATAAAAAGAAACCAGTGAAGGCGTTTAAGAAGAAGTTTGCCTGCAATGATACTAGAATTGAGCCTCCAGAATATGGAGAAGTAATTCAGCTACAGGGTGACCAACGCAAGAACGTATGCCAGTTCCTTGTAGAGATTGGACTGGCTGAGGACGACCAGCTGAAGGCTCATGGGTTTTAAGTGCTTGGGGCTCACTGAAGTTTAAGTGAGGATTTCCTTACAATGAGTAGAAAATTTCCCTTCTGTCCCTTGTCACAAGTTTAAAACTTCACAGCTTGTATAATGTAACCATTTGGGGTCCACTTTTAACTTGGACTAGTGTAACACTTTGATGCAATAAACTGAAAAGAACCAAAAGGAAAAAAAGATAGAGAATTGTTTCTCACATAAGCCAAGAAGTAGAAATATGGTAATATTACAATATCTTCTGTATCTTCTGTTCCTCATGTTTTTCTGTTCTACAATTCTTCACACACGGCTTCTATCTTCATATTCACGTCGTGTACCAAGATGGCTGCTGGTAATCCAGCCATCAAATCTGCCTTCAATGTGTAAGAGAGGAAGAGGAAAGGAGGAGAGGGAAAAAAATAGTATGTTCCGGCAGCAGTCTGAAACTGATCTTTTCTTTTTTTAACACTTTGTTGTGGTTTGGGTGAAAGCTTAGAGAGAAAATTAGTTTCTTATTCAGCAATTTATACACATTTTGTTTTGTTAGATTAGTTGCAATCCACTCAACAAAACAGTATTCTTCTTATTTCTTCCCTGAGTTCCAGCTACTTCCTGTCTCCTGAGCTTGTTTTTTTGGGCAAAAATTGTCCTTTTTGGTCTCAAATTGTTTCTTGCTCTAAGGAACGCATTCCTCACAGTGTTATTGTCCACTTGATAGGCCTGTCTATTGTTTGGCTGAAAGGTGACCTCCAGAAATAGATTTATTTCAAGGTTTGAAGGGTGTCCAAGGGCCATGGTCTCCAGGGTTCCCTCAACCCCTGACAGACCAGAAAGTCTGGGCTTTTAACTATTTTGAATTTTGTTCTACATTGTTCTGCCAATCTGTCCAGGACCTTTTATTGTGATGCCGATCAGGGTGGTCAGCAGTAGTAGCTGGGCACCAGCTAGTCCTTCTCGTCCCAGGCTAAAGGGGGTTGTGGCTCATGTGGTCCATCCGTGCTCTGGACTGATTGCTTCCTCGAGTCTTTGATTGTCTTCATTCTTCCTTGATTTGGACAGAAAAAGACTAGTATCTGTATCTTAGTTGGTCACTCACAAACTTTTAAGACCCCAGCGGCTACTCACGAAAGCAGTGTGCAGCACACTGTCTTTGTGGACTCTGTTACACCTACAGACCTAAATATCCCCTGAGACTGTGGTCCCCTGAGACTGTGTCCCCATGTGACTGTAGTTCTCCGGAGACTACAGTCCTAAACTCTCAAGCCCAGTGACTCAGTTCCTCAAAATATTTGGTTCTGGCTAAGAAGTTGGCTTAACTTTGTCCCTCCATATGCTCAACTATCTTTTTGTGTATATTTGCAACACATAAATACATATGTAGAAAAGCACGCTGTGACACACCTATATATTCTCATTAGTGTACATTCATATTCCATCCCACACTCAAGTCTGAATCCCTTTTCAAGGATTTTCCCAAAAGTCCTACTCAATTTCTCTTTGGCCACAAATTTCACCATAAGGCCACATTTAACTGCAAGAGAGACTGAAAACATGGTCTTTTACCAGGCACCCAGCTGCCTTGAGTAAAACTAGGATGGTTGTGAGGTAAAATCAAATGGATAGCAAGGGATTTCTTAATAGAGGTTTTTTAAAGTTAGGACGCTCTGGTAGCTTAGTAACAAACAGCTGTGCTGTAATCCTGAAGGCACATAGTTAAGTCCACCAGTAGTTTTGCGGGAGAAAGATGGGCACTCTTCTCCTGTGCAATTAATTGCCTCTGAAAAACTTCTGGAGGGGCAGCTATGGGTCGATACACACCATGGTAGGAACAGGCAACCAGCAATCTGGACAAAATCGGTTTCAGTTAGAGTATATAAAAGCCTGTTGCCTGTCTCTCTCTGCCTTCTAGCTGTGGGTCCTGGCTCTACCATTTGTAGCAACACTTCCCGTTATCCAGTCTATCTTCTAAATGACAGTCTTCCTCTTAGCCATCTCTTTGCTGGGGTGACTATTCCAAAGTCCTTCAGTCACTTCTCAGGACAAGGACTAAGATGAGTTCTAAAGAATTCCTTTTCCTATTTCCATAGTTATTCACTGTGCTTGCTACATGCCCACAATACACAGAAACACTGGATGATGTGGAAGAAATTCTTCTCATGGCCCTGAACTGTAACATAACCAGCTAGGTGTCCCCAAGTCAACTCCAGGCATATCAGACTAGAGCTTTGCTCCACCGAGTTTTCAAGGACTGTTTTGTTTTGTTTTGTTTTTGTTTTTTATTGTAAAAAAACCCATGTATGGGGATCCAAGGGGGTAAGGGTTGGGAGCAGAAGAGTGAAGATGGATAGGGATGAAATAACAGAGTTGCACAATTTGGTGGGTGGAAGGAGTGGGTGAAGGAAATGAGAAAGATCTGGCAGGGACCAGAAGAGGCAGGGTAATGGTGGGCATAGTACAATGGTGATTAATTTTTATTTTTTTTATTTTTATTTTTTACAAAGATATTGTCTTTTTCTTTTGTGGGTTTCTCATTTGGGAATGGAGCGCAGACTATATGGCTGCTTCATGCTGAACAGGGGCATTGCGATGAAGGGGAAGGGAAGTCCACTTTAACACTTTCCTGGTGGTCTTCAGTTGAAGCTGCATGCCTTCTTGTTCCATTAGAAGATATTTTCCTGACGTTTTCTGCCCTCTGGACTGCAAAGTGTTGCCTGTGTGAGTCCAGTGGGGGTGGCTGGCTGAACTTTGAGGCTCCATTCACCTTTGCTTCCTTAACTTTTGTCTTTGGAACTGGGCTCATGGTTGCAGTCTAGAATAAGACTCAGTGTTCAGGTTACCTATAGGAAAGGGAGAAACCTGCAGAGAATAAACTTGTGGGTTACAAAGAGAAGGGCTTTGGATGTGTTAGATGGAGGAAAGTGGCTTAGATAAAATTCCTCATACACACTAGGTGGCTCTCCCCAGCAACCTGATGGCTCTCTCCAGGGGCTAGGCAGCTCTCCCCAGGGGCTAAGTGGCAATCCTCACAGGCCAGGTGTCACTCCCTTCACCAAAGCTTTTCTGAGGTCTGGACCTTTCACCCTACTGGAGACCAAGGCCAGGGACAGCTCCTCTGGCTCTAACACCACCATCAATGCCCCATTCCTCTCCACCAAGTGGTCTAATTGTAACTTGAAGCTGGCATTCCTTTCCCCCTCCACAAATGGAGAAGGGGCTTCCAGAATGGTGAACAGACCTGCTCAAGGTTGAAAAAGTAACAAAGGCAGTAGAACAAGCACTCAAACCAAGATTGTCTGAAGGCAGGCTGTTAGGTGGCAGGCTTCACGCGACACTCAGGTCAGCCATCTTTCATCTTCCTCTGCCAATTTAATTTGGGTTTTGGTAGCAATAGTCAAGAAATTAAAAAAAAAATGTAGTCCATTGAGGAAATCTGCTGTCAAGGATCTATCCAAGGAAAACTTCTTCAATGACAGCAATGTGCTCTACCAGATCTGGTCCTTCACCTTCCGTGGCTCCATGGCACTGCTGCTGCCCCCCATCTCTTCCCATGCTTGGGGCCCACAGCCGCTGGTAACTGCTGCTGCCAGCCCTCTGGGGGCTCCACCATGCCAGCCGCAGGGCCCAGCACCTGCCGCCTGGCCCAGGTGAGGAAATTTCTGGGCTCTGGCCACAGAGGGTCTGCAGGGCTGCAGCAATGCGGGCTCAGCAGCAGGCAGCCAGGGCAGCAGGGCTTATCCATGATTTTTCAAGAATCTTTGTCTTCTTGATGTTGAGCTTTAATCCATATTGAAGCCCAGTAGTCAATTGTTTAACTGTTTAGGTATAGATACACCGCGGGCAGCAGGGGGCCATGGTGGCCGGTTTCAATGGGGTTTGGTGTGCCTCCAGGCTCCTCCCTCCCCTCCAGTAGGGCGCTCAGAGGAGAGGGATTGGAACTGACCCACTGCTGTGTCCCCTCCCTCAGTCTCAGTGCGTCAGGGGCTGACTTTTTTCGTGCAGATCTCCAGGCCTTTCATCTAAGTTACCTCTAGAAGAGTTTTCCTCCAACCTTTCCATTGGCAGCCCAACACTAACTAAACTGTGTTATCCAGGGACTTAAAATCTCAGTATGTGAGGAAAGATAGATACTGTACAAGCAGAACCAAAGTCTCCTGTTGTTGTTGTTGTGTGCCATTAAGTCACCTGTGACTCATAGTAACCCTACATACAGTAGCTCTGAAACCTGCCTTGTCCTGAGCCAGTCACACTGACTGCAATATACCTACCCCCATTGCCCTAGAGACTATCAATTCATATCATCTGGGCTCTTCCTCTCCTGTGCTGTCCATCCACCCTTCTGAGCACGATATCCTTCTCCAAGGATTGGCCTCTCCTGGCCACATGCCCGAAGTATGTGAGACAGAACTTCAAAATCCTAGCCTCTAAGGAGAAACTTGGTTTCATCCTCTCTAAGACAGATCTATTTATTTTCTTGGTTGTCCATGGTATGTTTAAAATTTTTTGCCAGTACCACAACTCAAAGGCATCAATTCTTCTTCTATCATCCTTAGTCATTATCCAGCTCTCTGATGCATAGCAAGTAATTGCAAAGACCATGGCCTGGATCAAGTGCACCTTAGTCTCTAGACTGACATTGTTGCTTCTCAGTACTCTGGAAAGGACCCTGGCAGCAGATTTACCTAATGCAATTTGCCTTTTGATTTCCTGACTGATGGTGCCAAAAGTGTTGATTGTGGAGCCAAGCAAGCTGTAACTGTTAACAACCTCAATCTCTTCTCCATCCATCATGGTGCTGCCAATTGGTCCAGTGGTGAGAATTTGTCTTCTTGATGTTGAACTTCAGTCCGTTTTGAAGACTACAGTCCTTGACCTTCTGCAACAACACTTCAGGTCCTCCTTAGTTTCAGCAAGCAAGGTAGTGTCATCTGCATAACATAAGTTGTTTATGAGTCTTCTTCCAATCTTGATGCCACATTCCTCCTCATAAAGCCCAGCCTCCCGTATGTTCTGTTCTGCATATAGATTCAAAAGGTATGGAGACAGGACACCTCCCTGACACACTCCCTTCCTGATTTTGAACCATGTACTGTTTCCCTGCTCTGTTCGGAGAACTGCTTCCTGATCCAAGTATAGGTTTCACATGAGCACAACCAAGTGTTCTGGGATTCCCATTCTCCTCAAGGTTAAACACAATTTGTTGTTATCCACACAGTCAAATGCCTTTGCATAGTCAATGAAACACAGATACCGTCTCGTAGAGGAGTGAATTTAAGCTGAATCCTGAGGAATGAGGAAGGGTTAGTTGCTGTTGTTATTAAATGCCATCGAGTTGAGTATGACTCATAGCAATCCTGTGAACAATAGATCTGAACCCTGCTCTAGCCTGTGCCATCATCTCTGCCACACTTGAGCCCTTTGTTACAGTTACTGCATCAGTTCACCTCAGAGCGTCTTCCTCTCCTTCACTGACCAGCCACTTTCCCCAGCATAAGGTCTCCCTCCAAGGACCAGCCCCTCCTCATCACATGCCCAAAGGATGAGAGACGAATTCTCACCATCTTTCCCCCGAAGGAGAATCCAGGCTACACCCTTTCCAAAACATATTTGTTCATTCTCTTGGGAGTCTCTGGGATATTTACTGCCCTTCTGTAGCCCCACTACTCAAAAACATCGATTCTTCTTCTGCTATCTTTATTCAGTTCCAACTCTCAGATGTACAGCTAGCATTTGAAAAGACCATGGCTTGGATTAGGCACACCCTAGTCTTTAAACTGAAATCCTTGCTCTGCAGCATTTTGGAAAGGTCCCTGACTGCAGGTTCCTTTCTGGTGGTACTAAGGATGTTAATGGTGGGTCCAAGTAAGATGAAATCATTGACAATTTCTATCTTTCTCCATCTATCCTGATGTTGCCTATCAGCCTGATGGTGAAGATTTTATTCCAGGCAGACGGAACAGCAAGGATAAAAGTCCAGCATCACCAGATTGTATCTTGTGTCTAAACAGGGGTGTGCCCAGAGTTTCAAGGTCTCAAAAGAGAGAGGATCGGGTGAGCACCTCTACCCACCGGGTGAGAATCTCTGGAGCATATTCAATGAGAGTGGTCTGCCTGTCTCTGGTAAAACCTAGCCTGGTCACTGTATCAAAGAGAAAATTAATTTGATTTAGCAAGGCTCCATTCCCAGCAGTCATCACTTCCAGCTACTGTTCTTGGTCTCTTCTAGAATATCGTAGCACAAGGCTAGACTTCAGGGCAGGTTAGCAATTTCCCAGAACCTATTTCTCTTATTTTGAAAATGATTACAAAATCCTCTCTGCCGTGGACCCCCATCAGCCCTCTGAAGTCTCCCTGGCTGACTGTCATTCTTCAGGGGTGGAAACAGCAACCCAACCATGGAGTCACTCCAAAGGTCGATGTGAGCCTCGAGGCTTCAAATTCATTTAAGGCATCCTCGCATCATCTTGTACTGTCCTCTCTTTTATGCAACTATTTATTCTTGACCATATTTGGTCTCTTAGTTGCCAAGAAACAGTACAGAGAAACCCAGTGTGGTTTGAGTTGAACCCCGGCAGAGTGTAGACAGCAAGCAGCCAAACATGGCTTCCTTCTTTCTGCTGACATCTCAGCCCAGAGCTGGCCTGGAGAAAGTTCTCTCTGCCCAGGAGCACCAGAGAGCCCAAGCGAAGCCCACTCGGTGCGAAGCCCTTCCATTGGGAAAGTGTCAGAGCACTGATGATAGAAACTATGAAGAGAAGGTGAGGAATCTTGGAAAAGCAACAAGAAGGCCACAGAGACCAGGAAAGGCATATGCCTCAAAGAGCACAAGAGAGAATCCACTCACTCCACCCTGGGAGGCCACTCAGATCTAAAAAGGAGACAACCGTCCACATAGAGTAACAAAGGTCATGGTCTCTTTTAAACATTTATGTATAACAGATTTAATACCCACCCAGATTACACTGCCATTCAATGGCATAGCCCACCTTTCTTTCAGAATTCATTTGTAGTGCACTTCTCTAGTGGTCCTGACTTCTTCTTCCAATCCACCCAGGACCCTATATAAGGGGTGTACGACCTTATTTGAGCAGAAGATCAAAACTCTATTAGTGGTGCTTTGAGAATGAATGGGGCAGGGGGCTCTTCTCAAACATCTCCAAGAAAGGACCAACCCACAGCTCTCAACTAAGAGTGATTTTTATGCCCCAGCCATAAGCATCTGGTAATGTCTAGAGACTTTTTCCACTTCCATGATTGAGGAATATGTTCTTGGCATCTAGTTAGATGCCAGAGAGACAGTTAAATATCCTACACAAGGAGCAGGACAGCTCCCTGCAACAAAGACTTGTCTCACCATCACAGGAACAATGCCATGGTGAGAAACCCTAACCTCAAATTAGTGTACCCTAAGGTCTTCCTGGCAACCTAAAACCAAGCCTGAGCAAGATTCTCAGGGAAGACAAGTTAGGGAGGCTTGGAAAACATCTTTGGCTTTTCATGGGTTTACCATATCCTTATGCAAAACAAAATACACTCTCGGGGAAGGGAGTAATCAACTCACAAAAACCAAAATCTCATTTTATTCAAGTGAATTCTGGCTCATGTTAGAGTACAACTTCTCTTCACTGTTTTCTTGGCTCTAACCTTTCAGTAGCAGATCATCAGGTCTTTCCTGGTGCCACAGGGTGGGTTTGCGCTGCCCATCTTCAAGGTAGAAGCCAAGCTCCGATCATTTGCACCACCCAGGGACCTTAGTTCGTCTCTCTCCTATCTTGGGCTGTCTTCTTCTTCCCCATATTTGGACTCTAAGTTGTCAATCACTTGCCACACAGTCAAAATTTAACAGACATGCAAAGAAACAGAAACTATAACCAAATATCAGCAGAGAAATGGAAACTGTTTCTAAAAGAAGCAAATGGAAGTTCTAGAACCAAAAAGTAAAATAACTGCAATGAAAATTTTACTAAGGAGAAACTAACAGCAGATTGGAGACAGAAGGAAAAGGGGACAATGTACTTGAAAACAGACTTGAAAATAGAAACTATTCAAGAGCAGAAAGGAAAAAAAAACAACGAAAACTGAAGACATATTAATAGAGCCTTAGGGACCCATGGTTGTTAACATTTTTTCTAAAGTGAAATCCTAGAATTATGTAACTGAAATCCCAGAAGTGAATGCAGAGTGAAACTGTTGTTTTTAGGTGCTGCAGAGTCAACTATGGCTCATCGCAATCCTATAAACAGATCTGACCTTTGCTCTGTGCTGCGTCCTCCTCAAGATCCCCATGCGCAAGCCCCTTGTTACCATCACTGTGTCAATCCCTCTCTCTGAGGTTCATTCACTGACCCTCCACCTTTCCCAGCATGATGTCTTTTTCTAAGGACTAGACCCTCTTGACAACATGCCTAAAGTATGTGAGATGAAGTTTCATCATCCTTGCCTCTAAAGAGCCCCCCTTGGCTGCACTTTCTCTAAGACAGATTTGTTTGTTCTTTTGGCAGTCTGTGGGATATTCAATACTCTTCTCCAACACCTCAATTCAAAACATTGATTTTTTTTTTCTTTAGCCTTCCTTATTTGTTGTCCAATTTTCAGATGCATGTTGATGCTGTTGTGTGCTGTCAAGTTGGAACCGATCTATAGCTGACACTCCAGTGGGTTTTCAAAGGAAGTAAATCACACTGGGAGAGATTGCCTGCACATCTCCCTTGGAGCAGCTGGTGGATTCGAACCTTGTGCCTTTGGGATTGCAGCACAGCTTTTTACCAAGAGGCCACCAGAGCCTCACATACATAGGAAGAGAAATGAAAAATACCATGGTTTGGATCAGGCAAACCTTAGTCTTTAAACCGACACCATTGCTCTTTAGCACTTTAAAGAGGTCATTGACAAGACATTTTCTCAATGTAATACATCTTTTGATTTCTTAACTGCCATTTCAATGAGTGTTAATTCTAGATTCAAGTAAAATGAAAACATATTTAGGCCCAATTTTTCAGAGTTTGAAAAAATATGCCAAACATTCCAAAGATGAAAGAGCAGGGATTGGAGTCTAGTTCCTGTGCTCTAAGGATAGGCTGAATCTTCTGGTGTCTACCCTGCAGGGAATTATTAAGACCCCTTTCTAACCCAAATCCAGTGATCCTATGAGCCTTTTGGGGAAAGAGACCAGTCATGTGGGGGGTTGGGAACTACTAGTCAGACGACCATACTAATGATTAGTATTAATTGTAGTTAAGAACAGCCAGATCAGGGGCTGCTACATCTGGGCTCATTAAAAAGATATAAAACAATACAGCAAGATTAAGTCCCAAGTCTTCCTGGGGAAGCTTCTAAAGTTCTAAAAGACTGTTTCCTACAGGCAGAGGGAAAACTCCTGACTGTCACAGCTGAACATCAACTCTTCCTATAGTTGGGACTGGCCTCCAGGAAGCCCATAGCCTCGAGAGGTGGGCAGAGCTGGCCTAGTCCCACCTGAAAAGAACACGCCTAAATGGGGCAGAGGGAAAGGCTGAGAGCATCATCCCACTCACTGGCCTGAAATGCCACCATAAAACACTCTTGAGTTACAGAAAAGAGAAATATAATAAGTTGTCATTAAGCAGTAACACCTCAGCTAGAATCCTGGGGAGATGGCCTGTCATTGTCTCTTCTTAATTTAACCGAATCCAATTTATCAACGAATCCAAAATAATTTTAAGACGGATGCATAATTGACACCTTTCTTTGCTTTGTTCTTCCTTATTTATGAAGCCGTAAGATGGCTCAGAAGCCAGCCTCCATGACCAGAATGGCAAGGTGTGAAACTCAGCTGTGTGACTTTGTAAATGGCCTGGACTTTCTGTGACTCATTTTCCCAATCTGTGAAGTGGACATAGTACCACTTGCCTAGTAGGGCTCTTCATCACACACAGTTGGCTATTGAGAATTGGAACAAGTCCCTTCCATCCCTGAGTCTCAGTTTGTTTGCCTGTGAAATGGTCAGAAGCTCAAGAGACAAACATAGGACTTGGTCAGATTTTAAAATTTAAAAAGGTGTGTGTCAGAATTGTATCCTTTCTCCATAGCTATTCAATCTGTATGCTTGGAAAATTATTCAGGAAGCTGGTCTCTATGAAGAAGAATGTGGCATCAGGATTGAAGGATGACTCATCAATAACCTGCATTGTGCAGATGACACAACTTGGTTTGCTGAAAGTAAGGAGGTCTTGAAACACTTGCCACAGAAGATCAAAATAACTGCAGCCTTCAATATGGATTGCATCTTAACGTCTAAAAATAAAAAATTCTCAGCACTGAACTGGTAAGTGCCATCATGACAGACGGAGGAAAATTTGAAACTGTCAATGACTTTATCTTACTTGGATCCACAATCAAAACACTTGGTACCAGCAGTCAGGAGATCAGGAGACATATTGCACTGGGAAAACCTGCATTCAGGGACTTCTCCAAATTACCGAGGAGCAATGATGTTAGTTTGAGGACAAGGTGCACCAGATTCAGAACATGGTCTTTTAAATCACTTGCTATGTATCTGAGAGCTGGACAATGAATAAGGACGACAGAAGAACAATTTATGCCTTTGAACTGTGGTGTTAGAGGAGGGTACAAGCTCAACGTACAGAAAAGGAGTATTCTCATCACTGTGACCATTGGCAGCATCATGACAGGACAAGAGATTGAGATAATTAACAATTTCAGCTTGCTTGGTTCCACAATCAACACAATTGGCGGCAGCAGTCAGGAAATCAAAAGACAAATTGCATTGGGGAAAATCTGCCATCAGGGACCTTTCCAGAGTGCTGAAGAGAAAGGAGTCAGTCTAAAGACTAAGATACACCTGACCCAGTCTTTGCAATTACTTGCTATGCATCAGAGAGCTGGACAATGACCAAGAATGACAGAAAAATCAATGCCTTTGAGTTGTACTGGAGAAGAGTATTGAATATACCATGGACTGCCTAGAGAACTAACAGGTCTGTCCTGGAGAGAATGAAACCAATCTGCTTCCTGGGTTCAGTTCTGTTGTTCATAGGGTGGTATGAGTTGTATTTGACTAGATGGCATCTAACAACAACAGTCATGATGTTGTCTGTTGATCCAGGGGTAAGAATTTTTGCTTTTCTTGATGTTGAGATGCAAACCTTGTTGATACCCGCAGTGTTTAACCTTGTACAGCAAGCACTTTAGGTTCTCTTCACTTTTAACAAGCAAGGTTGTGTCATCTACATAACAAAAATTATCGATGAGTCTTTCTCCAACCCTCATGGTAAATTCTTCTTCAGGGTCCAGCTTCTTAAATAATTTGCTTAACATACAAATTGAACCGATATGGAGGAAGGATACAGCCCTGAAACACACCTTTGCTGACTTAAACCATGTAGTGTTTCCTTGCTCTGTTTGCAAAACAGCCTAGGTATAGGTTTCACATGAGCATAATTAGATGTTCTGGAATCTCTAGTCTTCTCAGTGTTAGCCACAGTTTGTTGTGGTCCACATAGTCAAATGCCTTTGCATAGTCAATAAGGTACAAATGAACATTATTCTGGTGTTTA
>NW_006399778.1:5121477-5135383 GCF_000299155.1 Elephantulus edwardii | reverse complement strand
CTTCCCAATTTTGAACCATGCAGTGTTCCCTTGCTCTGTTCTGACGACTGCCTCCTGGTCCAAGTATAAGTTTCGCATTAGAACGATCAAGTGTTCTTGGATTCCCATTCTTCTCAGAGTCAGCCACAGTTTGTTATGATCTACACAGTCAAATGCCTTTGCAGATAGACATGTATTAATATTGTTTGATATTTTCTATTGGATCACCTTTCTTGGAAATGGGAGCAAATACAGATTTTCTCCAATCACTCAGCCAGGAAGCTATCCTTGACATTTCCTGGGGAAACCTGGTGAGATTGTCTAGTGCTGCATCTGTCATTTGAAACATGTCAATTGATATCCCATCAATTCCTGGGGCCTTATTTTGTTGCCAGTGCCTTCAGTACAGCTTGAACTTCTTCCTTCATTAGGAATAGCTCTTGATCATATGCTACTATCTGAAATATTTCCATATTGGCCAATTCTTTTTGATACAATGATTCTGTATATTCGCTCCATCTTCTTTTGATGCTTTCTCGATCATTCAAAATTTTTACGATAGCATTTCTAAGTCTTGCAACACCCAAGGCTTGAATTTGTGTTTCAGTTCTTTCATCTTAAGAAATGCCAAACAAGTTCTTCCCGTTCTGATAAGTACTGGTGCTAATCTAGAGGAGGAGAGCTCTGGTGGTCTAGTGGATAAGGAGATACTAAATTGCACTGCAACCCAAAGGCAGGAGGTTTGAACTCACCAGCTGCTCCATAAGAGAAAGAGGAGCAAGTTTCTCCCGTGCAACTTACTACCTTGGGAAACCCACAGGGGTGTCAGCTGTGAGTTCTGACCCAATGACAATGAGAATGAGAATCTTGAGGGTTGTGAGAAAGATGAGTAGTTTCTTCCTGTTAAGATTAACAACCTTAGAGAGCTCATGGAGAGCCACTGTGAATCAAAATTGACTCATTGGTAGTTAACTTGGGCTTGAATCTTAAGGAGGAGCCTTGGTGACTCAGAAGGTTAAGCATTCGTTGCTAGCCAAAATGTGTCAGATGGAACTCATTATTTGTGGAAGTCTGTTCCTGTAAACCTCTGTAGGTCTGGAAATCCTACGGGGCAGTAATACCCTGTCTTGTAGGGTTACTATAAAACTCAAACACATTGTCGTCGAGTCAGAATCAGCTCATGCAAACCTGACCCTCCATTGGTTTTCTGAGCTGTAAATCACACAGGAGGAGACTGTCGATCTTTCTTCCTCCAGAGAAGAACTCGGCCTTTGTGTTAACAGCGCAACTGTCTTACAGACCAGCAGAACTATCTTGGGTCCCTGTACATAGGATGGCAATGGGTTTGGGGTTTTGTTGTTGTTGTTGAGTTGGGTTGGTTTAATATATTATTTTTAATGTTTAGAGCATAGAGTGGAAAGCTCTGAGCCTAGAAAGGTGAGTCCTCAGCTTCAGGCTAGGACCTGGGTAGTGGAACGGCAGAATCAATGGCACAGCCTAGGGTACAATCCCCCAGGACCTAGCCATCTAGTCCTAATCACAGTCAGGACTATCTCAGCCTTCACCTTCAGTCCGCCCTTGCCCCTGGAACCCACCGTGAGACAAACTTCTTGTTGTGAGGTGCCTTTGAGTTGACCATGCCTTCTAGTGAGCCTGTGAACAACAGATCTCATCCTTGCCCTACCCTGTGCCAAGTTCATGATCTCTGCTACATCTGAGCCCGTTGTTACAGTTATTGTGTCAACCCATCTTCTTGAGAGGTTTTCCTCTCTTTGACCCACCACCTTTCCAAGCATGATGTCCTTTTCTAAAGGATGACCCTGCCTGATAATGATCAAAGAGAATGTGAGACAAAGTTTCACCATCCTTGTCTCTAAGTAGAACCCTGGTTGTACTTCCTTCAAGACAGAATTATTGATTCTTTTGGCAATCCATTCAGTAAGTACTCTTCTCTAATACCACAATTCAAAGGCATCTATTCTTCTATCATCCTTACTTATCCAACTTTCAGATGCCTAGGAAGTAACTGAAAAGACAATGGCTTGGGTCCGGTGCACCTTAGTCTTTAGAATGGTGTCATTGTTCTTTACGCTTTGGAGACATCTTTGACAGCAAATCAGACAATGCAACAGATATTTTTATTTGATTGCTTTGACCATGAGTGTTGATTATGCATCCAAGTAAAAAGAAATTGTTGCAAATTTCAATTTTTTCCCCCCTTCATCAATCACAATGTTGCTTACTGGTCCAGTGATGAGTTCTGTTTTCTTGAGGTTGAGCTGTAATCAACCAACAAATATTCAACTAAAGTATTTGAGTGGAGACAAATGAGATCCTACATATTAGGAGAATGAATTGGGGAATGAAGATGGGATCCGTGTTACCACATACATGCAGCTTATGTGCCATGTCTTCACCCATCATCTCAACTCATTTGGGCAGATGAGGACTGCCCCCTCATTTCCATCATCATCTATGCTCACCTAACCCATTGAACCAAGCTGGAGAGGAAAAGCAGATGGTGAAGCCTTGAGAACTGTAAGGGATTGGGAGTGCTGGAGGGGAGTGGTCCAGTGAAGGCCTACAGAGATCTCACTTTGAATGCTGGCTTTTATGAAAGGAAAGACTACACCACAACTTGTTGTCATAGAATGGATTCCAACTCACAGCAACACTGTAGGATAGAGCAGTGCCCCCGAGGGTGTCCAAGGCTGTCATCTTTAGCAAGCAAATGGACACATCTTTCTCTTGCAGAATGGCTTGATTGTGGTGAGTTAACAGTGGCATTTAAGTGGCAAGTGTAATTGAGCATTCTCAGACAGACCAAGGAGTTCAACATTTCCCATAGACATTGGACAATTAGGGAAGGAGGCTGAGGGAGTCAAAGGGACAACCAATAAGATAAAAACAATCTGAAGTCGAACTGGGAGAGAAACTTTCATTTGCTATTTCTTTCTTCTGGCACCCTGGCTCACAGAATGCAGCTTTCTCTCTCTTTCACGGCAGGGACCTGCATTCCTTTTGCCCAAATCCCTTCCAATTGATGTTAACATGTTGCCACTTGCTCTGCCAGGGCTGCCCCAGGAGGCTATGGCCAGTCCAGAGTCAGCCTCACACCATGGCCTCTCCACCACCCTCACTGTGGCGGCAGCCTCCACCCACCCACCCACCTGCCGGCCTGCCTCCATCAGCACCCCCAGGCACAAGCTCTGATGTGCACATGGGTATGCATACCCGTGCTCACAAGATGTCCACCACCCCACTGCCCCGGAGGCAGAAGGTTAGGAACAAACTCCGTACCCACAAAAACAGTCAGCTCAATAAACTAGTATGGCAGCACTGCAGAGGAGACTGCCCGAGAATGTTTCAGACAAAGGAGGGAAGCTGTTTGTTGTACGCTAAGTCAGTGGCTCTCACCTCACTGCATCAGAATCACCTGAAAGGTTTGCAAAAACATGGGGGTGGGGGAGCGACGCTGGTGGCCTAACAGTAAGGATCTGTGCTTCCAACACAAAGGCACACAGTTTTAATCTACCACTTGCTCCACATGAGAAGGATGGGCAGTCTCCTCCCACACAACTTACAGCCTCAGAAAACCTGCTGGAGTGTCAGCTATGTTGTTGTTGATGTGTGCCATCAAGTCACTTGATGCTCATAGTGACCCTATGAACAATAGTTTTGACCCCTGCTCTATCTTGAGCCAACCTTATTATCTCTGACATACTTATTCCCATTACCCTAGTCACTGAGTCAATCCACCTCATCTGGGGTCTTCCTTTCCTGCGCTGTCTCTCCATGCTCCCAAACTTACATGCCTCTCCAAGGGTTGGTACCTCCTTGCAACATGCCCAAAACATGTCAGATGGAGCTTCAGAATTTTTGTCTCCAAGGAGCAGCCTGGTTTCACTTTTTCCAGGTCAAACCTGGTTTTTTCTCCTAGCAGTCCATAGTATACTCAATACTCTTCTCCAGCACAATAGATCAAAGGCATCAATTCTCCTTTCATCCCTAGTCATTGTCCAGCTTTCTGATGCATAGCAAATATTTGCAAAGACCATGGCCTAGATCAGGCACACCTTCCAGACTGACATTGTTGTTCTTCAGTACTTTGGAGAGTTCCCTGACAGTAGACTTTCCCAGTGCACTTTGTCTTTTTATTTCCTGGCTGGTACCAAGAGTGCTGATTGTGAAGCCAAGCAAACTGAAGCTGTTAACAATCTCAGTCTCTTCACTGTCTATCATAATGCTGTCAATAGGCCCAGTGGTGAAAATCTTTATTTTCTTGATGTTGAGCCTCAATCCATATTGATGGCTACATATTGACCTTCTGCAGCAAATGCCTCAAGCCCTCATCAGTTATACTTGGACCAGGAGGCAGTAGTCAGAACAGAGCAAGAAAACACTGCCTGGTTCAAAATCAGGAAGGATGTACACCAGGTGTGTGCTAGGGAGGTGTCTTATCTCTATACCTTTACAGTCTGTATGAGGAACAGATCTTCTGTGAGGCTGATGACACAATCTTGCTTGCTGACACTGAGAAGGATCTGAGTCAGCAATGAGTTGGCTCCAATGACTCAAATGGCAAGGATTGAATGAGTGAGTGAGAGCGGACACACTTCTTCACTCAAAAAATCATCATGATGCTTCAACTCTCCCATTTCTGCTCGCTTGCTGTTGGAGGTTTTCCAGCTTTTCTATATAGACCCACAGCATGATGTCATTTTGATTACATGTAAAATATGTGATTAAGGTGTTGATACCAATTACCTCTATACCATGAGATTGGTTGGAAGCTTGTTGTTATTTTAATCTCTTCTTATACTTTCCAAATTGTCTGAAATCACCATGATTTTTTTTTATCAGAGAAAAGCATTGACATCATCTCCTTTTCAAGACCTCTCTACATTCTTGTGACATAGTGGGAAGTGTGCTGGGCTGCTGACTAAATAAAAGATCAGTCATTTAAATCACCAGTCATTTCTCTGCAGGAGAAAGTTGAACCTGTCTGCTCCAGTAAATATTTACAGCTGTGAGATGTCTATCACACCAAAAACCAAGCTCACTGTCACCAAGCCGATTCCAACACATAGCCACCCTCTATTGGGTTGGATTTCTGGGGCCATAAATCTTTATAGGAGGAGAATGACCATCTTTGGATTCAAACTGCTGACCTTTAGGTTAGTAGTGCAACTCATAATGCACTACACCACTAGAGCTTCTTCAGACGCCTATGGGGAAGTTCTAGTCTGGCCTGTCGAGTTGCTATGAGTAGGAATCTATTCAAAGTGATCTTTTTGTCACAGCAGCACCAAGAAACTAAGATAGCAAGTGCCTCATAGAAAAATTCTGGTTCAGGGATGTATGGCACCCTCCTCCAACAGAAACCAGTGAAATCTCACAAAGCATTGGGTGCTCTGGAATGAGCGTGGGTTCCAATCACCATTGCCTGACTGCTAGTTGGATCCTATTGTAGATTCAGAGACTGCCCACCCTGACCCACTACCCACCAGTGTGGACCCCACTTAGCAGTCAAAATCTTATCACTCCCCCGGCTGGCTCCACATTAAGTGTCCTCCCCAACCATGGAGTATTCTGGAAGCCACATGACAGACAAATTGCTCAGTGGTCATTGCACTACCTCTGTCACATGCTGGCATGACCTTGTATAAACAATTTTATATCCTGTATCTCAGTTTACTCAAATATCCACTAATGGAGTTGTATTAGAGAAGAAGGAACTGAAGAACAAATTGCAATACTTAAAAATGTTCTGGAGATAATATTGAATGATCCAGGAAGCATCAAAAGAAGATAGAAGGAATGCACAAAGTCACCATACCAGAAAGAATTGGCTGACACAGAACAATTTCCTGAAATAATATATGATCAAGAAGCAATGATGATAAAAGAGGAAGTTCAAGTTACTCTGAAGGAATTGGGGAAAAATAAGATCCCAGGAATTGATGGAATGCCAATTGACATATTTCAACAAACAGATGCAGCCCTGACTGTGCTTATCAGGTTGTGCCAAGAAATCTGGAGGATAAGCTACCTGGTAAACTGAGTGGAAGAATCCCCTATATATTATCATTACCAAAAACTGTGGCTCAATGGAGTGTGGAAGCCATCTCACAGTATTACTAATGTCACATGCAAGCAATGCTGAAAATTATCCAAAAATGACTAGGAAATTACATTGATAGAGAACTGTCAGAAATACAAGATGGATTTAGAAAAGGCTGTAGCACTAGGGATATCATTGCTGATGTCACATGGGTGGATTGTAGCTGAAAACAGAGAGTACCAGAAGGATGTCTATTAGTGTTTCATTGACTATGCAAAGATATCTGGCTATGTGGATCAAACAAATTGTGGCTAACATTGAGAAGAATGAAAATCCCAGAACACTTGACTGTGCTCATATGAGATCTATACCTAGACCAGGGAGCTGTTGTATGAACAGAGCAAGGGAATACTGCATAGTTAAGAATCCAAAAGGGTGTGTGTCAGAGCTGTATCCTTTCTTCATACCTTTTCCTTTTCAATCTATCTACAGATCAGATAATTTAGGAGGCTGGATTTTATAAAAAAGAACATGGCATCAGGATTGGAGGAAGACTCAAACTATCTACACTATTCAGATATTATTTGGTGAGATTATTGCTCACCAAAACTGAGGAGGACTTGAAGTATTTGCTGCAGAAGGTCAAGGACTGCAGTCTTCGACATGGGTTGTATTTCAACATCAAGAAAACAAAGATTCTCACCACTGGGCCAATTGGCAGCATCATGATAGATGGAGAAAATGTTGAGGTTGTTAACAATTTTATCTTGCTTGGATCCACTCTTGACATCAGCAATCGGGGAATCAAAAGATTAATTGCTTTAGGAAAGTCTGCTGTCAGGGACCTCTCAGAGTGTCAAAGAGCAATGACATCAGTCTAAAGACTAAGGTGTTCCTGATCCAGGGCATGGTCTTCTCAATTGTTTGCTACGCATCAGAGAACTGATCAATAACTAAGAATGACAGAAGAATTATTGTTTTTGAGTGGTGATCCTGGAGAAGAGCTTTGAACATACCAGGGCAGCCAACAGAGCAAACAGGTTTGTCCTGGAAAGGGTAGAACAGGATTGCTCATTGGAAGCATAATGTGAAGCTCCGTCTCAACTACTTTGGGCACATGACCAAGAGGAACCAGTCCTTGGAGAAGAGTATCATGCTTAGAAGGTCAGAGCAGGAGAGGAAGATTCAAGATAAGATGACTTGACACTGTGACTATTACAACTGGGACAGGTATGTCAGAGACGGTGACATAGAGCAGGGTTCAGGGCTATTGTTCATAGGGTTGTTATGAGTCATAGTGGACTAGATGGCACATATCATTAACAACAACCAGAGAAGATATGCAAATACCTGACACCCATTCTGCCTTTTCCTAACCTCACTCTTGACAGACATTGCTAATCAATCACAGTATCCTGTACCACTGAGCCAGGATGCAGGCTCAGAATTTTCCTTAAGACTATCATCCAGACAAAGTTCTCCAATTAAAACAAACCAACACTGAAGATGAAAACTATTTCCCATTTCTGACCTAGATATGTCCCCATTAAGACCTAGAACTATGTGCTTCACAGAGTGAGTATATTGAAGCTTTCTTAAATAAATCCACATGGACACATACCTGTTGTCACAGATTATTACAGAAATGAAAACTTTGGTAGCCACCAACCATCAAGTACCAATCCCAAACCACCTACTTCCTTCTTCCCAGGATCCCTGGCCATTCAGTTGGTGCCCTCTTCTGTCCATCAGCCTGTACTGCAAGGGCCTTCCATTCCCAAACAAACAAAAACCAGACTCAAATCCAGGGGTGTCCCGTCCATCTAATTCGTAGTAACCATATAGGACATAGCAAGCAAAATCCTGCTTAAGATTATCCAAAAGAGACTGGAACAATAAACTAAAAGAGAACTACCAGAAAATACAAGCTGGGTTTAGAAGAGGCCGTGGCACTAGAGACATCATTGCCAATGTCAGATGGATCTTGGCCGAAAGCAGGGAGTACCCCCCAGAGGAATGTCTGTCTGCACTTCTGACTATGCAAAGACATTTGACTATGTGGATCACAACATATTGTGGTTAACCTTTAGAAGAATGGGAATCCCAGAACACCTGATTGTGCTCATGTGAAACTTAAATTTGGACCAAGAGACAGTCATGAGAACAGAGCAAGGAAGCACTGCATGGCTCAAAAATCAGAAAAGGAGTGTGTCAAGGCTGTGTTCTGTCTCTGTACATTTTCAATCTGTATAAAGTTTAGTTCGTTCGAGAAGCTGATTTATGAGGAGAAATGTGGCATCAGGATTGGAGGAGGACTCATCAATGATTTGCATTATGCAAAAGACACAACCCTGCTTGCTAAAACTGAGGAGGACCTGAAGTATTTACTACAGAGGGTCAAGGACTGTAGTTTGCAATATGGATTGAAGCTCAATATCAAGAAAACAAAGATTCTCACCACTGGGCCAAATGGCAGCATCATGATAGATGGAGAAGAGGTTGAGATTGTAAGTAATTTGAGCTTGCTCTATTCCACAATCAACACTCTCAGCATGAGAAGTCAGGAAACTAAAAGACAAATTGTTTTAAGGAAATCTCCTGTCAGGGACCTCTCTAGAGTTCTTCTCTAGAGCAAGGATGTCAGCCTAGAGACTAAGGTGCACCTGATCCAGGCCAAGATCTTCGCAATTACTTACTATGTATCAGAGAGCTTCACAATTACCAAGGATGACAGAAAAATTGATGTCTTTTAGTTGCAGTTCTGGAGAAGTGTATTGAACATATCATGGACTGTGAAGAGAACGAACAGATCTGTCCTGGAGAGGATGAGACAAAGCTGCTTCTTGAAGGCAAGAATTTTGAGATCCCATCTTAAGTACTTTGGGCATGTAGTCAGGAGGGACCAGTCTTTGGAGAAAGATACCATGCTTGGAAGGGTGGAGGGACATTGCAGGAGAGGAAGACTCCAGGTGAGATGAATTGACAATAACTAGAGTAATGAGAATAGTTGTAGAGTAAGGTTCAGAGCTATTGTACATAGGGTCTCTATGAGTCATAATTGACTCAACGGCACATAACAACAACCTATAGGACAGGGAAGACCTGTCCCCCATGATTTCCAAATTTCAATCCTTACAGAAGCAGACTGCCACATCTTTCTCCACTGGAGTGGCTGTAGTTGTGAGGTGCTACTGAGTCAACTCTAAGTTGTGTGATCAAATGTACAATAACCTTGTCCATTCCTTCATCATCCTCATAATCTGCACTGTACTCACATCCATTGCTGTAGTTAGGGTGTCAGTCCATCTCTTTGAGGGTCTTTCTCTTCTTTGCTGACCTTCCACTTTTCCAAGAATTATGTCCTTTTCTAAGGACTTGCCCATCCTAACAACAAGGCCAAAGCAGGTAGCACAAAGTCTCACCAGCCATGATTCTAAGGAGGGACACTCTGGCTACACTTTTTCCCAGACAGATTTGTTTATTCTTTTGAACAGTCCATGAGATATTCAATACTCTGCCTAGACTACTATTCAAAGGCACCAGTTCTTCTTTGGTCTTCCTTATTCATTGTCTGACTTTCATATACAAATGAAGCAGTTGAAAATACTATGGCTTACGTTAGGTGGATTTTAGTCTTTAAACAGACACCTTTGCTCTTGGGCACTTCAAAGCAGCCCTTGACAGCAGATTCATCCAATACAAGATGCCATTTGATGGCTTGATGGGTAAATGGTTCAAACTGTCAGCCCTTTTGATTGGCAACCAAGCACTTAATGTGCCACAGGCTCTTTCTTTCACCCCAGCTCTGAAGATCTGTGAAAATGTGGGCACAGTGATGCTATTATCCTCCTAACCAGGCCAAGCTGCCTCAGCTGACAGCCTCCCAGGGTGGCTTTCGATGCAGCCAGCTCCAAGCCCTCTTCTCTCTTTCCTCTCTCCTCTCCTCTGTGTGGCTTCTTCAGAACACAGCACCCACTCATCTCAATTTACAGCTGATAAGACTGAGACCAAGAGAGAGGAAGGAAGAAAGAGCTTAAAGGAGTACCATCAGTTAGACAAGAACTCAGGGTCCCAAACTCCCAGCCCCAGCCCCTCTGACATGCAGGGCAGCTTTTCTCATCCAAAGCATCTCTTAACCAAGATGACACACTGGCTGTGGAGGGCGGCCTGGGACTCCTCCGAGAGGCTAATCTCTCTGGGGGTTTCTCCCTGGAGCTTAGGGGGTTGGAGACCTTGCTTGAACTCCCCAGCTCTCCCTTGCCAGGGTCTGAGCTCACACCCCACACCCAGCTCACACTGCTGTAGCTGGCCCAGCCTTCTTCTCACCTCCGAGACTTTGTGCTTGTGAAGCTCCCTGTTCCACTCTCCTTCCTCACATGGCTGAATCTCTCTTGTTATTTAGTTTTTCTCAGATAACCCTTCAAATGTCACAGTGGTTTGTTCTTTTCTTCCCAGAACGTTTATCACTCGGCACAACTAAAAACTTTAAAGACAACATTTCACAGGAGGTATACCTGTCTGTAGACAGGTCCATACTGGACCAGTCTCTCTTTAGGAATAACAAAATACTTTCCAAGTGCTTGAGGCAGTATTATTGTTGTCTAAAAGCATGCCTCACATCAATCTTTATTCTTCTTCTAACCACCGTACATGTGAATTGTGAAAGAAGAATGGATAATCTCTTCCCTTCAATTTACCCCCTCTGAAGCCCCATTGCAGGGTCAGCTATGAGTCAGTTCCGACTCAAAAGCACCCATTTGCCAGAGAACTCTGTGTTGCACTACTGATCCAAAACCAAGCAGTTCGAATCCACCAGATATTCTGGTTCTGACTTAACAGCACAAAACAACTCATTTGCTGATAGGGACTGGCTTGGTATGGCTTTTCTAAGTCATTTGCTTTATTATTTTCACTACATGGTGAGACCAAGAAAGGAAAAGGAAGAACTCAAAGCTGTACCATCCATCAGACAAGAACTTAGGGTCCCAAACTCACAGAGTTAGGCTCACAGAGGGAACTGGATGGGTTACTAATAATGTCATTAAGGAGAATATCATCTTTCAGGTAGGACATTAATGAGGGAATTGGTCAGTTTGGCCCTGCTGCCAGGCTTGCATTGACCCAGCCCAGAGGCAGAAACAAGAGAGTCCACCACACTCAAGAAAGACAAAATTGAAAACGTTAAACATTCTCCTTTGCGCCTGTGATCTCTCCATAAACCAGAGACAGAGCATTGTAACATCAGACAGACAGGCTACGATGAGACAGTGTGAGATGAGAGTAGCAGAGAAGGTGGTAGAGAACCAGCAAGTGATGTGAGGCCAGCGCCGAGTGACAAAGCCGAGTGCTTTTTGATGGGGCCTGAAGGTACTTGTCAGGGGAGCCAGGTCTGCCAACCCATGACTCACCACGAGAGCTCCAGCCGTGGTTAGTCCTTCAGGAAGAGCTTGATGATGGAGTGGAGATGGCTCTTAACTGGAAGATCTTTGCAATGCTTGTTGGAAGATGGCAGAGACCATGAAGTCAAGGATCAGAGAGAGATCCGCCTTTCAACATGGATGAGAAGAAATGTGCTGACTGAAGAAGTGTATCCTGAATGTTCTTGCACTGAAATGGTAAACTGTTACTGCCCTAATAAACCCTCTAACTGTGTGTAATATCTGTGAGTTCTGTGTGGCCACTGCAATGATATTGCAAACCTAGCAGAAAAGTAGTGAGTATTAGCAGAGAAAGTTTGGAATGAGGTGGGCCTGGGCATGTCTGACCTCATTGGAATCAGCCTGTGCTGTTGATGTTGTTGTTGCTGTTGGGATCTTCCACCTTGTGAAGTTAATGGGGGTCAGGTGCTGGCTTGCCTACCTTCAAGCCATTTCCACACCATTCAACAAGTATTTCTTGAATAGCTACTGGGCACCAAGCACTAAAAATTCTCTTCCTTGTTTTTCTGTCCACCACCTGTTGCTGTCTGTCTCTACCTATGTGCTCTGTGTGGGAACAAGGGTGCTCTCTCCAGATAGCACCTAGCATGAAAAAGGCTCACAGAAAGAGATCAACAATATTGGCTGACCCAGGAGGTGGACAAAAGGCAAGATGAGAGTCCTCCCCAGGGAAGGATCTGGATTTGAGACCACCTCTGTTACTGAGGGGTCTTGGGTAAGTCACAGTCCTCATTTCTGATTCTGAGGATCCTTTCTACTAGGCAACCTGAGGCTCTGGCCAGGAAGATTTCAGAGCCTCCCCAGGGATGCAGCTCAGCCAGCGACCAATTGAGGGAGGGTAGCAGGCTCCTCTCTCTTCACAGGGCACCCACTGTGCTCTGCCTGCTGAGCCCAGCACCACACACACACTACGGGCTGGGTAGCCAAGGTGAGCTGGCAGCCCCACTCACAAAGGGGCCCACAACCCACCCTGCCCCCAGAATAATTGCAGCCAGCTGGCCTGCCTATAACAGCCCCTCCCTCGGCCCCCCATGCTCCCTGCCCTCTGGACGGCAGAGGAGCTGGAGATGTTCAGCCGCTGCCCATATGTGGTCATTTGATCAGAGAGTGGGGAGAGAGCTGGTGGCTCCCTTGTTTGGCTGAGGTGGCAGCTGGGGCCAACTCTGCCTGATGTCTTCACTTGAGGGCCCAGATATGTAGGACGGGCACATGGCAACATATTAGGGTTCTGCTCACTCTGTCTTGAGTGGGATGGGGGACTGGAAAAGTGGCACTGGGCTCCAGCTCAGAGTCACATGGGGTTGTAGTGGGCAAAACCCAGCACAATCCAGGACAGGTCTGGAAGAAGGACAGGTGTTCATCTGAGGAAGTGGAGGGTGAACCCCTAACAGACAACGGGCTCATGAGACCCTTCTCTAACAGCAGGGACGAAGACCAGCATCAGAACCTGGAAAGGCACCCATGATGGCTTAGGTGGGGCTCAGCTGTCAGGACTTAGGAACTAGCCACAGGCAGCAACTCTCTATCCATTACAGAGGGGGTGTGGAGATGACCCAGGCTTGTCATCAACCCTCTTGGGAGAATCTCCTAAATGATGAGGGCACAGAGGTGCCATGTTCCAAGATCTCTCCTGGGAGAAATGATTCTCAACCAAAAACAAACTGGAACCTTACCGAGACATTCATTCATACCAGGTTGTCAATGACTGAGGGTAGATTTTAGGTGAGAAAGACATCAAAATAAATGATCCCAATGAAACCAGTTAGAAAGTAAATTGTCATTTCAAATACATATGCCTGTATGCACAAGTATGAGGAAAGTGGGGAGGAGGCAAAGGGAGAGGGACTTGCCTAACTGACTTTGTGTGTGTGATAACTGGTCAGTTTTCATTCTAGCACCAGCAGCTGTACATGGGTATGCTTAATAAACAGGAGACTGTTGTACAGTCAATAAAAAAACAACCGCCAATACCACTTTTTTAAATTTTTTTTCCTTTATTTAAATAGCATTCAGTTTATTACAAATATTTAGTATTGGCTTCCCATATTTCCCCCCTTTTGTTTTAATCATAATTATGTTATCATCTAGATGAGCATCTTTTATACACAAACAAACAAATAAAACATAATAATCTCAAAGAAATACTCTCAAAAATCTCCATATGATCAGAAGGATTCAGGTTGAATATTCCTTGAAAGTTTGTTTTAATTGTCCCATTGCCACAGTGCTTGTCAAAACCAGTTCTGTGTAATCTCTTTTGTCAGTGTGTCCTTTGCCATTCCCTATCACTCCTCACTGAGAGAGATTTCACCCTGATTCATAAGAAAAAGGGGATGGTGTATTCTCTTAGCTACTTCCTGCTGAAAAGGGACACTGTAGGTTTCAGGGTGAAGATCTTCTCTCACTACTCTAAAGGACCTATTTG